>NC_056743.1:1971266729-1971344229 GCF_019279795.1 Protopterus annectens | reverse complement strand
ATATATATGTATATATATATATATATATATATATATACATATCCAGCACTGCACCAAGTATATTAAGCACACACTGAAGGAGCGAAAATCTTTTATTCCATGGCTCGCAGACAATAGATAATCCAAAACCAAACCGGTTTCACCCTTTAGGCTGATGACGCCTAAAGGGTGAAACTGGTTTGGTTTTGGATTATCTATTGTCTGCAGCCATGGAATAAAAGATTTTCGCTCCTTCAGTGTGTGCTTAATATACTTGGTGCAGTGCTGGATTTTGTGTTGGTGATTTAAATACTTTCCGTGCATGCATTTTTTACGTTTAACGTGCACAAGTGTTTGCTTTGGCGTTTATATATATATATATATATATATATATATATATATATATATATATTTATATATACACACTTGCGCACGCACACACACACACACACACACACACACACACACACACACACACACACACACACAGACACACACAAGCACACAGATATGTATATATAAACTAAATTTACTTCTATAAAACATCGACTTAACTTATCAAAAGAATACTTAAAGGAAAAAACTCTCTGAGACCTGGTGATATTTCTGAAGAAGTCCTGATACATTAAACGGACAACAGCGCTAAAATCACCAGGTCTCAGATTGTTTTTTCCTTCAAATATTCTTTTGATACGTTAAGTCGATGTTTTATAAAAGTTAATTTACAATTTATAATGAACCGTCAAACCAGAGAAAACATTCACTGAGAAAGGAACTATTTGGCCACCATGGGGAAGTTTGCCCTTTTCACCATGATATTGTGATTGCAAAGTTGGTATATTCAGTTAGGGGGGTGTGGGAGCCACAGCCCCCCACTTTGGTGGGTTTTAGTTGCTTTTTTGTGTGTAATTTGTCCATGGTGGCCAAGTAGTTCCATTCCCGGGCGTCATTTTTGATGATGTATCCATTCGATTAAGGGAAGTTTCACTGTTTTTGTCTTAATGACATGGGATTCTATGTTCTGGCCTTTCAATACTTTGAAGTACACACATATATATATATATATATATATATATATATATATATATATATATATACACACACACACACACACACACACACACACACACACACACACACACACATACACACACACACACACACACACAGATAAACACAGTTTTATATATAGATAGATAGATAGATATTGATAGACAGACATGTAGATATAGTGTTAGTTCTTAATCCAGTCGACCCTCATTGTCTGTGTATTTATGAAGAATACAGAATACATTTCAGAGTTTGAGTAAATCTTTCTACCAGTCTGTGAATACTATTTCACATGTATAGACTAATAAATTTTTCTCATCACTTCAGTCAAAGAGTCCTTCTTTGATCTGCCAGAATCAGCACTACTGTAATACTCTAATCAATCGTAAAAGGTTTGAACATCCCATTCCCAAATCTGAACACTTCATTTCACATTTTCTGCAGCGTTACAAGTCTCTGTCCTATTGGGAAGCTTAATAAATAACAGACAGAGATAGCAGATGTAGTCTAACTTCCATGACATTTATATTTAAACTGATTGCCTTAAAACGTTTGTGCATTAGAAGGGCAGCACAGTGGCTCATTGGTTAAGATCTCTGCCTCACATTGCCTGACCATGTGACACTGATGGACAAAGCCTTGACAACACGTCAGCTGACCTGAGGTCAATTACCTACATTCGCCCTGAAGGTGCTAGGTAAGGAGGAAGTGAATGAGCAGTGACTCTGTTAGAAGGCAGATGGTTGAGTACTGTGTGTAGTACCAGCAGAGTTCAGGCCTACTGACCATACTGACCATGTGAGGAGGACATCTGTGGTAACACACATGCTGCCATTGTAAGTAGCTGCTAGGGAATGAGAAACACAGTCCACAGGAAACCACAAAATGTTCAGCTCTCATCTACTTGACTATTGCTTTTCTCCATGAGAATGAATGAACTGATTAGGATGTCCTGTCAAGAATGAATGGGTCATAGGGCTCTCACCTAGAGTAGAAGTGCCTTGTTCTTGCTCTTAGGAAAACAAAAGTGAATGGCTCAATTAGGCAAGGGTAAAGAATTCATGGGGCTATATCTTGTGCAAGGGGGTAGGAAATAAAAGATATCTGCTTTACAGCTCCATGGCCCAAGATTTAATCCCCAATCTCTGGTCACTCTCTGAGTGGACTTTGCATATTTTTCTTATGTCTTTGTCAGGCTTATCCAGGTACTCTCATTTCTGCCATATTCCAAAAACATGCTGATCAAGTGACTACTGTAAAATGTCCATTAATTTTGCATTTTCTTTGGGTGATGTGGCTCATGATATGGTTAGAAAGGATCCATGATGACCAGTTCACTTACCTTGTTACAAAATGAACAAATTATGTTAAAAAAACACTACTTGATGTGTTAATCACTGTAGCAACCTCTTTAGTCTTAAACCTACATGCCAACAACATGCCAATTACAGGCCAATCAGTCTTATTTCGATAATACGTTTTTGAAAGATGTCTAGTAACCATTCTCAACAGTGAATTACAGAGTAGGTCACTGAGCATAGCTCAGTGTGGTTTTACCAAGAACCAGCCAACATTTACTAACTTGGTCAGTTTTTACACACCCGTTTCATTGGCATTGGGCTTGTGATTGTCTGCTGCAGTTGTTGTATATTTGGATTTATCTAAAACTTTTGATTATATTCCACATTCTTCTTACAGGTCTTGTCTGAACATTATATAAATTCTTATATCATCTGTTGGGTTGCAAATTGGCTTAAAGGAAGGTTACAGAGAGTAGAAATTGGGAAACATACATTAGAGTGGATACAGGTTAAAAAAGGTGTGCCTCGGGGCTCAGCACTGGACCTATTCTTATTTAGTGTTGTGTTATCATTAATACCTAAATCATCATCAATCTGGATAGCTAAGTATGCAGACAATATCAAAATTGGATATATGGTTGCTAGCATAAAGGATATTAAACAATTTTATAAGAATCTGGATCAACATAATTTGTGGTTTAAACAAAAAGGATTGAAAATAAATATGGAGAAATGTGTGGCTTTGATTTTTGTCAAATATTTTTGTGAACGCTGATGTAAAATTGGGACACTAAGTTTTATGTTTTATTGAAGAGGTCTGAATATAAGGATTTGGTAATTATTACTGAAAATAACTTAAGATTCAGAACCCATGTCCAGAATATTAATCAATCATCATGGTAGGCATTATTACCAGGAACTCTGAATCTAGGAATTCGGATTTCTATAAAACATTGTTTATAGCAAATATTTGTTCAATTATTGAGTAGAATATGCAGTTTTATTTATATAATAAAGGTGATATACTAATACTGGAGGTAATATATGCAGTTTTGTTTATATAATAAAGATGATATACTAATATTTTGTTTGTCTTTAGTTTGTTTGTCTTTTGTTAACCCGGTTAGTCCAGTTGGGGGGTCTATATTAGAACACCAAACTTTCAAAATTTTGAGTGTTTTAATATTGAACCCTATTAATTGAAAATTTAAAACATCGAACATACAGAACAGCAAATTTATTCCTAGGGAAAAAATTTGCTGTTCCAGAACACATACACACAATACAGGCACACCAAACAAACAGCAATCCACACACATACACCTAAACTCTTACACCTAACCCTACATTAAACTATACATACACCACTAACTATCCACTTACCTTAACCCAAACCCTAACCCTAAGGTCCATCACTATCACACAGTCACCTGACCTGCGCCCTAACCCTAACTCACCTACCCTGCCCTAACCCTCACGTCCACACAATCGCACACTTACCTGACCCGCGCCCTAACCCTAACTCACCTAACCCGCCCTAACCCTCACGTCCACACAATCGCACACTTACCTGAACCCGACCCATAGCTTTCCACCACAGTGCTGAAAATACTGAAGCAACAGAAATGGACAACCAAATTCTTTCCCTATGAAAAAATTTGATTTTCTGTTTCTTCGATATTTTCAGCGTTTGCTGAAAACGGATCGATATTAGAACACTCGAAATTTTGAAGGTTCGGTGTTCTAATATAGACCCCCAGTTGGGCTGTTGGCCCATTTCCAGTGGAGACCTGAAGAGAAAAGCTCCACACACAAAACAAAATAAGAATAAACAGTAACAATAAGAGAGTTACATTCAAGTAATATGCATATGAATACATAACTACATGCATACAAGCGGTAATGAAAATTAACAAATGATGAAATGCAACAAAAAGAAGAGCTGAAAAATGTAGATTTGCAATAGGGCATCAGAAACATAACAACAAATGAGCCCCAAAACATCTTAATGACTAAACCAAGCTGGTAGAGAGGAAGGAGAGGAAATAAGTACATGGGTTGATATATGGGGGGGGGGGGACGTCCAGGAGTAGAGAGGAAGAAGAGGTAATAAGTACAAGGGTTGATATATAGGGGGGTCGGGAACGTCCAGGAGTAGAGAGGAAGAAGAGGTAATAAGTAGAAGGGTTGATATATAGGGGGGGGGAACGTCCAGGAGAGTCAAGAGAGTGAAGAAAATAGTTAAATAAGAGACAGATAGGGTGGGATACATAACAAGAGAAAAGAGGAGATTTAAGTACAGTGTTGCTCAGTGGCATACCCAAGGTACTGCAGTACTATTTGTTATAAAGTTATACAACAGAAAAGCGAGGATACATTGATAATAGTCTGACTAGTGGGGGACCATATGTTAGGTAGGGTGGTGACAGGTGCAGGAGGGAGAGTTAGCAAGGTAGTTTTTCGATTCTCCTTTAAAACGGGTCGAAGTCGATTCTCCTTTAAAACAGGTCGAAGATTGAATAGAATGTAGATTAGTTGGGAGTTTGTTCCAAGTTTGAGATAAGGAGCATTTATAAAGTAAGCTGCCTATTGTTTTGTTAGGGCTGTAGGTGTGAAGTAGCAGTTGGTCAGTCCTACAGAAAGATCATGAGGGTTTGTATTGGGATAGGAGGGCGGACAGAGATGTACAGTCTTCAGGTTTACAAAGAAGAGAGTTTGTCATCTGTAGCTGAGAAAGTTGGAGTACCTGAGGGAATTCAAGTCACTGTAGTTGTTTAAGGGCAAGGCAGTGGTGGGATTTGTAAGGGAGGTTACTGGCAAATCTGGCTATCTGGTTGCATGTTTGTTCAAGTTTGGTTAAAAGATTTTCTTGGAGTTAGGTAAATATAGGGGAAGCATACAGTAGGCAGGGGTTCATAGGTTCATAGATTAGTACTAGACTAACTGCCCTTGTGAGCCATTTTATGCCTAGCCAATTATCCCTTGTGAGACTCAAACCCTGCACCTTCTGTTTGTAAGGCAAACACCTTAACCATTAGGCCACCCTGTGGTAGGCTTGAGTTAGTGACATCCTTGTAGCGATGAATAAGAATTTATTGTTTCTATACAGTAAACCGAGTTTTTGACTGGTCTTTTCGATGGATTGTAGATGGTCAAATTTCAGTTGATCATCAATTGTGATTCACTGAAGTTTGATATGGGAATCAGCATAAATGATGGTGCTGTCTAGGAAAGAGAGACTGAAAGAAGATTTAAGGTAGGACATGGATTTTGGAAGGAAAATAAAACGCTTGGTTTTCTTTGGGATAAGGATGAGCTAGTTATTGATTAACCAGTGTTCAGTGGCGTTAAAACAAATCTGGAGTGAGGGAGTGAAGGTCAGTAAGATTGTCGGAGAAGGTAATTATAGTAGAGTCTTCGGCCTACTGAATAAGTGATGAGGTGCAGCAGGTGTAGTGTAGATTGTTTGTAAAAATGTTAAAGAAAAGGGGGTCTAGAATGGACACCTATTTGGATAGTTAAGAAAGATAAGCAGGAGGACTGCCATCTAACAGTTTACAGGCTGTTGTTAAGATAACTAGAGAACCAGAGAGTAGTGGAGATGGAGAACTTGCGTTCAGTTAGTTTAGTGAGGAGCTTAGGCTGGGAGATGGTATCAAGTTCTTTGGAGAGGTCAAAGAAAAGACACAATACTAGTTTATTGTTATCTTTTGCCTCTGCTATAGTCTGGGTGAAAGATAGAAGTGCTGTGGATGTGCTGTGTTGGGGCCTAAATCGGTGTTGAGAGGGGGGTTAGGATATGTTTCTGAAGTAGATATTTGAAAAAATTGTCTTTGAAGGCATTTCTGTAGAATTGTAGAGAGAGGGGAGAGAACGGCTATAGGACAGAAATTGGAAAGGTCATTGGTGTTACCTCCTTTGTGCAGTGGAATAGTATAAAAGGATTTCCAAATTTCAGAGACTGAGGATTCTTTGATAGGACAGTTGATAAGGATTGAGATGAGATATGCTATAGAATTGGCTGCAAGTTTGAGAAATTGGGGGGGGTGGTTGTCAAATGAGGGAGAACATGGTTTAAGTTTCTGAAAAAGGCATTTTATATAATCAGTGGTAACAGGTTTCAGGGAGAAGGCTGTGTGGAGGCAGGTGGTGGAGGGGGTTGGGAGTTGTGATTGGTTATTGTTGGAGGAAATTAGTTTGTGGAAATAGTCAATGAAATAATTGTTTAGTAGAGTGACAGTTTCAAGAGGTGTTTTATTGGGGATGGGCTTGGGGGTAGAAGGTTTTCCTGGATGGAGAATATTGTTCATGGTGTACCAACATGATCTGGAGTTTGAATTGTGGGTAGACTACACTTCTTGACAGAATTTTTTCTTGTCACAGATAATACATTTTTAGTATGGTTTCTTAGTTCTTTGAATTTAATGAGGAGAGAAGATTTTGACTTTATCCATTTTTCCAGGTACTTTTGCTAAGTTTCATAGTGGAATGGGTATTTGTAGAGAGCCAGGATGTGGGATTAGATTTGATCCCAGTTTTTCTAATGGGTGCTAGAGCATTAAACTCAAGAACAGCATCATTCCGAGGATGGTTATACAGGTGAGTCCAATTAACAAGGGAGAATTGGTTGTTGAAAGTTTCTTTGTTGAAGTTGGACAGGTTGCAGCAGTCTCTATAAAGGTGGGTATTTGGGGTTTGAGAAGGTAGTTTTAGTACTGAGATGGGGAGGTGATCACTTAAGGAGTCTGTTAAAGTGGTGTGATTATGGTAATGATTAGGGTTGGAAGTTAAGATCCAGTCAAGAATGAAGTTGGAGTTCTTATTGATGCAGGTGGGAACAGAAATAAGTTGTCTGAAACCAAAGAGGTTAATACTAAGGGTAGAGGAGTGGGGAGAGAGTTTATTCCAATCAATATTGATGTCACCTATTATGATAGTCTCATATGATTGATGTCAGGAGATCCAGGATAAAATAGATTCAAGAACTGGAATATTGTTACCAGGAGGTGTATGGATAGATGCTATGGCTTTTTTTTTGTGTGTGTGGGTTAAGGTGACAGTTGAGAAAGATATGTTCTGCAGGGGAGAAGACAGGAAGGGGGTAGGGAGAGGGAGGAGAGGTTAGGCTGTTTAGAGTACATGATAGCAACACCTCCACCTTAAGTCTGTCTTGTTGGAAAATGTTAAAGCCATGGGGTAGAATTTCAGAGTTTGTGACATTAGGTTTGAGTCAGGTTTTTGAGAGAGTTAAGATGTGGGGAGAGTGGTGGGCAACCCAGGCATGTAGTTCTGTTATTTTGTTTGGGAGACTTTGTAGGTTTATGAAGTAGATAGAAAGATGTTTAGTTTGAGAGGTGGGGAGCTGGTGCCCAATTGTTGTGGTGGAGGTGGCAAAGTTGGAATAAGGGGATGGACCAGGATTGGGGTAGGTGTCCCCACCTAGTAGGAGTGTTATAGGAAGAAAGTTTGGTTTAGAGAAATAAAAGTAGCAAGTAGTAGATTTAAACTTATGTTTAGAGGAAGAGAGAGAAAGATGGAAATGTTTTAATTTGTGAAACTGTAAATAGGAGGTATCGCAGAGAGAGGGTTAGATAGGGAAGTGCAGGCTTGTATTGTAGAAGATGCTATTTGGGTAAGAGTAGGTGATAGTGGAGTGCAGTAGTAGGTTAGTGTGATAAGATAACCCAGAGAGGAGGAACAGAATGGGTGTTAACATGAAATACACTAGCATGCTGCTGGTTTATGTGGGTGTATTATAGAGATGATGCAGGAGGAGTTATTGATTGTAGGGAGATTTTGTAAGAAAGTTAAGAATGTTTAAAAACATTTAAGAATATTTACTGGAGGTAATTCAATGTACATTTACAAAGAGAATATCAGGGCTTGGTGACAATTCTTAATATTATAGGTTAAAAAAGCTCTGTCGCTATTCTGTTAGTTACAGGTACTTTACAGGTAAACTGTGTTTGGTATACAAATCCCTGACAAATGAAGAGCTACGCTTATTGTTAAGTGTCGACTCGATAGCTGAATAGCTGACGGAAGAAAATCAAGAGGCGTTGGAGAGACATTCAGAACTGAAAGACGTAGAACAGTATTTACGACTGGACATCTGTCAAAATCAATGTACACTTGTGGAATCGTTTCCCTTTATCTGTATGTCAATCAAAATCTTAGATTTATAGGTAGGTTCTAATGGATTCTCCATTATTATGGAGTCTACATTTTGATTGGCCTGCAGGCCTTAATGCAGTATTATTGAGCTATTCTACAAGTGAACATGTCTGACACCCCCAAGCTATATAAATATAAATATCTATAAGGCAGCATGACTTAGATTAGATTGTTCACTGTAAATGAACATTAACTTTAGCACTATATAATTAATATGCTAAGGGCTATTTGCAACAAAATGAAAAGTTTTGTACACCCAAGAAAACAACATTTTCAAACTGTGCAAGTTTCATTCTTTAAACTCCTTTTTAAGTCTGGAACAATGGAGTCCACATATCTGTCTATGACCCTCATTTGTCTGGGGGACTGAACATGATTATTTATACTGGATTAGTATAACCATAGAGGCAGGTCCTGATATACTACAGCTTTATTTGGAGACATGATTTCAGGAGTCACTCTCTCTGTCTCTGTAACTGTTTACTATCACAATTCTAGGAGTCTCAGTTTTCTTGCAACAGGACAGATTTGGTTGTTCATCTTCCTGTAACTTCAATTAAGACTTATTTGCTTTGCTTACATTTCTATGATTTATTTTGTATCACATGCTGTCTTCATCACAAACAAGAGCATTTTCAGCTGCTTTGCCAACTATTTCAGCTTCAGGACAGACAGCACAGACAGAAATACGAAGCCTTGTATGAAATCTCTCAGCATAAACAAATTGCCGCTGACAGTATGTGTGTAACGAGTGGTTGCTGAGGCATTGTAAGTTGTTTACAAAATATCACAAATGTAATAGTTACTGTATTTACTGAGACTTTTGACATCCTTTTAAGACCTAGACCTAGACCCTAAAGAATACTATCACTATAATAATACCTGACAGGGTGTATGTCAATGTGTAATTAACGCCTTCCCAGGGGTGTTATGAGGCCTGATACCGCAGGTGGAGGTCCTCTGCACCCCGGAAGGGTGTTAATTACACATTAATAGACACTCTTTCGGGCACTATTGCACTTAGAAAATGGCCTCTCTGTAAAATTGTTGTGCTTTACTTTCTTATTTTTTTAAGTACTATATTAGTTTTTTTTTGTATATTTTTGACGCAAAATAGTTCCTCTGCCTAATGTTTCAATCTTTCTGTAGTATATCTTAACAGTATTGGAGGAAGTATTTTACATCAAAAATATATAAAAAATAATATAGTACTTAAAAAAAAGAAATATGTAAGTAAAACACAACAATTGTACAGACAGCCCACTCTCTCTGTCTCATATACAGTCACGTCTGCTTTCATACATGATTCACCCAAACAAGATCGGTCTCACACACACACACACACACACACACACACACACACACACACACACACACACACACACACACACACAGTAAAAGTTCGCTTTCACTCTCTCGATGTCTCTCTCATACACACAGTCATTTCTGCTTTCATACATGCATTCATTCATAAAAGACCTCTCTCTGTCTCTCTCTCAAACTCTCTCTCACACACACACACACACACACACACACACACACACACACACACACACACACACACACACACACACACACACAGTCTCCTCTGTTTTCATACACGCATTCACTCACACATGCAGATAGAAGAATAAACGCAAACATACATACACACACACACACACACACACACACACACACACACACACACACACACACACACACAAATAGTCTCCTCTGCTTTCATACACGCATTCACTCACACATGCAGATAGAAGAATAAACGCAAACATACATACACACACACACACACACACACACACACACACACACACACACACACACACACACACACACACACACACATTCACTTCTTTTGATTTTTTTTTTACACTTGCTAAACAGCAAAAGCACTGCTTAGCGAGTGTAAAAGTAATGTCAGACATAAATTCTTTAGCAGTCCGAGTTCCACAGCAGCTTGATATGCTGCCGTGAAGCGGCAGACCCATTTTTCACTGGGCATTACTCGTACATTAATACCCTGCTGGAGAACGTTCGTTCTTCAATCAGGGTGTTGATGTACAATTTGCCCATTCTCTAAATGTCTTTAGTAACCCCATTGCTTTCAGAGATATAATTATTTGTTTGAAATATGAGGACATAATTTCATTCCATCAAAGAGTTTAGGCTCCATCCATTGGAAGCTACAGTGCAAACTTCCAGAGCTCCTCATACGACAAAACACAGAATGGACATTCTATCACAGACAACCAGATTAGGGTAACATACATATATAGACTAAAGCAAACTGTAAACTTTTAAATAGCTAGTAGTAAACTGGGTGTATCGATAAAAGAATAATAAGACTGAAAGAACAAGTTAATAAGTAACATCATGCATCAGTAAAAATAATAAAAACAATCTAAGTAATGGGTTGAAATTATAAAACATCAACTTAAATTCTGCATAAGATAAAACATGGAAAGTTGCCATAAAGTATCTATCATAATGTTAACAATATATAATGGAAACTATGCTATGGTCAGGAACAAAGATCTGTTGTGACTGAATCACTAACACCAGTGTTTTTGCAGTACATACATTCCTCGGTGCTTCTGCCTTTACTCAGGAAATTTTACCTCAGTGGGACCCAGGTGATCTCATTTGAAATATCCAGTAATTTGAAATGAAATTCTTTACACATGCCTCAGCTTGTAATACCCATAGGCAAAGTTCAGTTGTAATAGACCTTACCTCAGATGAAAGACTGAGATATTTGGTAAGCACAGAATCAGGCTAGTTAGAATATCTGCTACAAAGAGAGCCACTTAGTCCCACTTTTACCTCATTTTGGAGCAGAACCAGAATTTGTGACAGAGGTCTGCCCAGAAAGCAATATTTAGAAATGTAAGCAGTAGAGATATTAAATGCCAGATATAAGCCATAGTTTTGGGTCCAGTATTGTCAGTTACCATAGATGTACTGTACTTCTTCCAGTTGTAGCTAGTAATAAGTATTCCTAAGCTATGAGAAACAGGAAGCATATGATCAAAGAATGCGTATAAATCTTCACTGTATGAGGAAAATGAATAGGAGACTGTGGGTGCCAGTTTAGTTGTTAAAGTTTCAAATCACTGTGCTACTTTAATATGCTTAGGAGTGACCTGTTGGAGGATGGGAGAACCAGCTGAGCAAAAGCACTTTAGAACAGGATAAGTATCTGCAGGCAATAGCCTATGCAAAGCTGAAAAAAAATGGGTTGCTGAAGATGCAAATATTGCCAAACATTACTCTTATTCAGCTGAAATTTAAGATAATCAGAGAAAGGAAAGCAGCATTTGTTACCTTTAATGAGCTGAAGTGAGTCAGTGACACACTTTTGTCACCCCTGGGCTTTCAAATACTGACTAAGGCTCTTGCCACCCCCATAGTGCCTTTTTTAGGCAAGGCTCAAAAGACAAACCCACCTCCATAGACAACACAAAGAAAAAAGAAACTAAGGGTAATGCTGCTCAATGCCAGAAGTCTAAACCTCAAGATGCACGCACTCGAGGCTCTCCTCAGTATGGAGAATATCGATATCTGTGGAGTAACAGAAACCTGGTTCAAGGCACCCGAGAGCACCCGAGCACTACCAGGTTATACCTCATACCATGCTTTTCGGCCCCAAAACTCGGTCTGAACCACAAAAGGAGGGGGGAGTATCCATATTCATCAAAGATACCCACACCTCCAGGTTAGTAGCACTGCATGAAGCATCAGAGACCATCCATGTGCAACTAACAGTGGGCAAAACTGCCTTTCAGTTTGTAGCCTGCTACAGACCACTCTCCCAAACTCAGGAACCCCACTCGGCTTTCCTGAGAACACTGGAGAATATGAAGGTCTCTCCAAACACCATTATATTGGGTGACATCAACTACCCAAACATAGACTGGGAGCACTACTCAAGCCCCAACACCCTCGTCCAATGGTTCCTAGAATTTATAAACTCAAATGCTATGGAACAACTGGTCACCACTCCCACAAGAGGGGAAAACATATTGGACCTGATCATCACCAACATGGGGACTCTATGTTCCATACCAGAGGTATACCCCTCATTGGTAAGATCTGACCATAAATTAATCTCACTGGACATCCATATCTCGTCCCCACCCCCAGCCAAGGAAACCACGGTGAAGAACTTCTCAAAAGCAAACTTCACACTTCTCAAAACCGAGGTGGAATCCTTCAAAGCCCCCGGGCCAGTGGAAAATACGTCCCAAACTGCAGAATCCTTTACAAACGCTTTCTATGGACACCTACAGGAATGCATGGATTGTGCTATCCCAAATAAAACCAAGACTCATTCCTCCAAAGGCAGGAGACCTGTCTGGTGGACCCCAGCCATAAATAAGCTATACAACAGAAGGAGGAAGCTACTACATGATAGAGCAAAATCCCAAAAAGGGAAGGCATCTCTGATCAGTACTAGCAAGAAACTACGATCCCTCATAGAATCATCTAAGGCCAGCTTCGAAAGAAAAATTGCACAAGATGCTAAAGATAATCACAAGGCCTTCTTTAGTTATGTCAGGAACCTGGGTGGCAACTCCCAGATATGCTCTGAGTTAGTTCAAAATGACAAAATTACACTGAACCCACAGACATTGCCAACATCCTGGCAGACAGGTTCAGTGCAAACTCCCCTCCCCCTTCCCCCCCAAAAGAGCAAATGTCTATCCCAACAGAGTGTAGCCTCCCTGACATCACAGATGCACAGGTGAGAGCTGCCCTCTCCAAAGCAAAAGACACAGCATCAATGGGACCGGACGGTGTCCCAGGCTGCGTCTAACATGAACTCCAAGAAGAACTGAACCCTCACATAAAGTCACTGTTCAATCTCAGCCTTACTACAGGATATGTACCCAAGGAATGGCATACAGCAACAGTGGTCCCACTCCACAAAGGTGGTGCCATAACGGACCCCGGAAACTATCGCCCTATAAGCCTGACTAGCCTGGTAGGCAAAGCTATGGAGCGTATCATCATAAAACTCATAAACAAAGACACTGGGAACCTCCAAACATTGGATCCTACCCAATTTGGCTTTGTTAAGGGCAGATCTTGCCTTTTGAACCTGGTCGACTTCTTTGAAACAGTCACCAAGGCCATAGATGAAGGGAAGGTAGTCCACGCAGCCTACCTGGACCTCGCAAAAGCCTTCGACAAAATACCCCACTCGGGCATCATAAATAAGCTCACCAGCTTAAATATCAACCCCTATGTCACAAGATGGGTTGCAAACTGGCTCAGGGATAGAACCCACATGGTCAGAATTGCAGGTGCCATGTTGGACTCTAAACCAGTTACAAGTGGCGTCCCACAAGGCTCAGTCCTGGGACCTCTCTTGTTCGGTATATATTTCTCTGAGGTACAGGCTAACATGCGAGGACTATGGCTGACCAAGTTCGCACATGACTGCGAACTGGGTGCCATAATCAACTCGCCGACTGACACAAGCATCATCCAAAAGGGTCTCACAGAGACGGATAACTGGTGCCAAAGCCATGGCCTAAAGCTAAATGCCAAAAAGTGCATGGTCATCCCCTGTGGGAAAAACAAAGTGCCCACAAATTACCACATAGGTGGTAATCCATTAAGTACGGAAGAAGTAATTAGGGATTTGGGGACCCAAGTAGATAGCAATCTCTCCTTTGACAATCACGTTGCCAAAGTGGTTAAAAAGACCTTCTATATAGCCCACCTTATCACGAAAGGGTTCGCATCTAGATCAAGAGAGGTCATTGTGCCCCTCTACTCATCACTCATCAGGTCCATAATTGAATACAATGCCCCATTTGGGATGTACCTTACCCGACACCTGCAGCAACTGGAAAGACCCCAAAAGTGCCTCACCAAGAGGATCAAGGGACTCAAACACATGCCCTACGCAATTAGGCTAAAGAAACTCCAGCTCTACTCAGTTGCTTACCGCCTACTCAGAGGCAATCTGTGCCTGACGTATAAAGCCATGTCCAACCCAGAATTAATGAACATGCTCCACCTCAGGAAATCCAAATCCCTTAGAGCTACACGCTCCAGGAACTTAAACCTCAGCACAGAAATAAATAGGACATGCTGGAGGGACAGATTCATATCCCAGAGGCTCCCCTCACTCTGGAACAAAATCCCAATCCATGTTAGGCAGAATCCCTCAATGACCATCTTCAAGAGAAATCTTGACGAGTGGATGAGAGATCGTAGGTTTACCCCTGGGATCTCTTCTGTGTCCCTACTAGACAGAGGCACAGTAAACTAACCTCAAAAGGGTTATCTTCTGTGACCTACTATACAGAGGCACAGTCAACTAATCTAAAAGGGTGGCGAAAGCCAAACACACTCTGGCTAGGCTTATAAATGCCCTAGGGCAGATAGCCTAGTATCAACCTATGAACCTATGAACCTATGAACTTCAGACCCCCTTCTGTTCTCATGAAGTGAAGTTAACATTTCATGTCCTCATAACAAGAGTGGGGTTTTTCCACAGAGGTATGAGGTGGACTCAGGGATAGCATGGATTGGAGTTATTCTATGACAACTACATCTTGCAGAGGGTTGAGTTAGATGTGCTCACTCTTACACTTTACTGGGAGGGCCATCATATACTTATACCTAAGTGGGAAGATGCAGATACAATGGGGGCTTCTAGCTGCATCCAAGATGGAGAAGACAGAGACTCCTTGCTAACAAAGGATGATCTCTCTCCAAAGAAACTGATTTCATTTATATAAAGGTTCTGCATGTAAAAAGGGAAGCATGATTTTTTTTTTATTTTTAACATCAGTTCTTCAAGTGTAACCATGGCTGTGTGTGAATGAGGGGTTTCTGGGGTTTTGAGGTTCTTGACCAAAAATGTGGGTTGATGTTGCTTCAGAAGGCTAATAAAACATTCCTTTGAAATGGATAGTTGTATCATTTTGAAAAAAAAAAAACTTGGAATGGAAAAAGTTGTGCATTAAAGTATGTTTTATTTTAGTTATAATGTCTATCCAGTCTGTATTTTGTGTGTTTATGTTTTATGAGGTGCAGGTTATTCAAGTATTTTTTTTAATGTATTTTAATATTTGCTTTCCCATAGATGTTGGTTATCTGTCATGGAACCACTTTTATGTAGGGATTATGTACATAGCTTTATGTGGCATGCACAGAATGTTACTTTTTTCCATGTAAGGAATGCTACTTCTTTCCATGTACAGAATGCTACTTCTTTCCATGTACAGAATGCCACTTCCTTCCATGTGCAGAATGCTACTTCTTTCCATGTACAGAATGTTACTTCCTTCCATGTACAGAATGCTACTTCTTTCCATGTACAGAATGTTACTTCTTTCCATGTACAGAATGTTACTTCTTTCCATGTACGGAATGCTACTTCTTTCCATGTACAGAATGTTACTTCTTTCCATGTACAGAATGTTACTTCTTTCCATGTATGGAATGCTACTTCTTTCCATGTACAGAATGCTACTTCTTTCCATGTACAGAATGTTACTTCTTTCCATGTACAGAATATTACTTCTTTCCATGTACAGAATGTTACTTCTTTCCATGTACGGAATGCTACTTCTTTCCATGTACAGAATGTTACTTCTTTCCATGTACAGAATGTTACTTCTTTCCATGTACGGAATGCTACTTCTTTCCATGTACTGAATGCTACTTCTTTCCATGTACAGAATGCTACTTCTTTCCATGTACAGAATGTTACTTCTTTCCATGTACGGAATGCTACTTCTTTCCATGTACACAATGTTACTTCTTTCCATGTACACAATGTTACTTCTTTCCATGTACAGAATGCTACTTCTTTCCATGTACACAATGTTACTTCTTTCCATGTATGGAATGCTACTTCTTTCCATGTACAGAATGCTACTTCTTTCCATGTACAGAATGTTACTTCTTTCCATGTACGGAATGCTACTTCTTTCCATGTACACAATGTTACTTCTTTCCATGTACACAATGTTACTTCTTTCCATGTACAGAATGCTACTTCTTTCCATGTACACAATGTTACTTCTTTCCATGTACAGAATGCTACTTCTTTCCATGTACGGAATGCTACTTCTTTCCATGTATGGAATGCTACTTCTTTCCATGTACAGAATGCTACTTCTTTCCATGTACAGAATGTTACTTCTTTCCATGTACAGAATATTACTTCTTTCCATGCAGGGAATTTCAATGAAATAGCATCTTCCTTCTAAGGCTAACATATTTCTTCACTCCTAAGTTATTACTGCACAGTGTGTTAATTTAGGAATGAGGAATACAGTCTGGAACTGCTGCGGTAAATGACATAATACAAGTGAATGCATTGTTCCAAAGATGTTAAGTGGTAACCTGAACAAATACCATAACTTACCAACAGCTGGCATTCATACAATGTAAATGGTAAATTATAACCAAACATGACAGTAAAAAAAAAAAAATATATATATATATATATTAAACAAAAAAAACTTCTGTAGAATCAACAGTCAGCCTTATAAAATAACTTTAATAAAACACACTGTGCACTTTCATCCCAAACAATATGTTATGCGACATTATTTGAACAAAGTGAAAATATGAAAACAGAAAAAAACTACTGCTAATGAAACAATGCTGAAACAACAAATCTAATAGATACCTAAAGAACATTAATAACTATCTATGAAACTTAATATACCTGTTAAAATAATTTGACTGGTTATGCCCCTGCTGCTGGTAGTGACCAAAGAGCTCTTAATTAAAGTATACCTTTTACACAAAGGTGATCACTTAATTCTTGTCAATAACATCTATCCAAATTTATAGGTTAAATTGGTTCATAGGAGTAAACTAGGCTAATGATCACAAGGGCCTTTCTAAGCCTAGCCATGCATCCTAAATGTATCTACCAGGTTTGGTACCATAGAAGTTATTTATAGGGGCATATGTAAGCTACGGCATGCCTGGTCAAAATTTTACAGGTTGCCTCTATCCATTAGAGACATAGATGACAGACCAGGGGTTTATTTCCGATTTCCCATCCATTGGTCCAGGTTAAGTTTGTATAGGGTCAGGGAAGCACTCTGCTTCAAATGGATGGAAAGCCTGTTCCAGAGAAGGAGTATTCCCTGAGACACATACCCATCCCTCTAGCATATCCTATTTATGTTGCAAGCAAGGTTTAAGTTCCTAAAGTGGGTAGCACTGATGGTATTTTTTTTTGCAGATATGCATGACGTTCATTAGACTGGGATGCTGAGATGACTTGTATGCCAGACACAGATAGCCCCTCAACAGTCTGTTGCAGATGCATCTAGGGAAAGGGCTTTGAGACAATGCTCTGTATTGTTTATGTGAGGAAACTCTGGACATTCCAGTTGTTGTGTGTGTCTGGTCAGGTAAATACTGAATACTGAATACATTGTACTCAAAGATGGGTCTGATAAGTGCTACCCTGGACCTAGATGCAATACCTTTGCTTACAAGTTGAACAGCAAAGAATGATTTCCTTACTAACTTAGACACAGGTTGGTCTAAATCCAGGTTACTGTCTATATATGTCCCCAAATCTCTGACTACTGGGTCTACTCTTAGGAGTGAGTTATCAATGAGGTAGTTTCCTGAGGTAGCCAACTTCCCAAAGGTTACTATTATCCATTTCTTGGCACAGAGTTTTGATCTTTTTAAGGCACCCATTATTCATAGGTTCATAGGTTGGTACTAGGCTATCAGCCGTAGGGCCTATACAAGCCTAGCCATAACAATTCCCTGGCTATTTCTTCCCACACTATTTACTTCCCTGGACCCCTGTCTAGCAGGGCAACTGACATGATCCCCGGGGTGAATTTCCTTTCTCCCATCCAATCATCAAGGTTCCTTTTGAAGAGGGCCAGAGAGGCACTCTGCTTGACATGTATGGGCAATCTATTCCAGAGTCTGGGGAGTCTCTGGGTCAGGAACCTATCCCTCCAGCATGTTTTGTTTATTGTGATGACAAAGTTTAGATCCCTGAGCGTTTGGCTCTGAGTGACTGGGATTTCTTTAAGTGTAGCATGTCCAACAGCTCTGGGTTTGACATGGCCTTGTATGTTAAGCAGAGATCGCCTCTGAGTAGACGATATGCGACAGAGTATAGCTGGAGTTTTTTAAGGTAATCAGCATAGGACATCTGCTTTAGGTCTGTGATTCGTTTAGTGAGGTATTTCTGCGTCCTTTCCAGTTGTTGCAGATGTCTTGAGAGGTACATACCAAATGGGGCATTGTATTCTATAATGGGTCTAATGAGGGATGAGTACAGTGGGACAATGACCTCCATTTTTCTGGATGAAAAGCCCTTAGTGATGAGGTGTGCCACATAGAAAGATTTCCTGACTGTTGTGGCGATGTGGTTATTGAAGGTGAGACCACAGTCCACCTGTGTCCCTAAGTCTCTTATCACACTTTCGGTGTTTAGTGTACTGCCACCTATATGGTAATTCACAGATACATGTTTTTCCCAAAGGGGATAACTATACATTTCTTGGCATTGAGCTTGAGCCCATGGCTCTGGCACCAAGCATCTGTTTCTGTAAGGCCCTTTTGTAGAGTATCCACATCATTTGGGGATTCAATAATGGCTCCCAGTTTGCAGTCATCTGCGAACTTTGTTAGCCAGTGTCCCTTAGTGTTGGCCTGTGCTTCAGAGAAGTAGATGCCAAACAAGAGCGGTCCCAGGACTGAACCCTGAGGTACTCCACTTGTCACTTGTCTGGAGCTGGATTTGGAGTCGGCTACTTTTACAGTGTGGGTACTTTCAGTAAGCCAGTTAGCAACCCATTGGGTGATGTAGGGATTAATGCCCAGTTTAGTAAATTTATCTATGATTCCAGAGTGGGGGATGGGGTCAAAGGGCTTGGCAAGGTCTAGATAGGCTGTGTGGACCACCTTACCCTTGTCCATGGCTCTGGAGACTGATTCAAAGAAGTCAATCAGGTTCAGGAGACAAGATCGGCCCTTCACGAACCCAAACTGGGTGGGGTCCAGTGTTTTAAGGTTGCCAATGTCTTTGTTTATAAGTTCCATGATAATACGCTCCATGGCCTTGCAGATAAGGCTTGTCAGACTGATGGAACGGTAGTTTCCGGGATCCAAGGTGGATCCCCCCTTGTGGAGTGGGATAACTGTAGCTGTGCGCCACTCAGTGGGCACAAAACCTGAGGTGAGGCTATGATTAAACATGACACTTAGGTGAGGTGCCAATTCATTTTGTAGTTCATGTAGTACACAGCCCGGGATGTCATCTGGTCCCATGGATGCTGTATTCTTAGCTTTGGAGAGTGCGTTTTTTACCTGTGTGGCCATTATTACCAGAATTTGGCAATCTTCCGGTATTAAGATGGGCCATTTAGGGGGTGAGAGGGGGGTGAAGTTGGCACTGAATCAATCTGCCAGGATATTGGCAATATCCTTGGGATCAGTATATTTAATGCCATTCTGTTTTAGCTCAGAGCAGATCTGAGCATTGCCATTTAGATTCTTGACATAGTTATAGAATGACTTGTGGTTGTCTTTGGAATCTTTGGCAATTTTATTTTCATAACTAGCTTTGGAGGATTTTATGAGGGATCTCAGTTTCTTACTGAGGCTTGTAAGGGAGTTTTTTGCATCCTGGAATTTTCCTCTTTTCTGCAACAGTCTCTTCCTTTTGTTGTAAAGTTTGTTTATGGCAGGGGACCACCAGATTGGCTTCCTTTTTTTGGATGAGAGCACCTTGGTTCTATTTGGGATGGCACAATTCATGCATGCTTGGATGTGCTTGTACAGTGCCTTAGTGTAGGATTCAGCAGTTGAACTTTCAGTTCCCATCTGCATGGGTGTCATGAAGTTTGTCACTTCTGACTTGAGTAGTATGAAGTTAGTTTTGGAGAAGTTTTTTATGGAGGTTTCCTTACTGGGGAGTGGGGGTGGGATCTGGATGTTAAGGGTGATTAACTTATGGTCAGACCTGACTAACGAGTGGGTGACCATAGGTGTGGAGCATCGATTTCCTATGTTGGTAATGACCATGTCTAGAATATTGGACCCCCTGGTGGGACTATGGATTAGTTGATCCAGGGCATTGGAATTTATGAATTCCAAGAACCGTTGGGCAAAGGTGTTGGTACAGTAGTAGTTTTCCCAGTTAATGGCAGGGTAGTTAAAATCACCCAGTATTAGGGTGTTTAGTTCTATCTTAATATTTTCCAGTATGTTTAGAAAGGTGTAGTGAGAATCTTGGGGCATGGTGGGGGATCTGTAGCAAGCTACATTTTGGATTGCAGTCTTACCTAGTGTTAGTTGCACCTGGAGAATTTCAGACGCATTGTGTTGGGCAACTAGCCTGGTGGTGTGAATATCCTTGGTGAATATTGACACTCCTCCACCTTTAGTGTTTTGGTCCTGGTTTGGTGGCCGAAAGGTGTGGTAAGAGTTGTAGCCTGGTATTGCAGGGGTGCTCTCTGGAGCCTTGAACCAGGTCTCAGTTACTGCACAGATATCGATGTTCTCCATTTTTAGGAGTGCCTCGAGAGAGTGCATTTTGAGGTTTAGATTTCTAGCATTGAGTAGCATTACCTTCAGATTCTGCATGCTTGTACCTGTTATGGTGGTGGTTTTGTCCTTTGAACTTTGCCTAAAAAAGGCACTATAGGGGTTGCAAGAGCCTTAGCCAGTAACCTGAATCCCAGGGGCGACAAGTGCAGACCATCTCTGGCAAAGCATCGTGGTCTGTCAGTCATGTCGTCCCAGGCAGACAGATACTGGATCCCCTTTGAATGACACCAGAAGATTAGCCAATTGTTGAAGTCAATCATTTTGTCCCTATATTGTGGTATCATTCTGGGTGAAGGCAGGATGCTACTCAGGGCTAGGGTCATACCTGCCTGGGCAACATGATCCGAGAGCTCTTCCATGTCTCTTTTCATGTAGTCCAGGGAGGTACGTCTCAAGTCATTCACTCCAACATGGACAATGACAGAGTCATATTTGTACTTGTTGTGGAGTGACTTGAGTGCATGTGTTATGTGGCGGATCCTGGCACCCGACAGGCAGCTGACTGTAATTTTCTCCTTGTTCAACCTATTGAAAGGGACATCAGTGTACCGGACTATAGAGTCACCTATGACTAAAGTTTTAGGTACATTGTCTTGCCTTAGGGGCTGTTGCTGGGTGGCACACTGGTGTTGTGAGCTATGTGACACTTTGGTTGTGATTGGTGTTTGTTTGCGTTTCAGCTTCAGAGGTCCTTGTTGCTTGGGCAGGTTACAGTTAATGGCCTCTGCATATGTGGATTTAGTGTTGCTATGTGTGGGTGTTGGTGGTGTGGGTTTAGAAGGGCTATGTGTTGCTTGAGGTGTAGTGTGGGTGTTAACCTTCTCCTCTTGACTGTCTAGCACAATCTTGGGTGGAGAGAGATTTGCTTCCATTTTGGCTATGTAAGTTCATCTCTCACAGGTTGTAGTGTTGGGTGGTAGGAGGAGAGGGTTGTCTGTGTACATGAGGCAATTGCTGCATTGCCCCGGTATGCCCAGATTCACCAGGTGGACAGGAGAAATCACCGGAAGCTGACCCTTGGACATGCCTGGTTTGGTGCTTTTTTTTCTTTTGTAAAGTACAGGAGCTGTTTTCCCTTACCTTAGCAAGGTACTTTGCAATTATAGGCTGTTTAGTGCCTACTATTAATTTCTCCTTATTAACAAGGAGAGTTGAGTGCTTGTATCAGTTTAAGGCTTCCTAGTGCTTTCCAGCAGGCATTAGAGAAAGTGCTAGTCACAGGGATGCTTAAAGGTATTTGTCTGTATTAGACCTTCCTGGAGGATATTAGTGCCTTGAGGGATTATATGATTCCTCACAGTGTTCAGCCATCTGCAAACTTGGTCAGATAGCGACCCTTGACATTTGCCTTGACTTCTGAGAAGCAAATGCCAAAAAGGAGAGGACCCAGCTGTGACTGCCAGCCCAGCTATCTGAAATGTTGTAAATAATTATATGTCATTTGTGAATATCAACATAATTTATATAAGATGTTTATGTTACAACTGTAGTATAATTGTATGTCATGTGTATATCAAACTGGTAAGTGTGTTAAAAAGGCATTTTATAAAGTGCTTGTGCTTAAGATGTAACCACCATGTGCCCTGCTGGAAGAGAACAGAAATGTACATGCACTATTGTAGCTGGTTAAATGCATATATTTTAACAGTGGAAAATGGAATAAAGGTAGTTAATTCAGAAAAATAGCTGAAATTAAATTACTTTATGGCTATGCAATAAAAGATGGTATCTTTCAGATTTCAATGCAGCCAGACACAGAACTTGTGCTGAGAAGCGTCCTGTATTGTCCTCAGAGTGAACTAATTGCTAGTTTTGAATGTGAAGGAGCTCAATTGTTTTATGACTTCCGGCATCTGCCAAAGATCTGAGGTCTACGTATTTTTACAGGTAGTTGCTAAATGCTACTAGCTGTCATTAGTGGTTGTTTTGGGCCTGGGGACTAGAAGTCAGATGACAAGAAATTATGTCATTCTGCAAGCTAACCCAGTAGTAATATTTGAGATATTAATTTGAGAACTCTCTTAGAGACACAGTGCATTCTGTATTTTGTTTTGGATCTGACAAGATCCATTCACCACACATCTGCCTTGCTCTGATGAAGTAAGTTACTAGAGGACAGTATAATTCTCTTGGATATAGTCAGAAATATAGCAAAGCTTAGTTTACATATTGTTCTTTATTTCAGACTGTCCTGCAATGTTGTTTTAAATATTTCCTGTGATTTTTGAACTCTGATGTCATTATGAATATATACTGAGTATTTTTTTTATTTATTATTAAATATATTTAAACCTTTCATTGTAGCTGATTTGTCTAGCGATATTTAAGTTTTGAGAGTACTAGCATATTTGTTTGGTGATGCTTTGTGGGCCACTCCTAATAGGCATGTTTGTGGCCAAACTACCATTTGTATTAATAATAATATTACACAGTAAGATTGGACACCCTTTGTTAAGGGCCTTAAAGCAGCTGATAAGGAGTTGGCTGGTGGCAGTGATAACTACCTTATAGTCTGGGCAAAAGGGGACATAGCTAGTAAACATGTGCCAGCCTTTCCCAGGTGTGTGTATGTGTGTGTGCACGTGTGAGTGTGTGTGTGTGTGTGTGTGTGTGTGTGTGTGTGTGTGTGTGTGTGTGTGTGTGTGTGTGTAAATCAAACTTCAAAGAGTGTGTGTGTCAGCTACTTGGCCAAGGACACAAAGCACTGGCTGGACAGAGAGGGTGCTGGAGATCTTGGCTTGGTCACTCAGCTGTGATCTCAACAATATGGCTGTGCTAGTGGAGAGTCTTACTGGGGATCTGGAGAAAGAGGGAGAAATCAGCCCCAGACTGAATGTAGTCTCTGTGTGCTCATAAGGGAAATTGCACTTGATGCAGAGAGCTGAATCTGGAAATACTGTCTGTGTACTTGTTATACTCTCAGTGTATGTCCCCCACTGGTGGCAGTGTTGAGGATTGAGGCTCCTTGATTACTGGTCCAGTGGTGGGTCGTCACACCAATATTGAGTCCTTAAGGACTCAACTACTGACCAACCTGTTTGTGGAGATGGACTTCCCTATCCTAACTTCTTGGGTCCTATCTGAGAACCAGCTGTTCAATCCAGTGTGTAACATAGGGATTTATCCTAATTTCTTGAGTTTGTTTACAATGTCTGAGTGGGGTATTGTATCCAATGCCTTGACCAGGTCAAGGGAGGCAATATGCTCCATTTTGCCCTTGTCCATTGCCTTGGTGAACCTCTCAAAGAAGTCTACCAGACTGAGTAGGCATGATCTTCCATTGACAAAGCCAAAGGGGGTTGGATCCAGTGTCTGAAAGCTTCCAGTGTCTTTACTCATTTCATAAATATCCAGTTTCCAATGTCACTA
Source organism: Protopterus annectens (assembly GCF_019279795.1). NCBI lineage: Eukaryota > Metazoa > Chordata > Ceratodontiformes > Protopteridae > Protopterus > Protopterus annectens. Next base: position 1,971,319,786 of record NC_056743.1, on the reverse strand, counting down.
TCTGCCACTGCAGTTACTTATGTTCCAGCAGGTTATAATTGTAGCTTATGGAACTATGTTTACGCAGTATGTTCTTCTCATCTTTTGACCTAATGCCATAATACTATTCATATACCTACTGTAACAGCCTTTATGTGCATTTATCCACACAGAAGCTGTTACTGCCAGAAAAGAGTGTTGCATAAACAATGCCATAAACCTGCAAAAGGTACAGGTGCCTCATTTAAATGAGTATCCAACAAGCACTCAAATGATATTAGCTCACAGTTGACTTGCTTGTTATGACTTGCTCAAATCAACAATTACCCAAAATCACACTGCCGCAGTTCTAGTAAACTACATTGCCCCACTGAACCTTAACTCTAACCCTAAAACTCCAGTCTGGTCCCTAACCGTATCATAAAACCTTGTTCCCTGGCCATAACCTTAAAACTTTTTCTAGACCCTAACCATAAAGTCACTGATTATGTCATAAGACTAAAGGTCCTGATTTTTCTTTAACCCTGAATTCCCTGATCACTTCCTAACAATAAAGTCCCCAATGTCTCCCTAAACCTAAATTTCCTGATCACTCCCTAATCCTAGTTTGGCACTTAGCACATATGATTGAGGCTATGAGGCATTAATGAGCTGCTTTGTTCTAGTCCACGGTTTGATTCCCTCAGCCCCCATTTGTCTAATTAAACACGCAGTGCTCTGGGACAATTGGGAAAGTGAGCTAGGCTCCTCAATGGTCTTCTTGACTGCATGCCTTTTAGCTAGCTATGAAGCTATTTGTCAGCCCTAAATTCTCTGATGATCCCTAAATGTAAATTCCCCTATTTCTCTTTAAATCTAAATTCATTCATAGTTCTCTAACCTCACATCTTAATCCTAATTTCAAACCCCAGTCACTAAACCTAACCCTATACCTCACAGTTGCCTTTTAATTGTAACCACAAAACTTTCACGCCTTCCCCACGGCTTCTGCAGTTAGCTTACCTGAGCTCAGGAATGTTTTTCAGATAGTCGATCCACTCCTTCCTACCCAAGGCTGTCAGTCCTTGCCTGGCACATATCTGAGTTCAAGCATGAATGATACCCCATGTAAGCTGCATGACACATATGTTCTTGGCTCTGAAACTGTGATCTGTGAGCACACAGGACTTGAGCAGGTACAGTAAATCCAGTTTAAATATACCAACAGGTTTATCCATCATCAATGATGTCACTCTCAAAAGTAGTTTTTCAAACTCTCCCTTTTGCTGTTAGAAAATTATACTTTGCCCAGCTACCACAAAATCATCACTGTTTCTCATCAACATCTCCCACTTATTACAAATGATGTGGTTAATATCAAAAGAGTACACAGGCAATTTAATTGAACACTCATGACTAAAATGTCTACTGTTCACAACATGAGATATTCTATTTCCCGCTATTGGTGAATCAATACTGAAGTCAGAATTGGAACCTGCTTATGTTTTCCTTCCTGATGAAGAAGGGGGCTTAACAAAAGACTGGAAACACCTAAAGATAATTTACATTCATGTCAGTAATCTGAAAGTTAAAAGTAGGTTAATTAAAAGAGAAAATAACTTTTTTTTTCCAGACAGCTGACAGAAATGTCAGCTTTAAGAGTGTGTCCCCAAGTTTCTATGACTATGTATTTTTTTGTCTTAGTTTGGAGATCAAAGCCAGCTGTCCAGTTTGCTCCAGACCTCCATTTAGGACAAGCTTAACAGAATAAATTTATGGAATTCATAAACAGGCATAATGTCTTTTGCATCTGATCAGCAGTGCATTCTGAATATAGAAAACTATGTAGAATCTTGATTATGATTTGTAAATATGAGAAATGAGTGATCATTACAGAAAATAGTGCTGTTTACACAAATGGAAGATGCTATTATTAAGGTGAGTTATTGACTGCTAAGTGTTAAATTAAAATCTGGGTAATGATCTTGAAATTACTGACTTGATATTTTAAACAGACGAAAAAAAAAACATCTGTATAAAGTTGACAAAAGTAGTCTAACTGCAATTAGAAAAGCTTTTGAGAAGATGTCCTACCCGAAGTATGTGTTCAACCTGCCAAAATCTGTATAATGATCATGAACAATGCTGCTGAAGTTAAAAAGGTCTATTATTAACAGTGTTAAATATTTTAAATATTTTGCTAACCATTTCTTGTGAAAGATCACACCCAGGACAGATTTAGAATTTCAAAAGAAAATATTTTTATTATCAACCAGAATAAATTATGTTGGAGTATGCTTTACGTGCAAAAGTAACTCACTAAGTCTGCCATAGCTACATTTTCTAAATGTTACAAAACAGTAAAGAAGATCATCTTATCTTCTGTCATAACTAGCTTTTACGCATCTGAGATATGCATGTCAAGATTATCTCAAGACTAAAATTGAACAGGTAAATCTTGATATCCATGTTCATAGATATATAGGTGTGTACTAGGCTAATGGTCCTGGGGCCTTTACAAGCCTCGCCCATAAAAGTGCCCAGGCATCGTGCCGCCCGACATTAGTTCCCCGTGCCTCTATCAAGTAGAGCCATTGGAGTGATCCCTGGGGTAAACTTTCTATTTCCCATCCACTCATCAAGATTTCTCTTGAAGAGGGCCAGTGAGGTGCTCTGCTTGACATGTATGGGAAGTCTATTCCAGAACATGGGCAGTCTCTGGGTTATGAACCTGTCCCTCCAGCATGTTCTGTTGATTCTGGTAATGAGGTTGAGGTCTCTAGAGCATGTGGTGTCGAGAGATTAGGATTTTTTTAGATGTAGCATTTCTAACAGAGCTGGGTCAGACATGGCTTTGTAAGTCAAGCAGAGATCACCTCGTAGTAGAAGATATGAGACAGAGAATAGCTGGAGCTTTCTGAGTCTGTCCATGTAGGGCATTTTTATTCATTTTATTATTTATTTTACATTTGTTGACCGGGATAGTCCGACTGGATACATGTTCATTTTCAGCGGATGCCCGGGGAGAAAATCTCCAAGATAATAATACACATTGAACATTGAGCATGTGGTGTGGAGAGATTAGGATTTTTTTAGATGTAGCATTTCTAACAGAGCTGGGTCAGACATGGCTTTGTAAGTCAAGCAGAGATCGCCTCGTAGTAGAAGATATGAGACAGAGAATAGCTGGAGCTTTCTGAGTCTGTCCATGTAGGGCATTTTTATTCATTTTATTATTTATTTTACATTTGTTGACCGGGATAGTCCAACTGGATACATGTTCATTTTCAGCGGATGCCCAGGGAGAAAATCTCCAAGATAATAATACACATTGAACATTTAGTAAATGCTAGTTTCAAGCAGATTACAGTCATAAGCAATACCAGCATTTAGCACATATAGTACTAACGTATTATAAAACACTTTACAAAACAACATTACATTCAGGTTTAAGACACACTGAGCAGGAGTTATACAATTGACCCATCCTGAAATGGAGTGGTAGAAAAAAGTTCGAAGTAGTTTAAGGTAAGGCACCTAAGAAATAGAGAGGTCATTAATCAGGGTTTGTGCAAGGACATAACCAATAAGTTTTGTATTGAGTATTTCTTGAGTTTGTTTTTTAAATGAGTTACTGAGGGTTTTAGGGTCAAGTCAGCTGAAGGTCTGTTCCATATTTTTCCAAACAGAGAGTCCCCTGCTGAGTAGTTGAATTTGTATGTTTGAACTAGGAGTCTAGTGGATGATCGCAGTGGCCAGGTGCTGGTATAGGGGCTAATAATATTTTTAGTGCAGGTGTATTTTCTGGTTGGTAAAGGACTTTATGTGTCACTTTTAGCTGGTTGAACTGCAGTAGGCTTGGCAGTTCAAGCCATCCTAGGTGATTTAGGTTGTGACAATGGTGTGTCCGGTAGGCTGTGCCAGTAGCAAATCTGGTAATGTGGTTATAGCAGGATGATAGTTTATTAAGATCTGTTTTGTTTAAGTTGGAGAATAGAGGTGAGGCATAGAGAAGAGTTGATAGCAGATGAGAATGGGCAATTGCAGTTCTAGCAAGTGGGGTAAGGAAAGATTTGATTCTATAAAGAGAGACAAGCTTTTTATTAATGGTTTTGATAGTTTGATTGATATGCGCATCAAACTTCAGGGTATTATTATGACACCCAGTAGTTTAGTTTGGGCTTCTGGGGAGATGATAGTGCCATTATTAGCAGTTATGTTGAAGGATGGCAGGGGGGTCCTGCATGTGGGGGAGAAGAGGAGCCACTTAGTTTTGTTGGGGTTTAGGATTACATGTTGATTGGAGAGCCATTTTTCCACTGTATTGAAGGTATTTTGGGTTAGTGTGACTAAAGCACCCGGTGAGATGTCAGAACAAATCAAGGTGGAGTCATCCACATACTGAATGCAGGTAGCATCTGGGATGACTGAATGAAGATTGTTGATAAAGATGAAGAAAAGAAGGGGTCCTAGCATCGAGCCCTGGGGGACTCCTAATGTGATGGGTAGGTGAGATGATAGCTTGTCCTGCCATAGGACTGCCTGTTGCCTGCCCTGCAGGTAGGATTGAAACCATTGGAGTGAATGGCTGTTTAAGGAGAAGGCCTTCAAGGTATTTATAAGCATTTTGTGGTCAACCATGTCAAAAGCCTTGGATAGATCTTGAAAGAGTGCTGAGGATAGTTTGTCATTATTGTGGTTGTGGTTAATGACAGAGAAAAAGAGGAGGGCAGAAGTAGTACTGTGGTGTGGCTTAAAGCCATGCTGAAAGCTGAAAAACAGCTTGTTCTGTGTGAGGTAGTGCATGAGCTGTATGTGTACACACTTCTCCATAATTTTAGCTAGAGGTGACAGAATAGCTATGGGTATAAAGTTTGACAGTTCAATGGAACTGTTTCCTTTATGGAGAGGTATGACATGGGAGATTTTCCATATAGTGGGTACAGTAGCTTCAAATATATCTCTGTTGATCAAGATTGAGATGGGGTGTGCTATGGTGTCAGCAGCCTTCGGCAGATAGTCTGCTGGGAGGAGGTCAGCAGTCAGGGTGGTGGGTCTTAGCTTCTTAAGTAGCACATGAATAAGTTGAGTAGGAACTGGTTGGAAGGTAAAGTATTTTTGCATACTGGGTGTGGGTACATTAGAATTAGAGCCATTGGGAGAGAGCTAGCTGGCTAGAGATGGATAGTCTCTGTGAAGAAGCTGTTAAAGTTATTAGCAATGTCTACTGCGGATTTTTGTTGGGAAGCTGAGGGGGGTGGAGTGGCGGTTTGGCCTGGCTGGAGTAGTTTGTTTATTCCTGCCCAGAACTTTTGAGGTTTGTTTTGGTGTTTTTGCAGTAGATGGTAGCAGTGGTTCTTTTTGTCTAAGGTTATGGATTTTTTGGTGTCATTCCTTAGCAGTCTGAATCTTAGTTGATCAAGTGGGGCTTTTGTTTTTCGGTAGGTGGCCCATGCTTTGTTTCTGAGTGAAATTTTGATTTTGGTATCTTTAGAAAGCCATGGTGCAATATTAACTTTGGTTCTAATAGAGTGGATGGGAGTATGGGAGTTAAGAATAGCAAGGTATTTGGTGTTAAAGTATGCTACTGGTTCATATCTAGGAGGAGACTTTTTAGTACTGACCAGTTGCACGCCTTAAGTTCATTTTGAAACTTGGTGAGAATAAAATTCTTGTTTCTTAATGTTCTATAGGTGGGTTGGTAGGAGCAATCTACTTTGAGCTTGATTACATAGGTGAGACGGTGGTCACTTAGGTCATCAGGCAAAGTGCCTGATTTATAAGATTGAAGATGGGTATTGACGAGTATCCAGTCTAGGGTACTTTCTTTGTTATTGGGTTTTCCTGTCCTGGTGGGGGAGGTTATGATTGGAGTAAATCCATAGAGGTTTATGTGAGTTGTGGGGGTTTCACAAGAGCAAGTTTTCCAGTCAATGTTGAAATCCCAAAGAACAATTGTTTCTTGGGTGTAGTCACTGGATATCCAATATAAGAAGTCTTCTAAGGTTTCTGTGTTCCTCCCTGGGGGGAATGTAGACACAGACAATGTTTACAGTTTTGTTTTTGTTAATGTGTAGTTTTGAGATAAGAATTCAGCATTATTGAACTGGGGTGGTTGTTGGGTGTCTATGCTGAAAGATAGGGTAGACTTGTAAAGTATGGCTACCCCACCACCCCTTCTGGTGGTACGGTCTAGTCGAAACATACTATGCCCTGGTGGCAGAATCTCATGGTCCTTGGTGGCAGGCTTTAGCCATGTTTCTGTTAGGCATAATATATCTGGGGAATGAACAGCTAAGAGGGCATGCAGGTGCTGAGATTTGTGATTTATGCTCCTAATGTTTAGATGGCAGGCCAGCAGTGAGTTAGGAGGTCTATTTGTTGGAGCTATGGTGGTAGGGGATATAGTAGGGGGATTAGGGACAGCAGGTAGGGATGAATCGGGGTTTGGGTGGATGTCACTGTCCTTTGTGAGGTTGTAGTATATTCTGAGTATGAGTTTTAAGATTCTGAATAAAGTTTTGTAATAGTATCTAGTTTTAGGACTAATGTAACTAGGTCTAGTAAGATGGTAGTATTTAGGGGTTAAGGAGGTAAGCATGAGAGGGGTGAGTAAGGGGGCATTATTATCTGTTGTAGATGGGATGGATGTTTGGAATTTAGGGTAGTGGAAACCTGGGTGATCCGGATATTTGCAGGCGGTTAGGAGATATGGGATGAGTAACAGGGGTAGAAGTAGAGTTAATAAAACTATTTTGGGTGATAGCATACCTACTGAATGAGACTTGATGAGTAACAGGGGTAGAAGTAGAGTTAATGAGACTATTTTGGGTGATAGCATACCTACTGAATGAGACGTGGAACTTAGGCAAAAAGAATAGTAGAGTTGGAGAACTGGTGGTATCAGGTTGAGGGTGGTGCTGTTGAGTGATAAGTTGTTACTGATTGGTTTAAAAAAGTGGGGTGTGGTCTAGTACCAATAAATGTAGCAGCACCGGGGGAGGGATTTGGGGGCAGGGTGGGGTGCGAAGCAAGCCCGAGCGAAGCAAGGGCAAGCGGACTCAACTACTGACCAACCTGTTTGTGGAGATGGACTTCCCTATCCTAACTTCTTGGGTCCTATCTGAGAACCAGCTGTTCAATCCAGTGTGTAACATAGGGATTTATCCTAATTTCTTGAGTTTGTTTACAATGTCTGAGTGGGGTATTGTATCCAATGCCTTGACCAGGTCAAGGGAGGCAATATGCTCCATTTTGCCCTTGTCCATTGCCTTGGTGAACCTCTCAAAGAAGTCTACCAGACTGAGTAGGCATGATCTTCCATTGACAAAGCCAAAGGGGGTTGGATCCAGTGTCTGAAAGCTTCCAGTGTCTTTACTCATTTCATAAATATCCAGTTTCCAATGTCACTATCTGCCACTGCAGTTACTTATGTTCCAGCAGGTTATAATTGTAGCTTATGGAACTATGTTTACGCAGTATGTTGTTCTCATCTTTTGACCTAATGCTATAATACTATTCATATACCTACTGTAACAGCCTGTATGTGCATTTATCCACACAGAAGCTGTTACTGCCAGAAAAGAGTGTTGCATAAACAATGCCATAAACCTGCAAAAGGTACAGGTGCCTCATTTAAATGAGTATCCAACAAGCGCTCAAATGATATTAGCTCACAGTTGACTTGCTTGTTATGACTTGCTCAAATCAACAATTACCCAAAATCACACTGCCGCAGTTCTAGTAAACTACATTGCCCCACTGAACCTTAACTCTAACCCTAAAACTCCAGTCTGGTCCCTAACCGTATCATAAAACCTTGTTCCCTGGCCATAACCTTAAAACTTTTTCTAGACCCTAACCATAAAGTCACTGATTATGTCATAAGACTAAAGGTCCTGATTTTTCTTTAACCCTGAATTCCCTGATCACTTCCTAACAATAAAGTCCCCGATGTCTCCCTAAACCTAAATTTCCTGATCACTCCCTAATCCTAGTTTGGCACTTAGCACATATGATTGAGGCTATGAGGCATTAATAAGCTGCTTTGTTCTAGTCCACGGTTTGATTCCCTCAGCCCCCATTTGTCTAATTAAACACGCAGTGCTCTGGGACAATTGGAAAAGTGAGCTAGGCTCCTCAATGGTCTTCTTGACTGCATGCCTTTTAACTAGCTATGAAGCTATTTGTCAGCCCTAAATTCTCTGATGATCCCTAAATGTAAATTCCCCTATTTCTCTTTAAATCTAAATTCATTCATAGCTCTCTAACCTCATTTCTTAATCCTAATTTCAAACCCCAGTCACTAAACCTAACCCTATACCTCACAGTTGCCTTTTAATTGTAACCACAAAACTTTCACGCCTTCCCCACGGCTTCTGCAGTTACCTTACCTGAGCTCAGGAATGTTTTTCAGATAGTCGATTCACTCCTTCCTACCCAAGGCTGTCACTCCTTGCCTGGCACATATCTGAGTTCAAGCATGAATGATACCCCATGTAAGCTGCATGACACATATGTTTTTGGCTCTGAAACTGTGATCTGTGAGCACACAGGACTTGAGCAGGTACAGTAAATCCAGTTTAAATATACCAACAGGTTTATCCATCATCAATGATGTCACTCTCAAAAGTAGTTTTTCAAACTCTCCCTTTTGCTGTTAGAAAATTATACTTTGCCCAGCTACCACAAAATCATCACTGTTTCTCATCAACATCTCCCACTTATTACAAATGATGTGGTTAATATCAAAAGAGTACACAGGCAATTTAATTGAACACTCATGACTAAAATGTCTACTGTTCACAACATGAGATATTCTATTTCCCGCTATTGGTGAATCAATACTGAAGTCAGAATTGGAACCTGCTTATGTTTTCCTTCCTGATGAAGAAGGGGGCTTAACAAAAGACTGGAAACACCTAAAGATAATTTACATTCACGTCAGTAATCTTAAAGTTAAAAGTAGGTTAATTAAAAGAGAAAGTAACTTTTTTTTTCCAGACAGCTGACAGAAATGTCAGCTTTAAGTGTGTGTCCCCAAGTTTCTATGACTATGTATTTTTTTGTCTTAGTTTGGAGATCAAAGCCAGCTGTCCAGTTTGCTCCAGACCTCCATTTAGGACAAGCTTAACAGAATAAATTTATGGAATTCATAAACAGGCATAATGTCTTTTGCATCTGATCAGCAGTGCATTCTGAATATAGAAAACTATGTAGAATCTTGATTATGATTTGTAAATATGAGAAATGAGTGATCATTACAGAAAATAGTGCTGCTTACACAAATGGAAGATGCTATTATTAAGGTGAGTTATTGACTGCTAAGTGTTAAAGTAAAATCTGGGTAATGATCTTGAAATTACTGACTTGATATTTTAAACAGATGAAAAAAAAAAAACATATGTATAAAGTTGACAAAAGTAGTCTAACTGCAATTAGAAAAGCTTTTGAGAAGCTGTCCTACCCGAAGTATGTGTTCAACCTGCCAAAATCTGTATAATGATCTGTTACATGAACAATGCTGCTGAAGTTAAAAAGGTCTATTATTTCAGTGATAAATATTTTAAATATTTTGCTAACCATTTCTTGTAAAAGATCACACCCAAGACAGATTTAGAATTTCAAAAGAAAATATTTTTATTATCAACCAGAATAAATTATGTTGGAGTATGCTTTACGTGCAAAAGTAACTCACTAAGTCTGCCATAGCTACATTTTCTAAATGTTACAAAACAGTAAAGAAGATCATCTTATCTTCTGTCATAACTAGCTTTTACGCATCTGAGATATGCATGTCAAGATTATCTCAAGACTAAAATTGAACAGGTAAATCTTGATATCCATGTTCATAGATATATAGGTGTGTACTAGGCTAATGGTCCTGGGGCCTTTACAAGCCTCGCCCATAAAAGTGCCCAGGCATCGTGCCGCCCGACATTAGTTCCCCGTGCCTCTATCAAGTAGAGCCATTGGAGTGATCCCTGGGGTAAACTTTCTATTTCCCATCCACTCATCAAGATTTCTCATGAAGAGGGCCAGTGAGGTGCTCTGCTTGACATGTATGGGAAGTCTATTCCAGAACATGGGCAGTCTCTGGGTTATGAACCTGTCCCTCCAGCATGTTCTGTTGATTCTGGTAATGAGGTTGAGGTCTCTAGAGCATGTGGTGTGGAGAGATTAGGATTTTTTTAGATGTAGCATTTCTAACAGAGCTGGGTCAGACATGGCTTTGTAAGTCAAGCAGAGATCGCCTCGTAGTAGAAGATATGAGACAGAGAATAGCTGGAGCTTTCTGAGTCTGTCCATGTAGGGCATTTTTATTCATTTTATTATTTATTTTACATTTGTTGACCGGGATAGTCCGACTGGATACATGTTCATTTTCAGCGGATGCCCGGGGAGAAAATCTCCAAGATAATAATACGCATTGAACATTTAGTAAATGCTAGTTTCAAGCAGATTACAGTCATAAGCAATACCAGCATTTAGCACATATAGTACTAACGTATTATAAAACACTTTACAAAACAACATTACATTCAGGTTTAAGACACACTGAGCAGCAGTTATACAATTGACCCATCCTGAAATGGAGTGGTAGAAAAAAGTTCGAAGTAGTTTAAGGTAAGGCACCTAAGAAATAGAGAGGTCATTAGTCATGGTTTGTGCAAGGACATAACCAATAAGTTTTGTATTGAGTATTTCTTGAGTTTGTTTTTTAAATGAGTTACTGAGGGTTTTAGGGTCAAGTCAGCTGAAGGTCTGTTCCATATTTTTCCAAACAGAGTTGGCAAACAGAGAGTCCCCTGCTGAGTAGTTGAATTTGTATGTTTGAACTAGGAGTCTAGTGGATGATCGCAGTGGCCAGGTGCTGGTATAGGGGCTAATAATATTTTTAGTGCAGGTGTATTTTCTGGTTGGTAAAGGACTTTATGTGCCACTTTTAGCTGGTTGAACTGCAGTAGGCTTGGCAGTTCAAGCCATCCTAGGCGATTTAGGTTGTGACAATGGTGTGTCCGGTAGGCTGTGCCAGTAGCAAATCTGGCAATGTGGTTATAGCAGAATGATAGTTTATTAAGATCTGTTTTGTTTAAGTTGGAGAATAGAGGTGAGGCATAGAGAAGAGTTGATAGCAGATGAGAACGGGCAATTGCAGTTCTAGCAAGTGGGGTAAGGAAAGATTTGATTGTATAAAGAGAGACAAGCTTTTTATTAATGGTTTTGATAGTTTGATTGATATGCGCATCAAACTTCAGGGTATTATCAACTATGCCACCCAGTAGTCTAGTTTGGGCTTCTGGGGAGATGATAGTGCCATTATTAGCAGTTATGTTGAAGGATGGCAGGGGGGTCCTGCATGTGGGGGAGAAGAGGAGCCACTTAGTTTTGTTGGGGTTTAGGATTAGATGTTGATTGGAGAGCCATTTTTCCACTGTATTGAAGGTATTTTGGGTTAGTGTGACTAAAGCACCTGGTGAGATGTCAGAACAAATCAAGGTGGAGTCATCCACATACTGAATGCAGGTAGCATCTGGGATGACTGAATGAAGATTGTTGATAAAGATGAAGAAATGAAGGGGTCCTAGCATCGAGCCCTGGGGGACTCCTAATGTGATGGGTAGGTGAGATGATAGCTTGTCCTGCCATAGGACTGCCTGTTGCCTGCCCTGCAGGTAGGATTGAAACCATTGGAGTGAATGGTTGTTTAAGGAGAAGGCCTTCAAGGTATTTATAAGCATTTTGTGGTCAACCATGTCAAAAGCCTTGGATAGATCTTGAAAGAGTGCTGAGGATAGTTTGTCATTATTGTGGTTGTGGTTAATGACAGAGAAAGAGAGGAGGGCAGAAGTAGTACTGTGGTGTGGCTTAAAGCCATGCTGAAAGCTGAACAACAGCTTGTTCTGTGTGAGGTAGTGCATGAGCTGTATGTGTACACCCTTCTCCATAATTTTAGCTAGAGGTGACAGAATAGCTATGGGTATAAAGTTTGACAGTTCAATGGAACTGTTTCCTTTATGGAGAGGTATGACATGGGAGATTTTCCATATAGTGGGTACAGTAGCTTCAAATATATCTCTTGATCAAGATTGAGATGGGGTGTGCTATGGTGTCAGCAGCCTTCTGCAGATAGTCTGCTGGGAGGAAGTCAGCAGTCAGGGTGGTGGGTCTTAGCTTCTTAAGTAGCGCATGAATAAGTTGAGTAGGAACTTGTTGGAAGGTAAAGTATTTTTGCATACTGGGTGTGGGTACATTAGAATTAGAGCCATTGGGAGAGAGCTAGCTGGCTAGAGATGGATAGTCTCTGTGAAGAAGCTGTTGAAGTTATTAGCAATGTCTACTGCGGATTTTTGTTGGAAAGCTGAGGGGGGTGGAGTGGCGGTTTGGCCTGGCTGGAGTAGTTTGTTTATTCCTGCCCAGAACTTTTGAGGTTTGTTTTGGTGTTTTTGCAGTAGATGGTAGCAGTGGTTATTTTTGTCTAAGGTTATGGATTTTTTGGTGTCATTCCTTAGCAGTCTGAATCTTAGTTGATCAAGTGGGGCTTTTGTTTTTCGGTAGGTGGCCCATGCTTTGTTTCTGAGTGAAATTTTGATTTTGGTATCTTTAGAAAGCCATGGTGCAATATTAACTTTGGTTCTAATAGAGTGGATGGAAGTATGGGAGTTATGAATAGCAAGGTATTTGGTGTTAAAGCATGCTACTGGTTCATATCTAGGGGGAGACTTTTTAGTACTGACCAGTTGCACGCCTTAAGTTCATTTTGAAACTTGGTGAGAATAAAATTCTTGTTTCTTAATGTTCTATAGGTGGGTTGGTAGGAGCAATCTACTTTGAGCTTAATTACATAGGTGAGACGGTGGTCACTTAGGTCATCAGGCAAAGTGCCTGATTTATAAGATTGAAGATGGGTATTGACGAGTATCCAGTCTAGGGTACTTTCCTTGTTATTGGGTTTTCCTGTCCTGGTGGGGGAGGTTATGATTGGAGTAAATCCATACAGGTTTATGTGAGTTGTGGGGGTTTCACAAGAGCAAGTTTTCCAGTCAATGTTGAAATCCCAAAGAACAATTGTTTCTTGGGTGTAGTCACTGGATATCCAATATAAGAAGTCTTCTAAGGTTTCTGTGTTCCTCCCTGGGGGGAATGTAGACACAGACAATGTTTACAGTTTTGTTTTTGTTAATGTGTAGTTTTGAGATAAGAATTCAGCATTATTGAACTGGGGTGGTTGTTGGGTGTCTATGCTGAAAGATAGGGTAGACTTGTAAAGTATGGCTACCCCACCACCCCTTCTGGTGGTACGGTCTAGTCGAAACATACTATGCCCTGGTGGCAGAATCTCATGGTCCTTGGTGGCAGGCTTTAGCCACGTTTCTGTTAGGCATAATATATCTGGGGAATGAACAGCTAAGAGGGCATGCAGGTGCTGAGATTTGTGATTTATGCTCCTAATGTTTAGATGGCAGGCCAGCAGTGAGTTAGGAGGTCTATTTGTTGGAGCTATGGTGGTAGGGGATATAGTAGGGGGATTAGGGACAGCAGGTAGGGATGAATCGGGGTTTGGGTGGATGTCACTGTCCTTTGTGAGGTTGTAGTATATTCTGAGTATGAGTTTTAAGATTCTGAATAAAGTTTTGTAATAGTATCTAGTTTTAGGACTAATGTAACTAGGTCTAGTAAGATGGTAGTATTTAGGGGTTAAGGAGGTAAGCATGAGAGGGGTGAGTAAGGGGGCATTATTATCTGTTGTAGATGGGATGAATGTTTGGAATTTAGGGTAGTGGAAACCTGGGTGATCCAGATATTTGCAGGCGGTTAGGAGATATGGGATGAGTAACAGGGGTAGAAGTAGAGTTAATAAAACTATTTTGGGTGATAGCATACCTACTGAATGAGACTTGATGAGTAACAGGGGTAGAAGTAGAGTTAATGAGACTATTTTGGGTGATAGCATACCTACTGAATGAGACTTGAAACTTAGGCAAAAAGAATAGTAGAGTTGGAGGACTGGTGGTATCAGGTTGAGGGTGGTGCTGTTGAGTGATAAGTTGTTACTGATTGGTTTAAAAAAGTGGGGTGTGGTCTAGTACCAATAAATGTAGCAGCACCGGGGGAGGGATTTGGGGGCAGGGTGGGATGCGAAGCAAGCCCGAGCGAAGCAAGGGCAAGCGGACTCAACTACTGACCAACCTGTTTGTGGAGATGGACTTCCCTATCCTAACTTCTTGGGTCCTATCTGAGAACCAGCTGTTCAATCCAGTGTGTAACATAGGGATTTATCCTAATTTCTTGAGTTTGTTTACAATGTCTGAGTGGGGTATTGTATCCAATGCCTTGACCAGGTCAAGGGAGGCAATATGCTCCATTTTGCCCTTGTCCATTGCCTTGGTGAACCTCTCAAAGAAGTCTACCAGACTGAGTAGGCATGATCTTCCATTGACAAAGCCAAAGGGGGTTGGATCCAGTGTCTGAAAGCTTCCAGTGTCTTTACTCATTTCATAAATATCCAGTTTCCAATGTCACTATCTGCCACTGCAGTTACTTATGTTCCAGCAGGTTATAATTGTAGCTTATGGAACTATGTTTACGCAGTATGTTGTTCTCATCTTTTGACCTAATGCCATAATACTATTCATATACCTACTGTAACAGCCTGTATGTGCATTTATCCACACAGAAGCTGTTACTGCCAGAAAAGAGTGTTGCATAAACAATGCCAAAAACCTGCAAAAGGTACAGGTGCCTCACTTAAATGAGTATCCAGCAAGCGCTCAAATGATATTAGCTCACAGTTGACTTGCTTGTTATGACTTGCTCAAATCAACAATTACCCAAAATCACACTGCCGCAGTTCTAGTAAACTACATTGCCCCACTGAACCTTAACTCTAACCCTAAAACTCCAGTCTGGTCCCTAACCGTATCATAAAACCTTGTTCCCTGGCCATAACCTTAAAACTTTTTCTAGACCCTAACCATAAAGTCACTGATTATGTCATAAGACTAAAGGTCCTGATTTTTCTTTAACCCTGAATTCCCTGATCACTTCCTAACAATAAAGTCCCCAATGTCTCCCTAAACCTATATTTCCTGATCACTCCCTAATCCTAGTTTGGCACTTAGCACATATGATTGAGGCTATGAGGCATTAATGAGCTGCTTTGTTCTAGTCCACGGTTTGATTCCCTCAGCCCCCATTTGTCTAATTAAACACGCAGTGCTCTGGGACAATTGGAAAAGTGAGCTAGGCTCCTCAATGGTCTTCTTGACTGCATGCCTTTTAGCTAGCTATGAAGCTATTTGTCAGCCCTAAATTCTCTGATGATCCCTAAATGTAAATTCCCCTATTTCTCTTTAAATCTAAATTCATTCATAGCTCTCTAACCTCATTTCTTAATCCTAATTTCAAACCCCAGTCACTAAACCTAACCCTATACCTCACAGTTGCCTTTTAATTGTAACCACAAAACTTTCACGCCTTCCCCACGGCTTCTGCAGTTACCTTACCTGAGCTCAGGAATGTTTTTCAGATAGTCGATCCACTCCTTCCTACCCAAGGCTGTCACTCCTTGCCTGGCACATATCTGAGTTCAAGCATGAATGATACCCCATGTAAGCTGCATGACACATATGTTCTTGGCTCTGAAACTGTGATCTGTGAGCACACAGGACTTGAGCAGGTACAGTAAATCCAGTTTAAATATACCAACAGGTTTATCCATCATCAATGATGTCACTCTCAAAAGTAGTTTTTCAAACTCTCCCTTTTGCTGTTAGAAAATTATACTTTGCCCAGCTACCACAAAATCATCACTGTTTCTCATCAACATCTCCCACTTATTACAAATGATGTGGTTAATATCAAAAGAGTACACAGGCAATTTAATTGAACACTCATGACTAAAATGTCTACTGTTCACAACATTTGATATTCTATTTCCCGCTATTGGTGAATCAATACTGAAGTCAGAATTGGAACCTGCTTATGTTTTCCTTCCTGATGAAGTAGGGGGCTTAACAAAAGACTGGAAACACCTAAAGATAATTTACATTCACGTCAGTAATCTGAAAGTTAAAAGTAGGTTAATTAAAAGAGAAAGTAACTTTTTTTTTCCAGACAGCTGACAGAAATGTCAGCTTTAAGTGTGTGTCCCCAAGTTTCTATGACTATGTATTTTTTTGTCTTAGTTTGGAGATCAAAGCCAGCTGTCCAGTTTGCTCCAGACCTTCATTTAGGACAAGCTTAACAGAATAAATTTATGGAATTCATAAACAGGCATAATGTCTTTTGCATCTGATCAGCAGTGCATTCTGAATATAGAAAACTATGTAGAATCTTGATTATGATTTGTAAATATGAGAAATGAGTGATCATTACAGAAAATAGTGCTGTTTACACAAATGGAAGACGCTATTATTAAGGTGAGTTATTGACTGCTAAGTGTTAAAGTAAAATCTGGGTAATGATCTTGAAATTACTGACTTGATATTTTAAACAGACGAAAAAAAAAAAACATCTGTATAAAGTTGACAAAAGTAGTCTAACTGCAATTAGAAAAGCTTTTGAGAAGCTGTCCTATCTGGGAGCAAATTTTTAATATTATTTTGGCTTAAGAGGTTACTATCCACTTTTTCTCTGGAACCAGAATATAGTCTAAATCAACCTTAGATTAGATAGAAAATGTACAGAAAAGACAGATTGTTGGCTTTGATTTGTTAATGTTGGATTTTTTATTATTTTCCTTTTGATTGTTAGTGCTGTATCAATACATGAGGTTGATATATATGTGAAATTAACCAATGGAAGCATTTTGTATATATTGTATATAATGTGTGAATTTGTAATATGGTTGTGAAAAATAATAAAAAATGATTATTGAAAAAAAAAAAAGAGAAGCTGTCGTACCTGAAGTATGTGTTCAACCTGCCAAAATCTGTATGATGATCTGTTACATGAACAATGCTGCTGAAGTTAAAAAGGTCTATTATTAACAGTGTTAAATATTTTAAATATTTTGCTAACCATTTCTTGTGAAAGATCACACCCAGGACAGATTTAGAATTTCAAAAGAAAATATTTTTATTATCAACCAGAATAAATTATGTTGGAGTATGCTTTACGTGCAAAAGTAACTCACTAAGTCTGCCATAGCTACATTTTCTAAATGTTACAAAACAGTAAAGAAGATCATCTTCTGTCATAACTAGCTTTTACGCATCTGAGATATGCATGTCAAGATTATCTCAAGACTAAAATTGAACAGGTAAATCTTGATATCCATGTTCATAGGTATATAGGTGTGTACTAGGCTAATGGTCCTGGGGCCTTTACAAGCCTCGCCCATAAAAGTGCCCAGGCATCGTGCCGCCCGACAATAGTTCCCCGTGCCTCTATCAAGTAGAGCCATTGGAGTGATCCCTGGGGTAAACTTTCTATTTCCCATCCACTCATCAAGATTTCTCATGAAGAGGGCCAGTGAGGTGCTCTGCTTCACATGTATGGGAAGTCTATTCCAGAACATGGGCAGTCTCTGGGTTATGAACCTGTCCCTCCAGCATGTTCTGTTGATACTGGTAATGAGGGTGAGGTCTCTAGAGCATGTGGTGTGGAGAGATTAGGATTTTTTTAGATGTAGCATTTCTAACAGAGCTGGGTCAGACATGGCTTTGTAAGTCAAGCAGAGATCGCCTCGTAGTAGAAGATATGAGACAGAGAATAGCTGGAGCTTTCTGAGTCTGTCCATGTAGGGCATTTTTATTCATTTTATTATTTATTTTACATTTGTTGACCGGGATAGTCCGACTGGATACATGTTCATTTTCAGCGGATACCCGGGGAGAAAATCTCCAAGATAATAATACACATTGAACATTTAGTAAATGCTAGTTTCAAGCAGATTACAGTCATAAGCAATACCAGCATTTAGCACATATAGTACTAACGTATTATAAAACAATTTAAAAAACAACATTACATTCAGGTTTAAGACACACTGAGCAGCAGTTATACAATTGACCCATCCTGAAATGGAGTGGTAGAAAAAAGCTCGAAGTAGTTTAAGGTAAGGCACCTAAGAAATAGAGAGGTCATTAGTCAGGGTTAGTGCAAGGACATAACCAATAAGTTTTGTATTGAGTATTTCTTGAGTTTGTTTTTTAAATGAGTTACTGAGGGTTTTAGGGTCAAGTAAGCTGAAGGTCTGTTCCATATTTTTCCAAACAGAGTTGGCAAACAGAGAGTCCCCTGCTGAGTAGTTGAATTTGTATGTTTGAACTAGGAGTCTAGTGGATGATAGCAGTGGCCAGCTGCTGGTATAGGGGCTAATAATATTTTTAGTGCAGGTGTATTTTCTGGTTGGTAAAGGACTTTATGTGCCACTTTTAGCTGGTTGGACTGCAGTAGGCTTGGCTGTTCAAGCCATCCTAGGCGATTTAGGTTGTAACAATGGTGTGTCCGGTAGGCTGTGCCAGTAGCAAATCTGGCAAAGTGGTTATAGCAGGATGATAGTTTATTAAGATCTGTTTTGTTTATGTTGGAGAATAGAGGTGAGGCATAGAGAAGAGTTGATAGCAGATGAGAACGGGCAATTGCAGTTCTAGCAAGTGGGGTAAGGAAAGATTTGATTCTAGAAAGAGAGACAAGCTTTTTATTAATGGTTTTGATAGTTTGATTGATATGCACATCAAACTTCAGGGTATTATCAACTATGACACCCAGTAGTTTAGTTTGGGCTTCTGGGGAGATGATAGTGTCATTGTTAGCAGTTATGTTGAAGGATGGCAGGGGGGTCCTGCATGTGGGGGAGAAGAGGAGCCACTTAGTTTTGTTGGGGTTTAGGATTAGATGTTGATTGGAGAGCCATTCTTCCACTGTATTGAAGGTATTTTGGGTTAGTGTGACTAAAGCACCTGGTGAGGTGTCAGAACAAATCAAGCTGGAGTCATCCACATATTGAATGCAGGTAGCATCTGGGATGACTGAATGAAGGTTGTTGATAAAGATGAAGAAAAGAAGGGGTCCTAGTATCGAGCCCTGGGGGACTCCTAATGTGATGGGTAGGTGAGATGATAGCTTGTCCTGCCATAGGACTGCCTGTTGTCTGCCCTGCAGGTAGGATTGAAACCATTGGAGTGAATGGTTGTTTAAGGAGAAGGCCTTCAAGGTATTTATAAGCATTTTATGGTCAACCATGTCAAAAGCCTTGGCTAGATCTTGAAAGAGTGCTGAGGATAGTTTGTCATTATTGTGGTTGTGGTTAATGATGTTACAGAAAGAGAGGAGGGCAGAAGTAGTACTGTGGTGTGGCTTAAAACCGTGCTGAAAGTTGTACAACAGCTTGTTCTGTGTGAGGTAGTGCATGAGCTGTATGAGTACACACTTCTCCATAATTTTAGCTAGAGGTGACAGAATAGCTATGAGTCTAAAGTTTGACAGTTCAATGGAACTGCCTCCTTTATGGAGAGGTATGACATGGAAGATTTTCCATATAGTGGGTACAGTAGCTTCAAATATATCTCTGTTGATCAAGATTGAGATGGGGTGTGCTATGGTGTCAGCAGCCTTCTGCAGATAGTCTGCTGGGAGGAGGTCGGCAGTCAGGGTGGTGGGTCTTAGCTTCTTAAGTAGCGCATGAATAAGTTGAGTAGGAACTGGTTGGAAGGTAAAGTATTTTTGCGTACTGGGTGTGGGTACATTAGAATTAGAGCCATTGGGAGAGAGCTAGCTGGCTAGAGCTGGATAGTCTCTATGAAGAAGCTGCTGAAGTTATTAGCAATGTCTACTGCGGATTTTTGTTGGGAAGCTGAGGGGGGTGGAGTGGCGGTTTGGCCTGGCTGGAGTAGTTTGTTTATTCCTGGCCAGAACTTTTGAGGTTTGTTTTGGTGTTTTTGCAGTAGATGGTAGTAGTGGTTCTTTTTGTCTAAGGTTATGGATTTTTTGGTGTCATTCCTTAGCAGTCTGAATCTTAGTTGATCAAGTGGGGCTTTTGTTTTTCGGTAGGTGGCCCATGCTTTGTTTCTGAGTGAAATTTTGATTTTGGTATCTTTAGAAAGCCATGGTGCAATATTAACTTTGGTTCTAATAGAGTGGATGGAAGCATGGGAGTTAAGAATAGCAAGGTATTTGGTGTTAAAGTATGCTACTGCTTCATCTAGGGGGAGACTTTTTAGTACTGACCAGTTGCACGCCTTAAGTTCATTTTGAAACTTGGTGAGAATAAAATTCTTGTTTCTTAATGTTCTATAGGTGGGTTGGTAGGAGCAGTCTACTTTGAGCTTGATTACATAGGTGAGATGGTGGTCACTTAGGTCATCAGGCAAAGTGCCTGATTTATAAGACTGAAGATGGGTATTGACGAGTATCCAGTCTAGGGTACTTTCCTTGTTATTGGGTTTTCCTGTCCTGGTGGGGGAGGTTATGATTGGAGTAAATCCATAGAGGTTTATGTGAGTTGTGGGGGTTTCACAAGAGCAAGTTTTCCAGTCAATGTTGAAATCCCCAAGAACAATTGTTTCTTGGGTGTAGTCACTGGATATCCAATATAAGAAGTCTTCTAAGGTTTCTGTGTTCCTCCCTGGGGGGAATGTAGACACAGACAATGTTAACAGTTTTGTTTTTGTTAATGTGTAGTTTTGAGATAAGAATTCAGCATTATTGAACTGGGGTGGTTGTTGGGTATCTATGCTGAAAGATAGGGTAGACTTGTAAAGTATGGCTACCCCACCACCCCTTCTGGTGGTACGGTCTAGTCGAAACATACTATGCCCTGGTGGCAGAATCTCATGGTCCTTGGTGGCAGGCTTTAGCCACGTTTCTGTTAGGCATAATATATCTGGGGAATGAACAGCTAAGAGGGCATGCAGGTGCTGAGATTTGTGATTTATGCTCCTAATGTTTAGATGGCAGGCCAGCAGTGAGTTAGGAGGTCTATTTGTTGGAGCTATGGTGGTAGGGGATATAGTAGGGGGATTAGGGACAGCAGGTAGGGATGAATCGGGGTTTGGGTGGATGTCACTGTCCTTTGTGAGGTTGTAGTGTATTCTGAGTATGAGTTTTAAGATTCTGAATAAAGTTTTGTAATAGTATCTAGTTTTAGGACTAATGTAACTAGGTCTAGTAAGATGGTAGTATTTAGGGGTTAAGGAGGTAAGCATGAGAGGGGTGAGTAAGGGGGCATTATTATCTGTTGTAGATGGGATGGATGTTTGGTTCATAGGTTCATAGGTTCCTAGGTTGGTACTAGGCTATCAGCCCTAGGGCCTATACAAGCCTAGCCATAACAATTCCCTGGCTATTTCTTCCCACATTATTTACTTTCCTGGACCCCTGTCTAGCAGGGCGACAGACGTGATCCCTAGGGTGGATTTCCTTTCTTCCATCCAATCGTCAAGGTTCCTCTTGAAGAGGTCCAAAGAGGCACTCTGCTTGACATGTATGGGCAATCTGTTCCAGAGTCTGGGGAGTCCCTGGGTCAGGAACCTATCCCTCCAGCATGTTTTGTTTATTGTGATGACAAGGTTTAGATCCCTGGAGCGTGTAGCTCTGAGAGATTGGGATTTCTTTAAGTGTGGCATGTCCAACAGGTCTGGGTTTGACATGGCCTTGTATGTTAAGCAGAGATCGTCTCTGAGCAGACGATATGTGATAGAGTACAGCTGGAGTTTTTTAAGGCGGTCAGCGTAGGGCATCTGCTTTAGGCCTGTGATTCTTTTAGTGAGGTATTTCTGAGGCCTTTCCAGTTGTTGCAGATGTCTTGAGAGGTACATACCAAATGGGGCGTTGTATTCTATAATGGGTCTAATGAGGGATGAGTTCAGTGGGACAATGACCTCCTTTTTTCTGGATGAAAAGCCCTCCGTGATGAGGTGTGCCACATAGAAGGATTTCCTGACTGTTGTGGCGATGTGGTTATCGAAGGTGAGACCAC
Source organism: Protopterus annectens (assembly GCF_019279795.1). Lineage (NCBI taxonomy): Eukaryota > Metazoa > Chordata > Ceratodontiformes > Protopteridae > Protopterus > Protopterus annectens. Next base: position 1,971,297,903 of record NC_056743.1, on the reverse strand, counting down.
TGTCCACCTGTGTCCCTAAGTCTCTTATCACACTTTCTGTGTTTAGTGTACTGCCACCTATATGGTAATTCATGGATACATGTTTTTTCCCAAAGGGGTAACAATACATTTCTTGGCATTGAGCTTGAGCCCATGGCTCTGGCACCAAGCATCTGTTTCTGTAAGGCCCTTTTGTAGAGTATCCACATCCTTTGGGGATTCAATAATGGCTCCCAGTTTGCAGTCATCTGCAAACTTTGTTAGCCAGAGTCCCTTAGTGTTGACCTGTACTTCAGAGAAGTAGATGTCAAACAAGAGTGGCCCCAGGACTGAACCCTGAGGTACTCCACTTGTCACTTGTCTGGAGCTGGATTTGGAGTCGGCTACTTTTACAGTGTAGGTTCTATCAGTAAGCCATTTAGCAACCCATTGGGTGACATAGGGATTAATGCCCAACTTAGTAAGTTTATCTATGATTCCGAGTGGGGGATGGTATCAAAGGCCTTGGCATTTAGGGTAGTGGAAACCTGGGTGATCCAGATATTTGCAGGTGGTTAGGAGATATGGGATGAGTAACAGGGGTAGAAGTAGAATTAATAAAACTATTTTGGGTGATAGCATACCTACTGAATGAGACTGTTCTTTTATATATTTACATTTTTCGAACATCAATGGAGGATGGCGGCGACTGCTAACGTAAGTGTGGAACTACCCTACAACCCGGAAGGTGAGGGCGTTGCGTACCGGAAGAGGAATCGCTTCCAAGAGTGTATTGAAGCATCCCACAACATGCTTCTACTCTTGGACTATGACTCTGAAAAGAGTGAACAGTACCATGAAAGCGACGACATAGTAGGGTTATCGGAGGACCTGAATACTTTAGAAATGGATTTTTTGCGGCTCAAAATCTGCAACTTCAAAGACAGCACTTCGAAGCGTGCATTCAAAAGAAGGTGGTGCCTCGTGGCCTCAGGGTACTGAAGATGCCCACGTCAGGTACTTTTTATCCTGAGCTACTCTATAAGTGGCAGCAACTGAATATCAATTTAAGCTTTGATTACATGAGACTTTTAAATGACTTCCACAAACAAGAAGAGGATATGCTGAGAGATAAAGTAACTGAGCAGTATAAGGACATTTCCCTTAAATATAAGTCATGTAAGGTTGAAACTCTTATGGAGAGACTATTAGACAATGTTTCTCTATACGAGAAACGTGCTCTTGAACAGAAAAAGAGCAAGTTATATAGGGATATTAAGGACTTCAATAACAACCAGGTATTTGTTTGGCCGCGTTTTGCGGCTAGAAATACACATGAGTCAGCCTCAGCTACTAATAACGTGGAGAGTGGATTGTTAAATGAGACTAATGCTATTTCTGATGCTACTATTGTTAATCATGCTTCTCCTGTTTTTACTAATGACAATAATTGATCAATAGTTAATAACTTTAATGATAATATTCAAGTCATTACAGGTGATATTGAAAAAGCACCAGAAGGAGTTAATCAGATGTGTAACTCACATATGATACCGAGCAAGGGGATACCCCTAACACCAGAGGTAGTAGTAAGAAGGAAAACACAGAGTAATAATTCTGCAACAACTTTAAATAAATCAAATACTCCTTTCCCCATAGCCATGCATCAGTCTATGGAACGAAAGAGATCTATGAGCAGGGGAAGGCACAAACGAAAATTACCAGAGAGCGAACATGTTGGTCCCACTCTAAAAAAGATGTGGGACAAGATGGGGACTCGCTAGTGGTTAATCTATCAAAAAGAGAACTTAGTTTAGAAGAAATGCAACTTCTAAATAAGGGTCTTAGCTTTGTCCCTTCAAGTAGAGGTGATATCACAGACATGGTTATAGATGTAAAGAAATTTGTACGTAATGTACAATTGAAATTAGAATTTAATAATACCTACAATGTTAGTCTGTCTGGCTCTCTTTTTCGTCCTTACAGTACATATATGCCGATACTGCATCCACTATTAGACACTTTTGCGAAACTAGTGGAAAATGACATTTATAAATACTATAACTCCACTTATAATAATAATAGAAGTAGGAGATATTATAAGGACAACTTGACTAAGGCTCAACGTAACGCCATGATTTTACTAAAAACAGACAACGAGTTAATAGTAAGGCCAGCTGATAAAGGCGGGCCAGTTGTTCTTATGAACCGAGCTGACTATGTTCACAGCATGACGACTATGTTGAGTGATAGTAAATTTTATGAAATTATAAATATGTCGATAGTATTAGAAAAGGTATCTATGGTATATAGTATGTTAGATGATTTATTAGCAAGTGGTGATATAGAATTTGAATTGTATAAATATTTTAAGATGGACAATCCCCTAATCCCTATACTTAATGGATTACCCAAGATCCATAAATCATCAGTAAACCCACCCATGAGACCTATAGTGTCTGGTCAAGGGTGGGTCACTGAGGCATTGGCTTTATATTTGGAATATTATCTAGGACCTTTAGTTCGTGATAATGAATACATTCTAATAGATAGCAAACAGTTTCTCATTGACTTGTACACATATACTAAGACGTTGAATGAAAATGAACGATTCATTCTTGTTACTATGGACGTGGTGAGTCTTTTTACAGTTATTCCTAATGATGATGGTATCCATAAAATACAACAGTATCTACAGAAGAATACAGACATGAGCAGGGATAGGATTGAGCTCATAACTTTATTTCTGGAAACAGTGCTCACCACTAACCTCTTCCTATTTGGGGACAACATTTACATGCAGAAGGAAGGCGTAGCTATGGGCACAGCCTGTGCCAATAGCTACGCCAACCTGGTTATGGCACAGTGGGAAGAGGAGTCATTGTTTGAATTAGACCATTTCAGGAGGCATGTAGGCTTCTATAGGAGGTTTGTGGATGACCTCTTTTTCATCTGGCGGGGAGATGAATGTCAATTGGAAGAATTTTTTATACAAGTCAATGAACTATTGGAATATTTGAAATTTACTTTCGTATATTCCTATGATAGAATCTCTTTCCTTGATGTGAATATAGAGAGGTTAGCCAATGGTCTACTGAATACCTCAATACATAGAAAAGCCTGTTATAAAAATTCGCTTCTGCATAGGAGCAGCATGCATCCTAGATTTGTCTTTGACAATGTGGTAAAGGGGCAAATTACAAGGGCATCTAGGCTCAATCCATCCTTGGAAGGATTTACACGAGAATTAGAGCTGCTTAGAAATAATTTTAGTGATAGAGGCTATGATATGACAACATTCAACTTAATTTCTGAAGATATATATAAACAGAGAGACACTATAGCACAGCCTTATTTCTCTGAATTTAGTTTAAATAAAAGTACTATGGAGAGCAACAAGGATTTGGGCATGAGATTTTTAACCTATTATACTAAGGATTTTGGAATATTAAAAGGAAGTATAGTAAAACATTGGGATACACTACTTCTTGAAGAGGAAATAGGTAGTTTAGTTGGTGAAACACCCACCTTTACGTTTTGCAATAAACCAAACCTTAAAAGGATCTTATGTTATCCTTCACTATCCAGTATTGGATGTAACCCCACCACCCCTGGCTCACAGGCAAATACTGTTCCTTGCAGTAGATGCAATCAGTGCATTTACATAGACACAAATAAAGTATTTGAGCATCCGGTGACACATAGGAAATTTGTATTTAGCACGGGAACTGATTGTGTGAGTAAAGGGCTAGTATATTTGGCTACATGCACAGCCTGCACATCATTTTATGTAGGAAAGACTAGTAGACAGCTCAGAGAGAGAGTTAGGGAGCATGTCTACCATATTAGCAAGCATTCAGAACATAATGCACTTGCCAAACATCAACATATGCTAGGCACTGCACACACCTTTCTTTTTCGTGCCATACAACATATTCACCCTAGTGTCAGGGGAGGGGACTTGGATAATTTTATATTGGAATGTGAACTTAGATGGATCATTCACCTGAGGGCACATCAGCCACCAGGATTAAATGATAAAATTCAAATAAAACCTATCCTTAAGAAAAGAAGAACTAAGAAAGTGTATAATAAGAAGTGAGATCCTAGCATTTAACATTTAACTATCAGGGTTTTAATATTTTATTTGTTTGTACATGTTACTTTATATATATTTTTTATATACACATTTATAAGTAATTATGCATATGAACTATATGTTTTTATACAGAATCATTACATCCATATATGTACATCTTTAGGATGTAGTATGCATGTTTATGTTATTTTATATATTCTCTACAGATATATTTATAAGCGAATATGCATATGAAGTACTTGTTCTTTTATATAGAGTTATTAGATATATATATGTAGATATTTAGGACATAGCATGCATTTTAAGTTGTTTCTTTAAATGTATTTAATTAGCTTTGACTGCTTTATTAGCTGACCAATGAATGTATTTCTACTTTATATATAAAGCATTAGTATAAGGTTGTCATTGTGAGTTGATAAAGCCTGTTGGTGAAAGCGCTACTCTGTCATTAAATTTTCTTAGGTCTGCTGACTGCTGCTGCATTTTTTACTGCATCGTATCTTAATTTTGGGAGAGAGCTTTAAGGATTTAGATACGACTAATTGATTCATGGTAATTTTTGATATCAGCGCCACCTTCTCGTTGGGGTTCATTACATGCCATTGACTGTGTTCTTCTTTTTTATCTGGTATACTACTGGCATTGGAATCCCGTTCCGTTTGGTGATCGTTTTTTTGCTGTTCTTTTATACAGTTTCAATTAAGTCAACCAGGTTTAACAGGCAAGCTCTGCCCTTGATGAATCTGAACTGGTTGGGGTCAAGTGCTTGGAGATTGCCTATGTCCCTGTTTATGAGATCCATAATAATATGCTCCATGGCCTTACAGATCAGACTTGTCAATTAATGGAGTGATAATTTCCAGGGTCAGTACTGGTACCACCTTTGTGCAAAGGGATGACAATGGCAGTTCTCCAGTCTGCTGGAATGAAGCCTGTACAGTCTCTATTGCTCCACGTTCTTAAACAGACAAAAAGCCAGTATAGATTGATCAAATGCATTTTAATCATCTATACTATTTTTTTTTGTGCCCCAGTGAAAGTGACATTTGATCAATTCACTTTCACCCATCTGCAAATAGCTCTAGAAGGCAATGCATATAAGCAGGCATTATTTACTTTTGCAATGGTTACAGTCTCAAGCAGGTTATAAAGCTACTTGAGCCTAATGTGGCATATTGGTCTTTAAAAACACATCAATTATAACCTTGGCTTTGTAACATAAAAAGATTAATCCCTGACTTTGACACAGATGACCTAGAGCAATTGGTGAGTCATGTGCTGAATGGGCTGAAGTAGGTAAAGGCAGTAGTGAGTAGCTGTAACTGACATACTTAAAAGAGTGAGGCAATGTGATCCACTGCACCACTGACCCCAAAGGGATATTAAAGGATTGCAGAGAGGCTCATGCCATAGTTAAACCAGGGATGCAGCCCCATGTTTGTGAAGGCGTGCTTATAGAGATCCTCAAAGCAAACCTTCTACTGAAGCCACCACCAGCTACATAGAAGGGGTTAGACCCAGGTACCCCATGGTGGCCACACCACTTTATTTCCTCATTCCTGGCTCTCACCTCCGGGAAGAATAAATGAGACAGGTGTTTTCTCACCTCAGTCAGGGAATGAATGAGCACTAGAGTTTTCTCCCTGTCCTTTGCCTGGGAATAAATAGATCAGTGGGTTGTAGGTAAGGTAGCCTTTGTGCAGATTGTGTGAATGTTTGAGGTCACATTCATTTTATACTGTCTTTGGTTCCCAAATGATATACTAAAGTATTAATACTGGAAGCATATAATTTCCTAATTGCTCCAAAATATAAATGCTCTGTGAGAAAAAGTAGCTCTCTTTTATGTTTACAATATTGCAATCCAGACACAAAACCTCTTCACAGATCACTCAAGATGCCACTGTTTTACAAACGTGGCCGTGATCTAATTAAGCCTTCTCCTTCTATTCCTGTCACTATTTTCTAAATCGCTGCTAGCAGCAGAACTTCTGAACCCCAAATTCACAAGCATTGTAAATATGAAGCATCTGGCCTAAATAATTACTCGTATTATTATGATAATAGCAATGTTGATGTGCAATAGTCGCTATTGTCTATAGTCTTCAAAGATGATATTATAACTTACACTGGTGTCCTTGAGTGTATCTTGATACATCTAAAATGTATTTTATTCAAAAATGTCTAATGTTTGTACTCCACCGCAAACTTGGCTATGCCTGAAACAGGTCTGGGGTAGAAAATTTCAAATAAGTAATTTTGTTTCAAAATTGGTCAATTTTTCCATTCTTTCCTAAGTAACAACTATATAAATAAGTATTTTTTTCTCAGCGTCTGACAACTTTTCCATTTTTTGCTAAGGAGCAAGTACACATTTTCTATAGTGTTAGATAAAATATTCTTGAGCTTAAATTCACCTGTAGCCCCCATTTGTTCATTGGTTAAGCACTTTTTGAGTAGTGTCTGGTTGCTGCAGTTCAGTATTTTGTCTTTTCTTGGAATTTCCTTCCTCTTCCTTTGCCCCTTCATTTTTGTTTATTAATTTGTTTTTGAGAATAGGAAGTAATGCATTATCAGTGACTTCAGGGGGTATCACTATGCTTAGTCTTATAAGTTGGACTTACCTCTCAACTGTCCAGATTTTCAGAGAATGTCCAGATTTTTGCCTCACATTTTAGGTCTGTTCCTCATGAAATGTATGTTTTTTTTCTGGCAAATCACTGATGATTGAAGTAACTAAATAATACTAAATAATGACAGACATTTGAGTTTCAGACTTCATGTCCTTCAGAAAATACATTATAATTCAAGGTTCTATATCAGAACATCGAAGTATTAAAACTTTGAATGTTCTGATATCGAACATTATTCAGCGAATGCTAAGTATAGCGAAGCTGCAGAACAGCAAATTCTTATCTCGGGAAAGAATTCGGTTGGCCGTTTCTGTGGCTTCGCTATTCTTAGCGCTGTGGTGGAAAGTTATGGGTTGGGTTCAGGTAAGTGTGCGATTGTTTGCACGTTAGGGTTAGGGGTGGTTTAAGTCAGTTAGGGTTAGAGCACGGGTTATGGGAGTGTGCGATAGTGATGGACCTTAGGGTTAGGGTTTGGGTTAAGGTAAGTGGGTAGATAGTAGTGTATGTTTAGTCTAGTGTAGTGTTAGATGTAGGAATTTAAGTGTATGTGTGTGGTTGCTGTTTATTTAATGTGCTTGTGTTGTGTGTATGTGTTTCGGAGCAGCAGATTTTTTCCCACGGAAAAAATTCGCTGTTCTGAATGTTCGATATTTTCATGTTTAGATGTTGTGGGGCCGATGAAATAGCTTTCACTATTTTCATCTTTCAATAATGTGATATAAATGCTAATTTAAAACCTGTTATACTAGGAGCATTCTGCTTTTACTGAAACGATATTTAAAATCTGTCCCTAGTTCTAGGCCTTTGTCCCACGTTATTTCTGTCTTTTATCCAGATTTGTTGTGCTGAGAAGTTCAGAGGTATGAAGTTGGATGATGGACATTTCAGCATCTGAAGAGGAAGAATGATAAGAAAATAACAAGTGTTTTTTTGCATGATGACAAACTCTCACAGTTTCCAGTCATTAAGATATTCTAACTGAGGCTACACAACTGACTTTATATTCATTGGTAAAATAAGGCTATAAGTCTGCAGACTATTACAAGCCAGTAACCATGGACCATAATCAAATCCTGTACCCTGTATCTGTCAGGTAAAGACGTTAACCATTATGCTAATTCTGACCCCCCCCCCCTTTATATATTGCTGGTTCTCTGAGGCTTTTTGAAAATCTTAGTAATTTAAGTGTATTAGTACAATCTCCCACATGGGAGATGTGCAGGTAAATTAATAAGAATGGGCCTTGTATGGATTATAAACCGTAGACGATTTTTTAGTCCAAAACCTGTTTTGTTTCTCTTAAAAAATAATTTCTCACCTCATAAGGGCTGGATTGAGCAGTATACTTTAAATTTTGCAGGAAAGATAAACTGTCTGCAGATTACTCTGACTCGTTTTGAGATGTTACAGAATGATTTTTCCTTGGGTGAGAATTTGTAGGCCACTGATTCTTTAAGGAGTGGAAAAGCAAAAGGCTCAGCTAGCTTGAAAGCAGACCTCTGTAAGGCTTATAAGAAGGAGTTGGGAGGAATGTGATAGACTTTGTTTAATGGAGATGTTGTGCTAGAGATATGACTGCATTCCATGCATTTGTCATATATTGTTGCTTGTCCTACGGTGGGCAAGGATAACCTGTATCCAGATTATTTTTTGTCAGATTTCTTTGCTGCCATCTGATACCAAGGTCTAGGCCAATACCTGGTATGGTTCTATGCAAAGATAATCCCTAATTTGATAAATTAAACTCAGCATGGCTTTGCAAAGATAAGCCAAGGAAGCATGGACTTGATTCACTAAGAAGCATTAATTTCTCCAAATGTGGCATATTGTGCCAGATCTACTGTTCACACTGTCCAGGCTTTGGCAGAGGCTTTCATGAAGGACTCCTAAAGTTGTTAGGGTTAGACTTTAGATAGGAGGAAGGTATGTGTCATGACATAAGACTTGACAGCAAGTTATACGTTAAATGTAAGTTTGGAAGCTATCTCAATGAGGGTAATGTGGAACATAATTTGGAGTAGCAGGAAGTATTTAGTGCAGGCCTCCTTATTTTCTGTCCCATGTAGTTAGAGTGGACACTCACATTGGTCTGACCTGCACAGACCCCAACAGCATTCTTTATTTCTTTTGAAGATTGTGGGTGGCAGGAGGAGGTAGAGAGGATTATATGGTACCAGTATTTATCTAACAGGCATCTGTCATGGCATTCTTCTTCCTGACACCATGAATACAGGAAGGTTATGTGAGAGTATGCGTTGTTCAGAGCTGCCCCCAGGACACTTTAAAAACTCAACAGGTCAGTGGAAGGAACATTTTCCTCAGTTGAGAAATGGCTCCATAATGTCAGCTACCAATCAACCCTAAAAAAACAAAACACAAGTTACTGCTATTTTTCCCTAAATCACACTTGCCTGCTAAAGTGAATTTCAAACTCTTTTCACTAAACAAACTGAAATTGAAATTGCCTCCCATGCAAACTGGTTTGGTGTGTTTATAGATGATAACTTTAAATCTGCCCTGCATCTATAAAACAACATAAAACGTCTCACCAAACGTTATAAATGCTCTAAAGGCATAAAAACATCCTTAACAGTACCAGCAAAACCACTGTTGTCATTGCCTACCTTCTTGCATCTCACTTATGTGGTGCAACCATCCTAACCTACCTTCAGGCTACCTTTAAAAATAAGCCGAAGGCATGCTATAATAAGGTTGCAAGATTTGCCACCAACAAACACTACCACTGCACCACAGTATTGCCCTTAAGGGTTTGAATTGGCTCAAACTGCCTCACCACTTAGAAGACATGCAGCTTATGGCCACGCACAACATTATTTACAAAGTCGATGACTCTCTGTTTTCACTCCTAGACTACTTTGATCTAATGAACAACACCTTCTCAGCATATATAAACCCCACAAATCCTCTGGCCAACGTTTCTACGCATACTCTGTCACTAAAAATGTAATTCTATCCCTCTCCAAACTAGATCTGCCTTTAACCTCTCCTTCATCAAGCTACTAAACAACTACCTACATAAAACCTGCCTTTGCTTCTGCACTACCCCAAGCTGAACTGGTCCCTCCCTTCTTCCACCACAAGCATACTTTGACTATGTTCAGACAGAAGGAATTACTAAAATCTATTTACTAAGACAAAGATCAAATACATTTTTGCCAAGGCTATATTATCTAGTCATCTCTGTTCAAAAGAGTATATTTTGTATGTTTAATGGCATCTCTATGAATTATTAACTGCGGTGGTGGTGCTGCGGTAGCGTTGTCGCCTCACAGTAAGACGTTGTCCTGTTCGATTCTCAGCTAGAGCGTCTTCTGCATGGGGACGTGTGTGAATGGGCGCACCTTCGTTGAAGGTTGTGCGTCAGGGCTGGCAACTCGGCACGTAAAAATCTACTGCCAATCATTAGCAGACCGGAGTTCCACTGTGGTGACTCCTAACTGGGAAAAGCCGAAAGACACAACAATGGCATCTCTATGAATTACTGCTTGTGAACACTATGTCTGTTGACAATGCTCTTTTTCAATTTGTTATATCTGTCCAACTATATGCACTATGTATGTATAGCTTCACACTGTATAAACTGAAGTTGAATTTTTATTTAGATAATACGTCATTCTTTTATATTAGGCTTTGGAATAACTTTATTTAACTGTAACCATATTATGTCAATATGGAGCATTTTTCCCTGGGCCTCCACTGAAAAGGGGATATTATCCCAGTCAGATTTTTCAGTAAACAAATGCTAAATAAATAAATATTGGTTTATTTATGTCAATAATCAAAGACAAATGGAAGCAGTGTTGTTGTGACCTGCTTTTTTCTGAGAAAGATTTGGGAAAAATAGTAGGTGGCCTTAGTAATATGCACCAGTTCTAGTTTTTACATCGTATAAAAATATTTATATAATGTTTATCGTTCCACAATTAGCAGCAACAGACTCATCTGTGGTATTTTAAAAGATGATCAGACTTAGGGAGTTCTGGGTGCTGTGATGCAGAGAAATGTATTTTCATACAATCTAGGAGTATCTCATTTTTTTGGCTTTACTGGCTAAACCACAAAATGTGGAAAGGTCTGTTTTAAGAATACCCCATTCCATATTGTCTGATGGTAAATTCAGTTGGTGGGACTGGTTCAGCAAAGGTCAAAGATAAGTGTAGAGATCTATTTTTGACTTACACACGTTTCAGTTATGGCTACAGCTTAATATTCTGATGCCAAAATGTATCTAATTTGTCCAATGATAGATATGACTGATAGTTGGCCAGTTTTAATAGATATTGGTACAGACAGAAAAAAGAGAAGTTGATGCCACCACTGGTGCTGTTACATTATTGGAATGATTTGATTTAATGTGTTGCAGTTGTTATCATTTGTGCATTTAGTTATATTTGTAAGTATTTATGCTTTTTTTTCATTGGCCTTTTAATAAAGTGGTATATAAAAAAAATGTTTCCTTCTTTATATAAATAACTCCCCATCCTCCCATGGCAGCTGTATCAAATACCACAGTTTTTTATTCAGCTTATCCCGTTTTACTCCCTACTTAATATTTCTAGTTTTTTTTCTCTTTGCCCCCACTGCTGCCATTCGTTCATCCCTCTTTTGGCCAATTGGTCCCTTCATTTACCATCAATGGGGCAAGGGTTGGCCAAGAAGGGATATCAGTCAATAAAACATCAGCAGCATTTTTTATTGTAATATTTGTCCCCCTCTTTCTTTGTAAACAACCTCTAGGGCAGTAGTATAACTAGGGAAGGGCAAGGGGCACCTGCCCTAGGCACAAAGTGTTAGAGGGTGTGATAAGCCATCTATCATACCGATTGCTCTTTAGTGCTAAACCAGCTTTTAAAAGGTGGTATTGCATTTATGGTCAAACCTGAGTGCTATAGCACACCATGTGTGGCCTAAACTGCTGCATCTGTTTGCTAAATTGTAGCAAGCAGTTTGTCACAATTTGAAAGAAACAAAAAACTAAAACCTGACCACTGTAGTGCTCCGTGCAGGGTATAAACTCTAGAAATTGCTTGCTACCTTTCTAGTAATTTGTTGGCTAGATTTTTTTCAGACTAAAGTCTGAGCACTGTAGTGCCATGTGTAGGCAGGTACAAACTGTGGCAACGATTTGCTACAGTATAAATGAAGATTTTTTTTTTTTTTACTGAAGTGTAAGAAAGGTGGTTCAAAGGCAAAGCACAGAGACGGGACCTTATTTGCAATGCAAACAGACAGCTGCAGTGCATCTTGTGAGGTCTAGCAAACTGTAGCATCTGCTAAAAGAATGAAAATAAAAATGCCAAGAAACACTTGCATCAACATTTTAAACGTGGTCTTTCTAACAGCATTCCTTCATGTGTAAATGTTAGTAGGAGAGGATCGGTAAGGCAGCACCATCTACTGTCAGGAAGTTCCCAAACATAAGTAAGACTTGAACACCCAATACAATGATATGCATGATTCATTTTATAATTATTTATTTTATATTTATTAACCAGATAGGTAGGCTGGTCCAATGAGGATCATTTTCAGCTACGACCCTGACCCAGAAGGGCAAAACACAGTGGCCGGGATTCACTAACCCTCCGTGTAAGACTAAACAAGTCTTACTCGGAAACTGCAGCCTGAGAGGATGACGTCAGTGCGCTATGCATATTTATGAGGGCATGCTGACTCAACTCTAAGGCTAACATGGAGCGTGCACGAGTGCAGGGAGCATGTCAGAATGCCGAGCAGTCCAAATATCCACGCCCCTGCAAGTGCCTAAACTGCAAATGTCACCAGAAATTAGCGAGTCTGCTCAAATGTCTATATCCCCAACACTACACTCCCCCACATTCTAAACCCCTGTACAAACATAATAAAATGTAAAACTTTTTTTTTTATTATTCCCGATATAACTGCCCGTATTTGCACGTGTATGCGTGGGTTTGCCCATTGCTTAGCTACAGTTAGCAGTTTAGACATCAAAGAGGATAATAAACTACTTATATGCAAATTAAGACAAATAGCAATAGCATAGTGGTAGAGCCTTCGCACAAAGAGGAGGCATTGCCAGTTCGAGTCCCACCACTCCCCTTCCCATTTTCTGTAGGAAATCTTTGCATAAAAATAATTCCTGACATTTACCCTTTAAATTTTAGTAACATGCATTGAAATGGCCTATGTAGTAGTGAACGATATTTTATATATATATATATATATATATATATATATATATATATATATATATATATATATATATATATATATATATATATATATATATATATGAAGGTGAAATGGTCATGCATACTGATAAATGCATAAGTAATGTATCTTAAGCAATGTGAAGCACTGCTAAGCAAAGTTTACCAGTATTAAGCACATTTAAGTATAATTGCTCATAGCTTAGCACTGCTTTAACTAGTGCAATAGCTTTGCGCGGAGCTGCGCATCATGTCAACTAGCGCAAACAAAACATGTTTGCGTGAAGCTGCGCACCACGCTAACTACCACAACATCGGGCAATGTCGGTCAACGTAGAGCAACATTGGGTAAAGTTGAGCAAAGTGAGCTAAACTCAGTTTTCACTCAGTTGGCTCAGTTTTCTTGTTCCTGGTTCTCAGTGTGTTGTTCATGGAAGGCGAGGTTGCTCCGGTCGACACGGGAGCGTTACTTCAGCAAATCCACGAGCAGTTGAGAGAACATTCGGTTCTCATTCAGAAACTGACGGAGAGAGACAACAAAGTCAGTCAAGTAGATACGGGGGACAGCTTGGGTTTGCCCCTTACACAGGTTACACCGAGGTCCTCGTCTAACATTGACGCTGATATTGGTGTTTCCAGAGGGAATTCAATTTCTAACGGTGTAAATTACAGTAAAACATGGAGAACTAACAACTATACCTTCAATGCGGTAAGAGTTCCCCAAGTTACATTCCCGCCACCTGACACCAGTTCCATGAGAGAAATGTTAAAGTCATTTGAGATGAAACTGTTTAAATTCAAAAGGACACAACTAGAAAATAGTTATTTAACAAGGAACATTGAATTAGGCATGGTACCCAAAGGGTTGCGCCTTTGGAAATACCCTAATGGATGTGATAACAATGAGAACATGCTTAAAGAATTACATGAATTGTTTAATAGCAGCGGTTTAAAACTAATGGAAATCATGGTTAAACACAATAATGTCAAAATTGAGGGTCTATTAACAGAACTTGATGCCCTAAACCAGAATGTTAGTCAAGACCTTTTGTTTGAACAACATTACACGAACTATACCCACATAATTCGTGTTTGTGTGCAATAAACTGGTCCATTATAGCTGTGGTTGTCGGTTTTTTCTACAGTTCCAACACAGTGTGGATTATTTTGGGTGCTGTCAGTGGATTTGTGGTGAAGAACCTTCCAGTTGGTTTGGTGCTCCTTGTTTTTGTTTTTGGCTCAGCTAAACACAGTCACACCTCCTAGCCAGTCAGGCCAGTAGTAAAATAAAAAGCAATGACAGGCCTCGAACCCGGGATAGTGTGCACCATAATCAAAGTACTGAACCAGTAAGCCATGACAGCATTCGATGTTCATGCACTGTCAACACACATATACATATTAATCAGAGTATACCCAGTGTTAAGCAGGTGTGCACTCAGCTGAGAATTTTCAAACCCGGCCAATCACAAATAAGTGTGGGAAATGAGGCATATTTAAGCTCCATGGGCGGAAATACTTGCCATAACTGGTTGTAGTTCCCATCTGCAGGCAGCAATGGCTGGTGTTGGAGAAGGTTCTTACTTTCAAGCACAACGGTGGGGCATTGAGGAGTCAAAAGTGATGGTTTGGCTCCTCATCCATAAATATGATGCCAGACTCCTGCAGGGCCAGTTCCAGGGCATTGAATACAAAGCAGAAGCCTGGAACCATCTCGCACATGATCTCACCAGTGCCACAAGCGTCCCTTGGACTGGTGAGCAGGTCAGACACCACCACACACACCTGAAGAGACGCAAGCAGGACCAACTGAACCAGTGGATACAGGAAGCCCGTGGGATGCAAAATGCCCCACTACTGTGTAGGTAGTCATGGAATGAAGTATGTGAGAATTGCTATTCAAAGATTCATAGATTAGTACTGAGCTAACTGCCCTTGCGAGACATTTTAAGCCTAGCCAATTATCCCCTGTGAGATTCAAACCCTGTACCTTGTGTTTGTAAGGCAAACACCTCAACCATTAGGCCAACCTCCCAACCCCTATTGTAGTTGATATTATGGATAGGTATATGTCTCTATATCACTTCATTTACTTCACAGCTGCAGGTGTCTGTGCTGTGAATCAGCAAGCCTATGCAGATAGGCTGCTAAGGCTGCACCACCTGGCAGGTTAGTAATTATTCTGCATGTTTTGTTATATAAAATAAGTGAGAGAGCCTGAAAATGAGTGTTGTTACCCATTAATAAAGGTATAATAAGTCTTGAATAACTTCTCTGCATTTACTGTTATATAAAATAAGTGAGACAGTGTGAAAAGGTGTTGTAACCCATTAATAAAGGTATAATACATCTTGAATAAAAGTCTTCTGCATGCACTGATATATCAAATAAATGAGAGAGCCACTAGAAAAGTGTGTAATGTAATTAATAAAGGTATAATTCTGGGAGTGTGTCCGTGTCACTTTCTTCGATATGTTGTTGTACCCTTGCATTATAGAAATAGTAGTGTAGTATAAAGCGCAGTCAACCTACACATGAGTAGGCCCATATAAAGTCGATGAAGGTAGTGCCAGTCGCTGTTAAGCATATATACAGTCCTCAACTGTCGGTTCATGGCCGGCATGTACAGGTTAATCTGGCACATGAGTAGCTTGTTATTGTGCTCCCTAGAAATGTCAGTGTGCTGCTAGAAATGTAGGGGGCTGTTAAAATATACCTGATAATGTCACCTGAACACATCCAGATATGTAGATATATAAATATAAATGAAATATATAAATATGTAGCAGTAACATCTGCATCCTGGGTTTTGTTATCCTGGACAGTTTGTATGTCAGATACAGGTCAGGTATATAAAGAACTAGCAAAACCCATTTCACAATTTAACGGACATTGCCTAGTGTAATAATACATGTAGGGGATATATAACTGCAGTCAATAGGAATGTAGTGTAAACTATAAGTATATATAAGTTGTTAATGGAAGTATCTTTTTACACCCTACTGTGTGTGCATAAACAATGCAATTCCACACCTCAATGGGTATGTCTAATCTCATAACATTTGTTGGGACACATGTCCTATTGGTTTATAAATATCTACATTTACTTTGATGCATGTGCCCTGTTCACATACCACAATCTTGGTGGCCTGTTGCCACCAATCAATCCTGCATGCTGTTGGAATGTCCACTGTTGTTCTATATATGCATGTGTTATACTTGCTGTTCAACTGTTGGAACTCTGGTGTGTTGGGTTAATGGGAATACTACTGCATGCTGTTACAACTAATTTGGAATGCTGTTGTCTATCACTAACCCATATTGTCATTAAATCCTCCTAAACATAGAATGTATGGGAAGGCCGGTCCCAGCGGACCCACCTGTCCCATCTCAGCTGGTGTTGGCACCTGGCACCAGCAGGTCCGATGCCCAGCCTGGGACCTCCTCCTCCATTGGCCCTGTGCCACCTTCGGGTGGAAGCACTGCAGGGGATGGGGCTCACCCCCCCCATGCAAGCGTAGCCGGAGGGCCACCTATCACCCTCCAAATGGTCCATGCTGTGGTGCGTAGGGAGGTCGAGCGTTCAGTCACTGATCCTCTAAGCCAGCTCGAGGCAAGAGTGGAGTGACTCACGGGTGAGCCTGCCCCTCCTACGCAGCCCCCAGCACAGCCACCCTCTCTGCTGTGAAGGTGCAGTGGTGACTACCCATGGGTGGGGATCTCAGTTCCACTGTTGCCATCTGTGGGCTCTTGGACTTGCGAATTCCAAACATCCTTCCCTGTCAATGATGTTCACCCACCCCATGTGTCATATTCCACCCCTGTATGCATCTTGTTTGTCTTGTCTGTTTACCTCCCCAGGCCATACCTCTCACCTGTCCCTGATTTTCAGGGACGTCCCTGATTTTGACTCATATTTTAACTCTGTCCCTCTTAATCCCTCCTAAAACTAGTGTCTTTTGGAGGAAAGGTGGTGAATTACAGTTAATGAATAATGACAATAATTAAGAGTTATAAACTTCTTTTACTTCAGAAAATATGTATTAATTCATATGTTCTGATTCTGTCAATGTTTCAAGTTAATAGCACTAATATTTTAAAAGTGACCCTGATTGTTCCTGATTTTTGCTTGACTTGTATCTGATTCTGTTGAAATTTGTCCCCAATTGGTTGAGAGGTCTGCCCCAGCCTACCTCCCCAAATATACCTACTTCCCCTACCTCACATTCCACTCTCACCTGAAAAAAAATGGGCAATCTGCTTCCACAAAAAAATTACGCCCCATACATAGCTGCCCATTTAGCACACATGTCCGCTGGACACACAAACTGAAATTTAGTTGGCAGTACATCATACTTCGTTGTCCTCACCCCTCTCTCAGGGGTGGAAGGTTTCAAATTTCCCTCCAAATTACTGGTATATGCACAGCTGTTGCTGTTAAAGAAATGGGCAGCTATGGACCTTCCCTACAGCCGTCCTGCACATCCCTAGCTGTTTTCCCTACTGCCTTTCCCTCTTTGTGCCCCTTTTTCACCACTGTCCTATCTCCCCATTTTCTTTTCTTTCAAAGAAATGAGAGCGGGGGTTAGCGGGAGAAGGCACTTTTAAGCAGTAGTTAGCGGGTTTGTGCGAGTGTGCGCTTGTGTGCGCTTAGCTAAGTATTGCTAAGCATCACGCAAACCTGCACAATCCCACTTACAACTGCTTAAAAGTGCCTTAGTCACCCTGCATGTGAGGGCCCTTGTTCTGCTCAGCAGCAAAATAAAACACCACTGTCAGTCTCAAACCCCGGACCTTGTACACACTAGACTGCATGAAGTACCACTAAGCCACAGTAGATATACTGCAGGTTGTTGCTGAAATATATATATATATATATATATATATATATATATATATATATATATATATATGTATATATATATATATATATATATATATATATATATATATATATATATATATATATAATGCATCAGAATGAGTGAATGTAAAGGAAAGATAAGAATGCCATAACACAAAACCTGTTCTGTGGAACTTTATCAGCAGTTGTTGTGGAATTGCATTACATGACTGTGATAACAGAACCAGTCATTTTAGCAGTAAATAATGTTACAGCAGCACTTTACAACCCCGACACAGTATCATAGCAGGGCAATCCCCACCCAAATGTATATGTTCAAGGTCCAGCAAGGATGTAGGTAGGCATACTCAGTACTGGAATTGTCCAGTTTTCATGAGCATCCTGTGCTAATGTCAACAAAAAAAAAACACAAACTGTGCAGACGTGAGTACATTAATATCCACAGTATAGCAGTTCACAAACAGTTCATGTGGCAAATGAAAACATCTCAATAACTACGTATGTATGGCAGCTAATTGTATAAGTAGGAAAGAAACTACATACTCCCATGTATCTTGTGTTAGCATTTGTAGGGGTGAGTACAATTCTACACTGACAACTGTGTACTGGAAGTGGCAACATTCAGGTCTGAGTACAACATTCAAATCACTGGCTACACCTCTAGCATCAGATACAAGAAGTATACCAACCTTCTGACTTACACAATGGTGTCCACAGCAAACAAGCATGGTCCCGACTTTGAAAAGCTGAAAGGGCTAAGCCTACCTGACTTAGCAATCTATAGCATTGGGTTGCTATGACAGTGAGTACTGCAAGTACCACACAGCAGGCTGCAAGCAATTGCCAAATGGTGGCCAACAATTGGTGCAGAGGCCATCACATGCACATGTGCAGATACCTATAAAAGCAGGCTGTACTTGCTGTCCACACATGCAATCATTTCATTGCAGGTATGGAGAGAGAGAGAGAGAGAGAGAGACACACACACAGACAACAGCAACAGAAAAAAAAGATATAAAAGAAAATATATTGAAAAAAAATATTGAAAAATAAAAAATATATTGAAAAAAATAAGATGTAAAAAAAATTACAAAACACATAGAACTGACTAATACAAACATATACAAAGGAAAGTATGTAACAGATATGTATTTACTGGCATGTAGTAGATGGTTTTGAAGAGTACTCTACATAGTTTGAATCATCCATATGTGGCAGCAGTACGTATCCATGCACAGATGCCCTGCATAACTACTGCCATGGAGAAATCAGTGTGTAGGTGTGTGCAGTGGGATATGACTGTGACATACGTAGTTCAGCATTAAATGTCAAACATCTGATCCATGTTATCTGTGTTCTGTACAGTAGTGTGTACAATGTCTGTTTGCGGGAGTAGCTCATGCAGTTATGTAAACATGGATGTGACAGAGTAACAAATGCATGATAGTCATATTAATGTGTAGCTTAGCATTGGCAACAGCTGTACCAGACTAGTATGCTAATCTAGCATTTGCAGCTATATATACACCCTCTAATATTACTGTGTGCTCACATGTGACACCTGTTCATGTTGCAGCAAGGCCCAACAGGTCAGCCGTGAGGTACACGGACTTACAACAGTGTGGTCCTTGTGTGTGTATGGCACACACATACTGAGAGATCTGTCTGTGTCAGATATATTAGCATCTGTACATCTGCATAGAGCAAGGGACATACTGCAACTGTTTGTGAAAGGTGGACATATATATGTTGTTGAAGGTTGTTATGTGCATATTTCTTTGTAGGTTGTAGTGCGTGGCAAACAAGACAGCATACAGTGCTGGTATATGACATGTGGTGGTTAAACGCTGTGGGTATGATTCGTCAGGTTTGCAGTATTGCAGCCAGTGAGGCCTGCTAAAGCTACATGGGCTGAGAATACCTTCAATGCATTCCACACAACACTGTGCAATATTATGACATAACTGTATACCTCACAACCTTTGCATAATTGATATTCCCACCATGAAAGGTGGACTGTATATGCCTATATGTATATCTATATGTACACCAATGGATGTTTATATGTATGTGTGTGTATATATATATATATATATATATATAGAGAGAGAGAGAGAGAGACATGGTCATATTTACTGCAACAGATGCCTGGTGACAAAGCCATGGACTCAAGCTCAATGCTGACACTGCATTGGCATTCTTTCTTGCAAAACCTCTGTACCCATTAACTACCACATAGGTGGTAGTCTACTTAACACCGAAGGTGTGATAAGAGACCATGGGACACAGGTGGACAGTAATCTCCCCTTTGATAATCACAGTGCCACACTAATCATGTAATCTGTCTACGTGACACACGTTATCACAAAAGGTGTGTCATCCAGAGAAATATAGGTCAGTGTTCCCCTCTACTCAACACACATAAAACCCATTATAGAGTACAATGCCTTATGTGGTATGTACCTCACAAGACATCTACAGCAACTGGAAAGGACACAGACATACCTCACAAAGAGTAATACTAGCCTCAAACAAATCCCTATGCAGACCGTCTCACAAAACTACAGCTAGACTGTGTCGCATACCGCCTACCCAGAGGTGACCTCTGCCTAACATACAAAGCTATGTCAAACCCAGAGCTGTTGGACATGCTCCATGTAAACAGATCACAATCCCTATGAGGTACATGCTCTAGGGACCTAAACCTTGTCACCTCAATAAACAGCACATGCTGGAAATTCCTATCTCAGAGACATCCCATACTCTGGAACAAATCACGTATCAATAGCAAACAAAGTTCCTAATTAGAAGTCATCATAAATAATCCTGATGATTGTATGGGAGATAGGAAAAACACCCCAGGAATCACCTCTGTGGCCCTGCTTGACAGGGCCATGTGAAATGAAATTACCTGTGTGTCAAAGGCCAGGGTAGTGTATGGCTACACATCTATAGGCCCTAGAGCCAATAGCCTATTACCTACCTATGAACCGATGCACACCCACATGTACTTGCTCCAATAATTGCTACATGAGGTTGACTGAGTGTGATGGTGAATGTGTTGGTGAATGTGTCAGAGTTCTGTATATGTGTGATAGCTAAGTGGGAAACTGGTTCTGTCATGGTATTATGTGTCCTAGCTGTGATCCCAACAAAAGATGTGTATGCTATTGCTAGGCAGAAAAAGCAGTATGCCATATGGTCTGATGTAGTCCTTTGGTGTCGACCGGGGTGTCCCATTGTAGGCTACAGCAGTACATGTATACTTATTGAGTGTTACTGATGATGAATCCAACTCCTGTATGAACCATAGTACTACCTGAAGCTGTATGCCTAAACAGCACAGTATGGTGTATGTCCACATTCCTTGGAACCACTGTTGTGTGTTCCCCATAGTCCTTACAGATTACATAACTCAGGCATAAGGTTTTGTAACAACTGACACACAGTACTGTATGGTACACAGGTAAAGGTCATCTGGGTTGCCATACCTTTGTGTCTGGTATGTATGTCTGATGTGTGTGTGGGTATGCCTGTACCATGGCCTCGGTCATATGTGTGTTACAGGATATAAGTGCATATCTAGCAACATGTATAGTCTAGTACAGCAGTATGCCACCTATATTAATGAATGTGCACGTATGTTAGGCAGGGGTTTGCCATCAACGACTAGTGTGGTATACTGGTAATACTGTAACTGGACTTTGCAATCATTGCAATGGATTACATGTGTCTTTATGCATTAGCTTGATATATACCTCCTGTGGCTAGGTGGTGCATTGTGTCACATACAGTGTGCCATGTACTGTTGTATAGTCTTACATACTGGTTTATCTTTGTTGCTGTGAAAAACATGGTTTGATATATAGAGTGTGCCAGGCACTGTCAGGCAGTTGTGGGTTGAGCACTGATATGTGGTATTGAAAGTGTGTATCCTCTGACAGCCAATAGGTTGCTATATATGGCAGTTAATTGATATCTGTACTTTAGAATGCTAAGTGTGCCACATGACTTGCTCACACATATTGTTTCAATGTCTTCCAGGGTCATGGACCACCATCGTAATCCCTCATATAGCCCAGCAGAGGAGGAACAGATTACAACCTGCATGGTTCAGCACTATGCCCTGCTGTTCTCAAGAACCAGCCAGGACCAGCATGAGTGGCCTGCACTGTGGCAAGATCTTGTCCGTAGGCAAAATGACATAGGCATGCATAACCGGACATATGAGCAGGTACGCCATCACTGCAGTGATTTAATTAGACATGTCCGGCAGCATGTGTCTGATATCCGTAGACAACAGCTTGCCACAGGTGGTGGGGTAGCCATCCACCCCCCCTCACCAGAGTGGAGGAGCTGCTCCTGAGCCAGGTGGCTCCTGGCCAACAACAGCAACAACAACTAACATGTATCATCATGGAGGCCGGAGCCACCCAGCAAGTTGACACGGAGCATGCAGGTAACATGGCATAGCTGTAGACTACTGTTACCTCTACTGGTAGATCATGCTTATGTGAGATGTGTAGTTAGAAGATGTGGTGCCTAGTATTGTGCAATACTAATAATTAGGAATATAATCTGCAGGCCTGTGACCGTCAACCATTGACTACTGTAAGATTGCAAACACACAGTAGCAATGCCACAGTTGTTGCCACTGACTAACTGTCTCATATCCTTGTAGATCCCTCTGGTGTGACAACAAGGTAGCAGACCCATGCTGGTGAGTGTGTTCTACATTTAATATTGCTAATTAAATGTGCATGTCATAGGTGAGGTGTAGGCCATGTACACGTCACACACCTGCGCATAATGCATGCTGTGCATGTTTGCTGTGAGACACATCTCAGTAATGTGAGTAGCTGCCTCAAACACATGCAATACACAGAGCATCCCACACAATTGTGGCAACACTGTAGTGGACATTGGATAGGCATAGTCGATACACATGCACACAACATACAAAACTGTGTCATACGCAGTACATGTTAACATGCTACACATGGTGTATTCAAACACCTGCTGTAAGGTCACACTCTAGTATCCCAAATGTCATCCACACAGCACACATAATATACATGAGGGGTAGAGGCCTCTCATGAGGCTGTGCGGCACTCTTCAACATATACCACATTCATGTTAGGCAATGCCCCCTACAAACCCATGTAACAACTGGTTGTGAAATGGTGAATGTAGCCCTGTTACTGCAGTTCAGGTACAGTATGCTATGTGCCGGTCTGGCACACATCAGTAGCCTTGAGTGACCACATGATGCTGCATGATGATGGCTCATGGTACTACACCCCATCCAGTTACAGTGACCACAGTACTACACATAACATTAATTGCTATGCACCTCAATGGTGTGTGTGTGCAAACATATGCACCTATACACAATATGCATAGCAATTACCATTTGTACAAAGTGACACACATATATCTTGTAATGCTATTGAGTGTATAGGTCACATGACACACATTGTGTATGTGTGATGTTTAATGTTGCAGTTGTGTTGTAGCATGCCATGTCATGGCTGGCACTGGCATGTCCACAATATGTCCTACACTCACCATAACCACTGTACAATGGCTATGTTGAGCAATGGTATTCCATCAGGTATACATGCACCGCTCATCCTGTGTGTATACATACCATGCATGTGCTAAACCTGTGTCCACAATTATCTGCTAAAGACACAGATGCTCTAATCAGAAATGGATATCTATGTGACACACAGATATGCATCCAGCCATGGTATGTATACCTGTGAGTGGTGGTGCACAGGACATTGGAGATCTTTTAATACTTGCACATCAATGTTGTGTCTATGTACACATTGTGTTCCAAGGTGAGGCCAATCACTGAACAATAACACACATGCATCAAAGTCATGTATAATGTTATTAGCAAGGACTGCCTACACTCGCACTGCATGCTGTTGAGCAACACACGTCCTGCATGCTGACATGTGTGATATAACTGTTTGGCTTGTGATACTGTACCCCTCCATCACCCGCTATTGAGTATGTTCTGGATTGCTGGTGGTGAGTGTGTGTGTGTGTGTGTGTGTGTGTGTGTGTGTGTGTGTGTGTGTGTGTGTGTGTGTGTGTGTGTGCATGTGTGCATGTGTGCGTGTGCGTGTGCGTGTGCGTGTGTGTGTGTGTGTGTGTGTGTGTGTGTGAGTGTGTGTGTGTGTGTGCGTCTGTTTTAGTGAGGAGTTTATTTAGGTGCATGTGTGCATGTGTTCATGTGTGCATGTGTTCATGTGTTCATGTGTGCATGTGTTCATGTGTGCATGTGTTTATGTGTTTATGTGTTCATGTGTGCATGTGTTCATGTGTGCATGTGTGCATGTGTTAATGTGTGCATGTATGTCGACATTATGTACAGGTCGTAACGTGCGTTTCCTGTCTTCCTCTCACAGGTGCTGAGTTTGGGCTGGTTCACTGCAGCAGGGAAACTGATGTCACTGAGCAAAATAGTGATAATGATGATAGGTGTGTTGAGGCACAGGCATGTTTTCCAGGGTCTGTCGTTGGGCCACCAATCGACAGTACACGTGTCCACCCCATCCATGCACACAGTCATACTGCCAATACATCCATCACCAATGCCCTTAGCTGAGGGACAGCGTGCAGTCGGCATTGGCCAGGACAGTGTGGTATCTATGGCACATGCATCCCAACACAGCAGCCATACCTAGATGTCTGGAAGGGTACCACATAGGCAGATGTCCAGGGGTTCTCATTGGAGCACTGCTGCTCATCATGCTGCTGGCAGACGTGCCACAGGTCTTACAACCTCATGCATGTTCCAGGCTGTCATGGAGGCACAGGCACTTATGGAACGGTACACCAGACAGGGACTAAGGGCACAGAGGGCATATAACACCACCGTAATTGACAGTATCCATGACCTAGCAGGTTCCATCCATAATTACACTGAGGTCACTGATAGATGTTGGGGTGAGACATTAGATGTCCTCCGTAATGTCATGTCCATGTGTCAGGACAGTGCGGGACGGCTGAGTTGTCGATGTGGATGTATGCCAGCAACATCAGCAGCTGGCAGTCGCTGCGGACGTCCCTCAAGTCACAGCCGCTCCCGTAGTGCCAGTACCAGCCCCAGCAATGTTGGGGTGGGCTGTCCATAGAGCATCCTAGAAGACCACTTGACGTGGCTCTTGACAGTCCCAGGAGGGACCTTGGTCCAGTGTACATCCATCTACCTCTGAGGATAGTACCCAGTCTGGCTTATAACTGATAGTGTCAGTAGCACCTCTGCCAGGCACATGTACCATATCCGTGGCCAGAGACGGTGATCTATAATGCCTGGCAGGTACAGTCTGTGGCTGTCCCACAAATACCTGTATATGGCAGCCACATGGTGGAACTGTGTGCATGCAGACACACACACACACACACACACACACACACACACACACACACACACACACACACACACAAACCAGACACCTAGGCCTAACACATACACGCACACATTACATCAACATTGGCCCATAGCAGTACTGTTGGCCCTCACTCACACACACACACACACACACACACACACACACACACACACACACACACACATGTCGATTGTATGGCTCACTGTAGGCCTCTGGCAAACCAGCAACACACCCTGTGCATATGATGAAACCTGTGCCACCTCCTGTCATCTGTAACATTGATTCAGGAACGGGCTACCATGGTGCTGATGCACAGGGTGACTTTATAGTAGTATAGCAATGTTAGCATGTTGTCAGCAGTAGAGTGTAATGATATGCTTGAAGGTGTAGCTGAGCAGGCATGATGCATTAAAGCTATGATTGTCAATGTAGTATTGTTTACACCAGGGTTAGTTCCAATAGTGTATTGTCTACCCATGTGCCACTTGGCTGATGTGTGTAGTATTGGCATCATGTGTTAGAGAGTGGACAGTATGTGCGGGATGTGTGTAGCACAGATTTGCAAGTGTACATTTGTGAACATGGTGGAGGTGCACTGTCTGCATGTACGTGCATAGTGGACACATGGGCAGGGTGACATGCCCTGTATTACACAGTAACACTCCATAGTTTCTATTGGTGGCCAGTATGCATTGTACTACACACATTTCGGAACTTGACTACACATGTGTGTATGACATGGTTTGACACTGTGCTGTGGGTGATACTGTTACTATCTGTCATTGTTTTGCATTCTGGTAGTATACATATCTTCAACAGCCTGACCATAACCAATTGTTAGATAATGTCTTGACAACTGACACACAAATGTAGGACACACAGTAACATTTGGATCCTTCAGGTACTATACTATGCCAGTAACCAATGGTATTCACCTGCACCCATTACTGAGACCACTCCTGTTTGGCATATAGCTCTCTTAAGTACAAGCAATCACAGTAGGGATATGTCCGTCCATGTCTGGTAATGCATACTGTCGCCTATAATGCATTCTCCAGATGACACACACATCCTCCACAAGGGTATCATACAGACAGATACCTGTTGTCAAACCCATGCTGTAAAGCTATAAGCCAAACAAAGCATAGTCATCCACCTTTACGGAACATAGTATCCTCACAGTACCACATAGGTAGTAGCCACCAACATGAGGAACAGGTACCGATGTGTACATGCAACTAAGTGTTACATCATCTCTCCTTTGATAATCACATTTTCAAAGGTATTTTGAAATCCCTCGGTGGATCACATAAGCAATAAGGGGTCTGCATGCATATCCACAAAGGTTGTTGTACACCTATAATGAATAGCCATCATTGACAGACTTTGCTGCTTTTGAACATGTCTGGCATATACCTCGGCCATAAACCCTCACTCACACAATGCAATAGAAACCGTAATGAGTGTGTGTGACACGGATGACCTAGGCCAGGGATCACTGCAGTGGCTGGCCTTGTCACAAGCATACAGATGTGAACTAAGGTCTGGAAAGCAGCAGCACACTCTGGCAAAGTTGACAGACGTGTTCTTGGAGAAAGCAGGGTTCCCACACATGCAATAATTGAGGTTACATGTACGTATATATATTTGCCACACAGCTACCTCACATGTGCAATGCACATACTGTTGTCATACATACTGATATGTCATACAGTCGTAAAAGCAAAACCCACAACACATTGACCTACAGTGTCACACACATAGAGCACACACACACACACACACACACACACACACACACACACACACACACACACTCACCAAGTGCAGGATTCAAACCCCTACCTAACCTTTTCCTGATACTAGAGGAGTACGCATTAACACGCCATGCTATACACATTACTGTGAGTTCTCTTTTGCACAGGTATATTTGTAGGATGGTGACATCATCAGACTTGACCAAGATTAGTATACCACTTTTAATGTGTTTTACTACTCTCCAAAAGGGTTGCTCCTCTCCAAGGAGATCACACACAAACAGACACACACTTGTCAAGTGCAGGATTTAAACCCCTAAATAACTGGTTTATGATACTACAGGAGTACGCATTTAGATGACACGCTATACACATTACTGTGAGTTCTCTTTTCCACGGGTATATTTGTAGGATGGTGACATCATCAGACCTGACAAAGATTAGTATACCACTTTTAAGGTGTTTCACTACTCTCCAAAAAGGTTGCTTCTCTCCAAGGAGATCACACATAAACAGACACACAAATACACACATCAAGTGCAAGATTCAAACCCCTACCTAACTGGTTTATGATACCACATGTATACGCATTTACATGACGCGCTATACACATTACTGTGAGTTCCACTTTCCACAGGTATATTTGTAGGATGCTGACATCATCAGACTAGACAAAGTGGGTTACATTAGGTGGGCTACATAGAAGGAATTTATTTATTTATTTATTTAATTTATTTATTTAACATTTTGTTGACCGGGAAAGTCTGACTAGGTTCCACAGAGCCTGTTTTCAGCGGAGGTCTGGGGAGAAATTCTCCAGATGCATGTCTTTGGAATGTCTAAACACTTTGGCCATGTGATCATCAAAGGAGAGTTTACTATCTACCTGTGTTCCCAGGGCCTTAATGACTTTCTCCATACATACTGGAGTACCACCTATGTGGTAATTTGTTTGCACTTTATTTTAGCCAAAAGAGATGACTATGCATTCTTTGGCATTCTGCTTGAGGGCATTGTTTTGACACCAGGTATCTGTCTCTGTAAGACCCTTCTGGAGGATGTGTGCGTCAGCCGTAGAGTTGATTATGGACCACAGTTAGCAATCATCTGCAAACCTGTTCAGCCATACTCCTCCCATACCTGCCTGTCCCTCTGAGCAGTGTCTACTGAACAGATGGGGTCTCAGGACCAAGACCTGTGGGATGCCATTTGTGACTGGCTTAGAGTCGGACATGGCACTCGCAACTCTGAACATGTGTGTTTGATCTGTGAGCCACTTTGCCACCCATCCTGTGACATAGCTGTTAATGTTCAAGCTGGTAAGCTTGTCCATGATGACAGAGTGGGGAATGGTATAGAAAGTCCTTAGTGAGGTCCAGGTGGGCTGTGTGGACTACTTTCACCTCCATCTATGTCCTTGGTAACTGTTTGAAATAAGTCAACTATGTTTAGGAGGCAGGATCTGCCTTTAACAAGGCGAGGTTGTGTAGAGTCCAGTGTCTGGATGTCCCCAATGTCTCTGTTTATGGGTTCCATGACAATTTGCTCAATAGCTTTGTAGACCAGGCTGAGTAGACATATAGGGCAATGGTTTCCAGGTTCTGTTGTGGCACCCCCTTTGTGGAGCTGGATGACTGTTAGTGTGTGCCATTCTTTGGGTACATAGCCTATGGTATGATTGAGTCTGGACAGTGAATGCAGGTGAGGGTGTAGTTCCTTTCGGGCCTAGTGTAAGACATAGCCTGGGACACCATCCAGTCCCATTGATGCTGTGTTCTTAGCTTTGGAGAGGGCTGTCTTTACCTGCATGTCTATGACGTCTGGGGCTCTGCATCCTTCTGTGATGGACACAAGCCCTTTTGGGGGGTGATGGGGGAAGTTTACACTTAACTTGTCCCCCAGGATGTGGGCAATGGCAGTTGGTTCAGTGTGTTTCTTGCCATTTGTCAGGAGCTGACAGCATATTTGGAAGTTGACACCTACATGTCTGGTATAGCTACCAAAGGCTTTGTGGTTGTTATTCTTACATTCCTTGGCAATTTGTCTTTAGAAACTGTCCTTGGATTATTTTATGAGCGATCATTGTTTCATCCTAATAATGATCAGTGATTGCCTTTCCTTTTGTGAAGTTTGCTCTATCATGTGTTCATTTCCTCCTTCTGTTGTATAGCTTATTTATGGATGATGACCACCAGATTGGTTTCTTATTTTTGGAGGAGTGCATCTTAGCTTTATTTATGATGTCTCGATCCATGCATCCCAGTAGATGCTCATAGGATGCACTTGTAAATGATTCGGCAGATTGTATACCATTATGCTATAACAAGAGGGCTTTGGAACTTTCCACTTTGGTCTTGGGAAGTGTGCATTTTGCTTTTGAAAATGTCTTCACATTGGTTTCATTGACTGGGTTGGGGGGAGGGATGTGGATGTCCAGTGTGATTACTTTATGATCTGATATTACCAGCGAGGGGTTTATCTCTGTTGTGGAACACTGGTACCCCATGTTGGTGATGATCATGTCCAGTATGTTGTCACCTCTAGTAGGCATGGTGACCAGTTGTTCCAGGGTGTTAGAGTTTTTAAACTCTAGGAAACATTGGGCAAAGGACGTTGTACATGAGTAATTCTCCCATTCAGTGTTTGGGTAGTTGTAATCTCCTCATATAATGGGTTTGATAAGACCTTTATATTTTCCACTGTTCCCAGGAATACTGAGTGAGGTTCCTGAGACAAGGTAGGTGATCTGTAGCAGGCTACAATCTGATGAGCAGCTTTGCCCAATGTTAGTTGCACTTGTATGGTCTCCAAGGCCTCATGCTGTGCCACTAACCTGAAGGTGAGGGTATCCATAAGGTAAATGGGGACACCCCTTCCTTTTGTATATCACTCATGGTTTTGGGTCTGAAGGTCAGAGGGATTGTGAGTGTTTTACGTGGAGCATGTCCAACAGCTCTGTGTTTGACATAGCTTTGTATGTTAGGCAGTGAACACCTCTCAGTATGCGATATGCAAGAGAGTATGGAGGGAGCATTTTGAGATGGTCTGTGTATGGCATGTATTTCAGGCTGCTAATGCTCTTTGTGAGGTATTGCTGCAGGCTTTCCAGTTGTTGTAGTTGTCTTGTGAGGTACATAGCAAAAGTGGCGTTGTACTCTATCATGGTTCTAGTGAGTGATGAGTAGAGGGGAACAATGTCCTCTTCTATTCTGCATGAGACACCTTTTGTGATGAAGTGTGCCACATAGCAGTGTTTCCTGACTACTGTGGGGATGTGATTATCGCAGTTGTGTCCACTGTCCACCTGTGACCCAAGATCTCTTGCCACACTTTCAGTGTTAAGTATACTACCGCCTATGTTGTAGTTCTTGGCTACAGACTTTTTAACAAAGGGGATGACAATGCACCTTTTGGTATTAAGCTAGAGCCCAAGGCTTTGACAACAGCCATCTGTCTCAGTGAGGCACTTTTGTAGGATGTCCACATCTTTAGTGTTTACAATTATGGCTCCTAGTTTGCAGTCCTCTGGAAACGTCAGTAGTCACAGACCTTCCATGTTAAAGTTTACTTCAGGGAAGTAGATACTAAACAGGACATGACACAGGACTGGACCTTGTGGTACTGCACTCATCACTGGTCCAAAGTCATACTTGGAGTCTGCTACTTTCACAGTGTGTGTTCTGTCAGTAAGCCTGTTGGCAACCCATTTTGTGATGTAGCAATTTATACCTAGTTTAGTGGGTTTATCTATATTTCCAGAGTGTGGGGTGGTGTTGTAAGCCGTGGCAGGATCTACATCGGCTGTGCAAACCACCTTACCCTTGTCTACGGTTCTGGTGACTGCTTCAATTTCATCTATCAGGTTTAGGAGACATGATCTGCATTTTACAAACCCAACATGTTTGTGGTCCAGGGTTTGGGGATTACCAATGTAATTTTTTCTAAGTTGTATGATGATACATTCCATGGCCTTGAAGAGCAGGCTCATCAGGCTAATGGGGTGCTAGTTCCTGGGGTCCATGGTGTCTCCACCCTTGTGTACTGGGATAACCATCACTGTACACCATTCAGCAGACACAAAGCATGAGGTGAGGCTATGACTGCACATGGTACGTCAATGTGGTGCCTGTTCGTTCTGTGGTTTGTGTAGAACACAGCCTGGGAAGTTATCTGGTCCCATGGCTGCTGTGATACTGGCTTTGGAGAGTGTTTTTCACCTGTGCAGCCATGATGACAGCAACTTTGCAG
>NC_056743.1:1971181729-1971261729 GCF_019279795.1 Protopterus annectens | reverse complement strand
TACCCCCTGGAGGAGGTGGTCTTCCAACATGTACTTAATTTTAGCGTATGCAATATTTCTTTCATTTACCGATACCTCTCTGTATTGATCTAAATTGTGCAAGAGTGAATGAATACTAGCTTCATAATCTTGTTTGTACATTAGAACAACCCCCCTTTGTCCGTTTTCATAACCCTAATATCTTCATTTTTCAACTTGTCTATTAACATCACGGATTCATTGGGGAGATTACTTTTGTGCTTCTCTTTGTTGTTCTTGTGTAAACTTCTGATTTCCAACTCTGTCATTTCTTCGAATACCTTTAAAGAGGGGTGCAAGGGTGGATTAAATTTACTGGGACGGTTTAACATTTAATCCACCCTTGCACCCCTCTTCTCAAAGACTGCAGTCAGAGGACATAGATTAGATATTGAACAAGCGGGTGTGGGATTTGGGAGAGGGTACTTTTGAGAGTGAGATAATAGTATGTGTAAATGCATGCGGTAGTATACAAGTACTGAATGATAAATTGTATGTATTTGCAAAAGATATATATATATCTATATATATCTATATATATCTATATATCTATATATATATATATATATATATATATATATATATATATATATATATATCTATGGATCTACTTCACTTACCTGAACAGCCCCATCACTGACTTTCACTTTGCTGAGACAAAAGGACGGACAAACTAGAAGACTGACATCTGGAGCGCTGAGTTTTGACTTGAGGTAAGTAAACGTTTGGCCATCCCGGGGGGAAAAAAACAAACCCCCCTAACTAAATATACTAACTCCAAGATCGCACTATTGTGGGGGTGAGGGGCAAAGTTCAATAGGATGGCCAAGCAGTTACTTACCTCGAGTTGAATGTTGTTGGTCTTCTGATGTGTCAGTTTTTTCGTCTCAGCGAAGTGAAAGTCAGTGATGTGGTCATTCAGGTAAGTGAAGTAGACCCATATATATATATATATATATATATATATATATATATATATATATATATATATATATATATATATATATATATATATATATATATATATATATATATATATATATATATCTATATATATGTATATATATATATATATATATATATATATATATATATATATATATATATCTAGATATATGTGTGTGTGTGTGTGTGTGTGTGTATATATATATATATATATATATATATATATATATATATATATATATGTGTGTGTGTGTGTGTGTGTGTGTGTGGGGTATATATATATATATATATATATATATATATATATATATATATATATATATATATATATATAGGGTGTAGGGTGGTTGCCCCCCACATTGAGAGGTGCAGGGGGGTTGCTCCCCCTGTAAAAACACTTTAAAAAGTATATTTAAGCATTTTTTTTTTTTTTTTTTTTTTTTTCTTTGTGAATGCAGTATGGGGATTCCAAACCTAAGAGAATTTACTTTTATCCACTCATTTTTGCCAGGTTAAAACATGAAGTTTTAATGAATTGTAGTAGATTGTGATAAAGTTAAGAAATGCTATGCAACAGCTACATTTGTGTAAGTTGCATTAGCTATAGCGTTTCAAAGGTTTTGGTTACAAAACTGATACCGACCCTAAACTAAAGCACCTTTGTTCAAAGTCAGTGAAATTCTTGCTTGTCTATCAGGCAGAAACACTGTCCAGAGTTTTTACTGATTTATTTACTTAATTTATTTAGTTGCTAAATAAATAGAACATTTTAGTCAGTAGGTACATGAAACTGAATGCCAAGTTTACTTTTAATGCTGAACTTAAGAAATGTATATAAAAGCAAGGGATTTCAAGAAAAAAAAATGTGTTCATAGGGGAGACAAGTGAGAGGTGAGATAGTCCCGGGGAATCAATAAACTCTGCGTAGGCTCCGTGTTGTCTACACGGAGTTTACACATCAGGGCAATAACCAGCAGCACTAATTGCATATTAATGTTGCTCCTCCCACTTACACGAATACAAGTGATGCTTCATGGCTGGCGACATTGTTGCTGGCTAGGAAACTGTGCAGGCCATCATGGATGCAGAAAGAGCATACATGCAAGTTTGCCAATAGGCAAACCTGCTCTTCTAGACGGCCGCAATGATTACCATGGTGAAAATATTGTAGTAACTGCAGTATTGGTACATTATTGAAAAGTGTAAGTGCAATGAACACTACAAGTGCAATGACCACTACAAGTATCTTCAGACCGAAGTAATGGATTTTGAAGTGAACAGCAAGGGCAAACGCAATCGAACTTGGCCTAATGGTTAAGGTGTTTGCTTTACAAACACAAGGTGCAGGGTTTGAGTCTCACAAGGGATAATTGGCTAGGCTTAAAAAATGGCTCACAAGGGCAGTTAGCCTAGTACTAATCTGTTATCTGTTATCTGTAACTTAAATACAGTAGGCAGGGAAAGGGTGCTGATTAAAATGGGCACAGACATGAATGAAAGAAATGAAGAAAGAGAAAGAAGTCGTGTAAAATATGTTAATATATCCCAGATAGGATATGTCAATGTATGTACACATCCAAGCCAAGTCATTAACATAACAGTAAGCACATATGTAACTAGCACAGTATGTACTGCTGTTTACACCTCCTGTATGAGTTACATGCATATGTCACACAAGGTTATGTCGATGGAGATGAATGGTTGTGATGTAAACATCAATGGCATACTCACTGCAGAGAACATTTAGCAAGGATGGTGTACACAATTGAGTGATGTGCATATTGCACAAACCTGCAAAATGACTTACTTGTACATGACTGAAGTGTCAGAATACCTCACAACAAATCATGGAGACATAAAACAGCAGACTCGTGGGCAGCTGCAGACAGAAGCAGACACAATCAGAAGCAATTCTAAAATATTAACAATATTAATCTGTGACTGATGGAATATGTGATTTTAAGTTATTATACATATTCTTCAGAAACAAACGTGTACAACTGTAATGATTGCCAGTATTCTGTAAGGGGAATTCATTAGCTCTTTTCCAAAAATAAATGTCTTTGGAGGGATTCATTGGGACAGTGTTAAACATGGAGTTAAATTCAGGAGCAATCCTGGCCATTTGAGAGGCTTGCATGACACATAAGCCAGAAGCCACACATGCAAGAATCAAACCCATGCCATCAGTGTTATCAATGATCTCTGTATTTAACGGGTTCAACACAGTTAGATGTAGCACACATGCATCTTGTACAACACCTTGAAGGGATGTCTGCACTGTCAATTCCTAATAGGTATGAAGACCAAAGAATAGTTCTGTAAAGGTGACAAGATCTGCACAAGTTCACTGTGCCAAAAGTAACACACGTGACTAAAGTATCCCTGGCTGACACAGCTGTTGGCCATAAGGGTAACAACACTTACAAACAGTACGCTATTTTGAGTGGATTCCCTACACACAGCTGTGCATTGCATATATCTGCCACATGTAATAGCAATGAGTATTATCTAAAGCATCTGCAATTGATATGTGAATTAAGAACTGGTGTGTTGTAATGAATGTCACAGCAGTATGTGAGACGTGAGACTGGTGGCAATGCATCAACTAAGCCCATGTGCACAGAAACTACAGCAGTGCAAAGTCAAACATCAATGAGCAAGCAAGCTGTCACTGTGATGTTGTTCACATAGCAAACGATGCATGGAGCATACTCTATAAGCACACCTCAAGACATGTGTCACACGATCACTGACTCCCTGACATTGCCAGTGAAAATGCTATATTGGCATGAAATACTAACACGCATGCATATCTGGCCATGCAAACTATCAAGTAGTAATACCGATACTGTTATGTTTGTGATGCTGTTCAGTCACACTATAGCTGTACCCCGGATATAATTGGACTTCTTAGTTTCATAGGTTCATAGGAGAGTACTAGGCTAATTTTCCATAATGGCATAAAAACCTAGCCATGTTTAACATGAGTTTTACAATTTTAAATAGCTATGTGAACAAAGTTCACACAGTTATGAGCCTATGCTATGTTACCTGAGATCAACTACCTCTATCCATGAAGGACATGGGCACAACATTGGGAGTACAATTGCCATTAACCACCCATTGATGTAGGTTGCACTTGAATAGGGTCAGGCAAGGCCTTTGCTTTACATGAATAGCAAGCTTGTTCCAGGGAAAGGATAGCATCTGAGAGATGTTTCTATTTCTCCAAAATGACTTTTTATGTCAGAGGATAGGTAAACATCCTTGGAACGAGTGACCCTTGTGCGGTTTGCTTTACCAATGTGTAACGTTTCCATCAGGCTGGATTGCAGACTATCCTGCAGGCCAGGCACAATTCAGCTCTTAGTAGTCTGTAGGGGAGAGAATACAATGGTACCAATTTCAACCTTTCCACGCAGGTCTTGTCTTTTACACCCTGCATCATTCTTGTGAAAAATCTCTGGTGCTGTTCCAGCTGTTGCAGATGTGTGGTGAGTTACATGCAAAAAAAGTGCTTTGTTCTCAATTATTGTTTTGATGAGGGCTGAGCACAATGGAATTATAACATCCTTTGAGCTGGATGACATGCCCATACTTGTGTTG
Organism: Protopterus annectens; assembly: GCF_019279795.1. Lineage (NCBI taxonomy): Eukaryota > Metazoa > Chordata > Ceratodontiformes > Protopteridae > Protopterus > Protopterus annectens. The sequence continues at coordinate 1,971,257,157 of NC_056743.1, read as the reverse complement.
TACCACATAGAAGGGATTTGTTACCCCCTCGGACACTTGTTGGTTGTACTTTCAATTACTATATACCTGAGTACCCAGATAATGTACCCCTGGGTCTACTCATTGGGGTGTGCTGTCTATATTGTAATTAGCTTGGAGATTTGCTTTACAAAAGGGAATAATTATACTTTTTTGGACATTTAGTATGTCTCCATGATTTCAGCACCAATCATTTGGGTGTGTTAATACTTTCTGAAGTATATCAATAACATTACCAGATTCAAGGATTGTCCACAATTTGCAGTCTCCCACAAAGTTGGTTGGACAAAGGCTGTCTAAGTTTGCCTTGATGTCTGTGAATTAAATACCAAACAGGAAAGGGCCTAATACAGAACCCTGTGGTACTGCACTGATCACTAGCCTCTTGCTACAGTTAAATTCAAACACTTTGACAGTATGGGTCCTGTTGGTAATCCATTGGGCTACCCACTTGGTGACCTAGTGGTTTATAGCCAGTTGAGACAGTTTCTCTGTAATACCTGAGTGTGGAATTTCATTAAATACCTTGGCCAGGTCAAGTTAGGTGGGATGCACCTTTTTGCCCCCATTCATGACCTTTGTGACCTTCTCAAAGAAGAAGTCAATGAGATTTAATGCCCTGATGTGGCCTTAAGGAATCAAAAATGGATTGTTACACAGTGGGGAGATTATCAATGTTCCTGTTAATAACGTCCATGATGACTGCCTTACAGATGAGGCTAGTCAAACTTATGTGTCTATAATTCCCTGTATCGGGTGATGGTCGCCCCTTGTTCAGACAGATGACTGTTGCTGTCCACCATTCTGCCAGAAAATAGCTTGTCTTGAGGCTGTGGTTAAGTAGGGCTCCAACTGTGTCTGAAAGGTCATGTTTTAATTTATTTATAATTTAGCCTGGGATGTTGTCAGGGCTCATTGATGCTGAGTTTTTAGCCTTAGAGAGTGCACAGATGATCTGCTCTCTTGAGAAAATATGCTGAGTAATGTTTGCATGTATACGTTGGGTGATGACCAGTGGGGACAAGAGGGTGAACATTGATCTAAATCTGTCAGCTAGTATGTTGTCTATTGCCTCTGGATGGACATTGTTGGTGCCATCCACATCCATCTGAAACCATAGCTTTATATTCCCCTTAAGATTTTGTGCTTACTTAAAAAAAAGATATGTGACAATACCTCCAAATACAACCTTGGGTATGCAGCACATGACACACAGTGGAACTGTTATCACAATTGTACACCTCTACCTATTTCATGTCATTACATCACTTGCACGTCATATGCCTATATGTTTACCATTGGAAAGGTGTGTGTGAGGGCTCTGATACCATATATGGCCACATTATAAAAGAGGTGGATGTGGTTCATGAAGCACAGCTAATACAATGCATGTTGACAGTAACACAATGCTGTTGGGCAACACCTGAATAGTCCTTGTGAATAGCAGCACACTAATGAATACAATGAATTCCCCAAGGCTGAAAGTGAATCTGAATTGGTTATACATTTGTGTATACACCAGCATTACAATATGTGGATGAAACAAGGGGTATGTGCCCATGTAATTAGTATGATGTAATATTGCTGTATATCACATAGCATTTCGTGATGATAGGTTAACACATGCACATATGTACCATACTGCAAGTTTCACTGGGATGGTTGAATGAGAACTGTGTAGAATGTTATATACTCCACTACAATAACACAGGCCTTACTAAGGCAAAATATACATAGCGTCATCCCACGTCAACAGTTCTCAGGAGGCATATTAATACAGCTGTTAGGAAAGGAATGTGTAATAAAATGGCAACAGTCTCTATCAATACATCACCTCAAATCACAGATTGGAATACACTGTTGTAGAGCTACTGCACATCCACACCTCAAAACAGCACATGTGAATAACAGCAAGACCAAGATGCAATCTTCATAGTGTCATAGGACATTACTAGGCTAACAGCCAACATCGCATAAAGTCATGGCCATTATTCTAGCCTTTAAACCAAAATCAAATGTATCTATATGATGTAAGATAGTATGGGCACATGCATATGTGTGTATGTATTTGGTTGTGTTACATATGGCCTATGTCCATATGTGACATGTACACCACCCCACAACAGAAATACCAATCACACATCCAGTGGTCTGCAGATGGCTTGAAGAGGGTCATGGAGGGCTGTGCTTCATGATGTGTGCATGCATCTTTGAGATGATGACATCCTCCAGTGTTCTACAGAAAGGACTTTATGTTGGCAGAGGGAAAAAGGAGATGTTGGACTCATGGGACTATATTAAAGGTTCTGGGACTATATTAAAGGTTCTCCTGAGTGGGATTCAAAAGATTATATACTGGCCGTAATATACCACCAACTACACACAGCAGTTGAATGAGGTCATATTTGATCATAACACCTGTATTTGCATATAAATTGGATTCCTTACATCTCAACAACACAACAACAGATATCTGATTTTTCATTGTCATAGTGCACTTTATAGAAGATGACACCATCACTGAATGCTGAGAAGTTGGGAGGAGTGTGTGACAAAGATGTGGAGTCATATCTTGCTTTAAAATGGTCTCCAGTCATATCTGAATGAACACACACACAAGTTATCTGCTGTGAGATTTGAACCACAAACAATCTAGTTACACAAGCTAGAGAAAACAGTAACAAATGCTTGTGCCAACACAGACATTTGAGTGCAATATTGTCAGGGTGCACTTTAGAAAGGATCACATCACCATTATATGTTGACAATAAGAAGTGGGCAGGAGTGCATGACATAGCTGTAGTCTCACATGCAATGGCTAGAGGGGTTGTCCAGCTACCAAGCCAGCACTGATAACAAATGAGGAGTTCAGGTCCACTGTCAAACAGCCAGACAGCTCAGTGGAAACTGCACATTGTGTGCTTCATGGCAGTGCTGCTGTGGCTGGGAGGACAAGTGTTTTCCAGGAGCAACTTCCAGGTAAGCTTACATATGGCAAGTTTTATACTTGCTTGTAGAGTAAAATATATAATTTGACTAAAACTTCCTGTGAATTTTTATTTATATCTGTACCTAATAATAAGTAAATAAAGTTATACAAAAGAGCTGTTCAGTACACGTGCGTATGGGCGGACATCTCAGCCAAGGTTCAGTTTCAGCTATTTATTACAGGACATACAGGTGGTTGTGTATTCACTGTCATACTGTGTTATTCCCATTGTGATGCTTAATTGCCATCGTTTCCCTGCTTCATTTGTTCCCGGACCATCCTCCCTGCATAGTGTAGAGATATCGGCACCTAGTAAGCAAATGTTTACTTGCTTATTACTGACCATTCTTTAGATACATAATTATCTGTATGTGTGACAAGGTGTAATGAGTGTCTGTAATTGTGTAACCAGTGTTACTTTGTTATCATACATACTGGTCTAATATTTACTTTAGTAGTAACCAGTGTTACTTTGTTATCATACATACTGGTTTAATATTTACTTTAGTAGTAACCAGTGTTACTTTGTTATCATACATACTGGTTTAATATTTACTTTAGTAGTAACCAGTGTTACTTTGTTATCATACATACTGGTTTAAAATTTACTCTAGTAGTAACTTCATTCTTATGTTTACTTGCTTATTACTGACCAATCTTTAGATATATAATTATCTGTATGTGTGATGAGGTGTAATGAGTTCTGTAATTGTGTTACTTTGTTATCATACATACTGGTTTAATATTTACTGTAGTAGTAACTTCATTCTTATGTATGAAACTTACTACTGACCATTCTTTAGATATATATTTATCTGCATGTGTGAAGAGGTGTAAAGAGTTTTTGTAATTATGTAACGAGTGTTACTTTGTTATCATACATACTGGTTTAATATTTACTGTAGTAGTAACCAGTGTTGCTTTGTTATAATACGTACTGGTTTAATATTTACTGTAGTAGTAACCAGTGTTACTTTGTTATCATACATACTGGTTTAATATTTACTGTAGTAGTAACTTAATTCTTAATGTTTAGTACTTACTACTGACCATTCCTTAAATTATCTGTATGTGTGCCGAGGTGTAATGAGTGTCTGTAATTGTGCAACCAGTGTTACTTTGTTATCATACATACTGGTTTAATATTTACTGTAGTAGTAACTTAATTCTTAATGTTTAGTACTTATTACTGACTATTCCTTAGATATATAATTATCTGTATGTGTGACGAGGTGTAATGACTATCTGTAATTGTGTAACCAGTGTTACTTTATAATACACACTGGTTTAATATTTACTGTAGTAGAATTTATCATACATACTTGTTTAATATTTACTGTAGTAGTAACTTCATTCTTATGTTTGATACTTCCTACTGACCATTCCTTAGATATATAATTATCTGTATGTGTGACAAGGTTTAATGAGTGTCTGTAATTGAGTAACCAGTGTTACTTTGTTATCAGACATACTGGTTTAATATTTACTGTAGTAGTAACTTCATTCTTATGTTTGGAACTTGCTACTGACCATTCTTTAGATACATAATTATCTGTATGTGTGACAAGTAGTAATGAGTGTCTGTAATTGTGTAACCAGTGTTACTTTGTTATCATACATACTGGTTTAAAATTTACTGTAGTAGTAACTTCATTCTTATGTTTACTTGGTTATTACTGACCAATCTTTAGATATATAATTATCTGTATGTGTGACGAAGTGTAATGAGTTCTGTAATTGTGTTACCTTGTTATCATACATACTGGTGTAATATTTACTGTAGTAGTAACTTCATTCTTATGTTTGGTACTTACTACTGACCATTCCTTAAATTATCTGTATGTGTGCCGAGGTGTAATGAGTGTCTGTAATTGTTTAACCAGTGTTACTTTGTGATCATACATACTGGTTTAATATTTACTGTAGTAGTAACTTAATTCTTAATGTTTAGTACTTATTACTGACCATTCCTTAGATATATAATTATCTGTATGTGTGTCGAGGTGTAAGGATTGTCGGTAATTGTGTAACCAGTGAAACTTTGTTATCAAATATACTGGATTAATATTTACTGTGGTAGTAACTTCATTCTTATGTTTGGTACTTACTACTGACTATTCTTTAGATATATAATTATCTGTATGCATGACAAGGTGTAATGACTGTCTGTAATTGTGCAACCAGTGTTACTTTATAATACACACTGGTTTAATATTTACTGTAGTAGAATTTATCATACATACTGTTTTAATATTTAATGTAGTAGTAGCCAGTGTTACTCTGTCATACATACTGGTTTATTATTTACTGTAGTAGTAACTACATTCTTATGTTTGATACTTCCTACTGACCATTTCTTAGATATATAATTATCTGTATGTGTGACAAGGTTTAATGAGTGTCTGTAATTGTGTAACCAGTGTTACTTTGTTATCAGACATACTGGTTTAATATTTACTGTAGTAGTAACTTCATTCTTTTGTTTGGTACTTGCTACTGACCATTCTTTAGATACATAATTATCTGTATGTGTGACAAGTAGTAATGAGTGTCTGTAATTGTGTAACCAGTGTTACTTTGTTATCATACATACTGGTTTAATATTTACTGTAGTAGTAACCAGTGTTACTTTGTTATCATACATACTGGTTTAATATTTACTGTAGTAGTAACCAGTGTTACTTTGTTATCATACATACTGGTTTAATATTTACTGTAGTAGTAACTTCATTCTTATGTTTAGTACTTACTACTGACCATTCCTTAAATTATCTGTATGTGTGCCGAGGTGTAATGAGTGTCTGTAATTGTGTAACCAGTGTTACTTTGTTATCATACATACTGGTTTACTATTTACTGTAGTAGTAACCAGTGTTACTTTGTTATCATACATACTGGTTTAATATTTACTGTAGTAGTAACCAGTGTTACTTTGTTATCATACATACTGGTTTAATATTTACTGTAGTAGTAACTTCATTCTTATGTTTGGTACTTACTACTGACCATTCCTTAAATTATCTGTATGTGTGCCGAGGTGTAATGAGTGTCTGTAATTGTGTAACCAGTGTTATTTTGTTATCATACATACTGGTTTAATATTTACTGTAGTAGTAACCAGTGTTACTTTGTTATCATACATACTGGTTTAATATTTACTGTAGTAGTAACCAGTGTTACTTTGTTATCATACATACTGGTTTAATATTTACTGTAGTAGTAACTTCATTCTTATGTTTGGTACTTACTACTGACCATTCCTTAAATTATCTGTATGTGTGCCGAGGTGTAATGAGTGTCTGTAATTGTGTAACCAGTGTTACTTTGTTATCATACATACTGTTTTAATATTTACTGTAGTAGTAACTTCATTCTTAATCTTTAGTACTTATTACTGACCATTCCTTAGATATATAATTATCTGTATGTGTGACGAGGTGTAAGGATTGTCTGTAATTGTGTAACCAGTGCAACTTTGTTATCAAATATACTGGATTAATATTTACTGTAGTAGTAACTTCATTCCTATGCTTGGTACTTACTACTGACTATTCCTTAGATATATAATTATCTGTATGCATGACAAGGTGTAATGACTATCTGTAATTGTGTAACCAGTGTTACTTTATAATACAAACTGGTTTAATATTTACTGTAGTAGAATTTATCATACATACTGGTTTAATATTTACTGTAGTAGTAATTTCATTCTTATGTTTGGTACTTGCTACTGACCATTCTTTAGATATATACTTATCTGTATGTGTGACAAGTAGTTATGAGTGTCTGTAATTGTGTAATCAGTGTTACTTTGTTATCATACATACTGGTCTAATATTTACTTTAGTAGTAACCAGTGTTACTTTGTTATCATACATACTGGTTTAATATTTACTTTAGTAGTAACCAGTGTTATTTTGTTATCATACATACTGGTTTAATATTTACTTTAGTAGTAACCAGTGTTACTTTGTTATCATACATACTGGTTTAAAATTTACTCTAGTAGTAACTTCATTCTTATGTTTACTTGCTTATTACTGACCAATCTTTAGATATATAATTATCTGTATGTGTGATGAGGTGTAATGAGTTCTGTAATTGTGTTACTTTGTTATCATACATACTAGTTTAATATTTACTGTAGTAGTAACTTCATTCTTATGTATGAAACTTACTACTGACCATTCTTTAGATATATATTTATCTGCATGTGTGAAGAGGTGTAAAGAGTTTTTGTAATTATGTAACGAGTGTTACTTTGTTATCATACATACTGGTTTAATATTTACTGTAGTAGTAACCAGTGTTGCTTTGTTATAATACGTACTGGTTTAATATTTACTGTAGTAGTAACCAGTGTTACTTTGTTATCATACATACTGGTTTAATATTTACTGTAGTAGTAACTTAATTCTTAATGTTTAGTACTTACTACTGACCATTCCTTAAATTATCTGTATGTGTGCCGAGGTGTAATGAGTGTCTGTAATTGTGTAACCAGTGTTACTTTGTTATCATACATACTGGTTTAATATTTACTGTAGTAGTAACTTAATTCTTAATGTTTAGTACTTATTACTGACCATTCCTTAGATATATAATTATCTGTATGTGTGATGAGGTGTAATGACTATCTGTAATTGTGTAACCAGTGTTACTTTATAATACACACTGGTTTAATATTTACTGTAGTAGAATTTATCATACATACTTGTTTAATATTAACTGTAGTAGTAACTTCATTCTTATGTTTGATACTTCCTACTGACCATTCCTTAGATATATAATTATCTGTATGTGTGACAAGGTTTAATGAGTGTCTGTAATTGTGTAACCAGTGTTACTTTGTTATCAGACATACTGGTTTAATATTTACTGTAGTAGTAACTTCATTCTTATGTTTGGTACTTGCTACTGACCATTCTTTAGATACATAATTATCTGTATGTGTGACAAGTAGTAATGAGTGTCTGTAATTGTGTAACCAGTGTTACTTTGTTATCATACATACTGGTTTAAAATTTACTGTAGTAGTAACTTCATGCTTATGTTTACTTGCTTATTACTGACCAATCTTTAGATATATAATTATCTGTATGTGTGACGAAGTGTAATGAGTTCTGTAATTGTGTTACCTTGTTATCATACATACTGGTGTAATATTTACTGTAGTAGTAACTTCATTCTTATGTTTGGTACTTACTACTGACCATTCCTTAAATTATCTGTATGTGTGCCGAGGTGTAATGAGTGTCTGTAATTGTTTAACCAGTGTTACTTTGTGATCATACATACTGGTTTAATATTTACTGTAGTAGTAACTTAATTCTTAATGTTTAGTACTTATTACTGACCATTCCTTAGATATATAATTATCTGTATGTGTGTCGAGGTGTAAGGATTGTCTGTAATTGTGTAACCAGTGAAACTTTGTTATCAAATATACTGGATTAATATTTACTGTGGTAGTAACTTCATTCTTATGTTTGATACTTACTACTGACTATTCTTTAGATATATAATTATCTGTATGCATGACAAGGTGTAATGACTGTCTGTAATTGTGCAACCAGTGTTACTTTATAATACACACTGGTTTAATATTTACTGTAGTAGAATTTATCATACATACTGTTTTAATATTTAATGTAGTAGTAGCCAGTGTTACTCTGTCATACATACTGGTTTAATATTTACTGTAGTAGTAACTACATTCTTATGTTTGATACTTCCTACTGACCATTTCTTAGATATATAATTATCTGTATGTGTGACAAGGTTTAATGAGTGTCTGTAATTGTGTAACCAGTGTTACTTTGTTATCAGACATACTGGTTTAATATTTACTGTAGTAGTAACTTCATTCTTTTGTTTGGTACTTGCTACTGACCATTCTTTAGATACATAATTATCTGTATGTGTGACAAGTAGTAATGAGTGTCTGTAATTGTGTAACCAGTGTTACTTTGTTATCATACATACTGGTTTAATATTTACTGTAGTAGTAACCAGTGTTACTTTGTTATCATACATACTGGTTTAATATTTACTGTAGTAGTAACCAGTGTTACTTTGTTATCATACATACTGGTTTAATATTTACTGTAGTAGTAACTTCATTCTTATGTTTGGTACTTACTACTGACCATTCCTTAAATTATCTGTATGTGTGCAGAGGTGTAATGAGTGTCTGTAATTGTGTAACCAGTGTTACTTTGTTATCATACATACTGGTTTAATATTTACTGTAGTAGTAACCAGTGTTACTTTGTTATCATACATACTGGTTTAATATTTACTGTAGTAGTAACCAGTGTTACTTTGTTATCATACATACTGGTTTAATATTTTCTGTAGTAGTAACTTCATTCTTATGTTTGGTACTTACTACTGACCATTCCTTAAATTATCTGTATGTGTGCCGAGGTGTAATGAGTGTCTGTAATTGTGTAACCAGTGTTACTTTGTTATCATACATACTGTTTTAATATTTACTGTAGTAGTAACTTCATTCTTAATCTTTAGTACTTATTACTGACCATTCCTTAGATATATAATTATCTGTATGTATGTCGAGGTGTAAGGATTGTCTGTAATTGTGTAACCAGTGCAACTTTGTTATCAAATATACTGGATTAATATTTACTGTAGTAGTAACTTCATTCCTATGCTTAGTACTTACTACTGACTATTCCTTAGATATATAATTATCTGTATGCATGACGAGGTGTAATGACTATCTGTAATTGTGTAACCAGTGTTACTTTATAATACAAACTGGTTTAATATTTACTGTAGTAGAATTTATCATACATACTGGTTTAATATTTACTGTAGTAGTAATTTCATTCTTATGTTTGGTACTTGCTACTGACCATTCTTTAGATACATAATTATCTGTATGTGTGACAAGTAGTTATGAGTGTCTGTAATTGTGTAATCAGTGTTACTTTGTTATCATACATACTGGTTTATTATACAACGACCCGCCATTAATATTCAAAAACGTGCACTCTGATTGGCAGCGTGCACATTGTAAATCTGAGTTATATTAATGGAAAAAGGTCCGGTCGTCCAGACTTTTTCCATTACTATAACTTTTTTTTTACAGCAACGGAGAACGCAAGATCTCCGTTGCTTCACACTGTTTCACTATGTTAAATGGGTTTAACATAGTGAGACAGCTTTAAAAAAGCAATGGAGATTCTCCGTTGCATTTTTTTAAAGCTGTCTCGCTATGTTAAACTCCTTTAACATGGCGAGACAGTTTGTAAAAAGCAACGGAGATCTTGCTTTCTCCGTTGCTTTTTATAAAGCTGTCTCGTTATGTTAAACCCATTTAACATAGTGAAACAGTTAGTAAAAAGCAATGGAGATCTTGCTTTCTCAGTTAATTTTGCATACAGCTCTGATGTACTGCATGGGCATATGCATGCGCAGTACATCAGAACTGCCGCAGAATACCAGACAGCTGCGGAAGGGCAGCAAGGAGGCATTATACAATGCCATTATTTAAGAAAAGTAATTATTTTTTTCTTAAATAATGTCATTGTATAATAGCAATAACCCACTTCTGGGTGTGGGTAATGCAGGATTTACCCATGGTTGGCTTTGCTTGGCCACTCGGGCTTTGCTCTCATGACCAAACCACACCAACCATGGGTAAATCCAGCATTACTCACACTCAGGTGTGGTTATTGCTATAATATTTACTTTAGTAGTAACTTCATTCTTATATTTGGTACTTATTACTGACCAGTGTTTAGATATATAATTATCTGTATGTGTGACAAGTAGCAATGAGTGTCTGTAATTGTGTAACCAGTGTTACTTTGTTATCATACATACTGGTTTAATATTTACTGAAGTAGTAACCAGTGTTACTTTGTTATCATACATACTGGTTTAATATTTACTGTAGTAGTAACTTCATTCTTATGTTTGGTACTTACTACTGACCATTCTTAAGATATATAATTATCTGTATGTGTGATGAGGTGTAATAAGTGTCTGTGTAACCAGTGTTACTTTGTTATCATACATACTCTTTTAATATTTGCTGTAGTAGTAACCAGTGTTACTTTGTTATCATACATACTGGTTTAATATTTACTGTAGTAGTAACAACCAGTGTTACTTTTTTATCATACATACTAGTTTAATATTTACTGTAGTAGTAACCAGTGTTACTTTGTTATCATACATACTGGTTTAATATTTACTGTAGTAGTAACTTCATGTTTATGTTTGGCACTTACTACTGACCATTCTTTAGATATATATTTATCTTAAGTGTGACAAGGTATAATGAGTGCCTGTAATTGTATAACCAGTGTTATTTTGTTATCATACATACTAGTTTAACATTTACTGTATTAGTAACTGATGTTACTTTGTTATCATACATACCGGTTTAATATTTACTGTAGTAGTAGCGAGTGTTACTCTGTTATTATACATACTGGTTTAATACTCACTGCAGTAGTAACTTCATTTTTATGTTTGGTACTTCCTACTGACCATTCTTTAGATATATAATTATGGTTTACTATCAAACTTTCAAATGTAACTCCATCGACTGCACTTTTGTCGAACACGGAAAATCGAAAACTGTAATGTTGAACTCTAAAAGTCAACCTAGGAAAGGGTTTTAACATGGGTCGAGATAGGGGAGAGGTTTGTAGTTCACCAATAACAGTGAACACCTATCTCAACCCATGTTAAAACCTATTCCTAGGTTGTCTTTTGGAGTTCGACATTACCGTTTTTGATTTTTCATGTTCAACAAAGTGCAGTCAACAGTGTTACATTAAAAAAATTTATAGTAAACCATAATTATCTGTATGTGTGATGAGGTGTAATGAGTGTCTGCAATTGTGTAACCACTGTTACTTTGTTATCATACATACTGGTTTAATATTTACTGTAGTTGTAACTTCATTCTAATGTTTGATACTTACTACTGACCATTCTTCAGATATATAATTATCTGTATGTGTGACAAGGTGTAATGAGTGTCTTTAATTGTGTAACCAGTGTTACTTTGTTATCATACATACTGGTTTAATATTTACTGTAGTAGTAACTTCATTCTTATGTTTGGTACTTATTACTGACCATTCTTTAGATATATAATTATCTGTATGTGTGACAAGTAGTAATGAGTGTCTGTAATTGTGTAACCAGTGTTACTTTGTTATCATACATACTGGTATAATATTTACTGTAGTAGTAACCAGTGTTACTTTGTTATCATACATACTGGTTTAATATTTACTTTAGTAGTAACCAGTGTTACTTTGTTATCATACATACTGGTTTAATATTTACTGTAGTAATAACTTCATTCTTATGTTTGGTACTTATTACTGACCATTCTTTAGATATATAATTATCTGTATGTGTAACAAGGTGTAATCAGTGTCTGTAATTGTGTAACCAGTGTTACTTTGTTATCATACATACTGGTATAATATTTATTGTAGTAGTAACCAGTGTTACTTTGTTATCATGCATAGCGGTATAATATGTACTGTAGTAGTAACCAGTGTTACTTTGTTATCATACATACTGGTATAATATTTACTGTAGTAGTAACCAGTGTTACGTTATCATACATACTGGTTTACTATTTACTGTAGTAGTAACTTCAGTCTTATGTTTGCTGCTTATTATTACTACAGTGAATTCCATGCTCCCCTCACCACCTACTCACCTGAAATAGTTGTGATAACTGAAACTCGGCTAAAGCCCCACATTAAAGACACAGAAGTTATCACAATTGGCTATAACATCATTAGACTAGACAGACTGAACGAAAGAGATGGTGGGGGCCACCATTATCTTTAAAGACACCCTCAAAGTTTAACAATTATATTGTGCTCTTTCTGGTCTACCCAACTCTGAAATTCTGACTACTCAACTGAAGATCAACCCAAACAAAACAATAATTATCGTAGGCACCAATCTACCCTCAGGAAATAATGTTCCCACCATAGAAACTCTACTTTCAGGGGCTTCTTCCAATTTCAGCCAAGAAACAATTTTCCTTTGTAATTTCAACCTTGACAGGCACTCCTGGCCTTCCAATAACCCCTTCCAACTTCCTAAACCTCTTTACCTTTACCCAAACCATAAACTGCCCAACTTGCACAGACAAACATTCCAAAAAGCAGTCAACCTACCTAGCCGGTTGCCTTCCTGACTCCCTCAGTGACCAGTCTCCATTTCTTTACAGAAAATGCATGCATACGCAAAGCAACATTACTTACAAATACATCCGTAGCAAGAAATATTTCTCCTCCTCTACTTTTAACCTACTTCTCCAACAATATGACTTGACACCACTTAAAACTGGGTCTATATCAGAACTCCAAAGTTTCAAAAGTTCAAATGTTCTAATATTGACCCCTATTCAGCCAAAGCTGAATATATCGAAGCAACAAAATACCAAAATTTTTTCTAGGGAAAGAATTTGGTTGCCCATTTCTGTTGCTTTGGTATCTTTAGTGCTATGGTGGAAAGTTACTGGCTGGGTTCATGTAAGTGTGCAATTGAGTGTGGGTTAGGTGAGTTAGGGTTAGGCTGTGGGTTAGGTATGTGTGCGATTGTGTGGACGTGAGAGTTAGGGTGGGTTAGGTGAGTTAAGGTTAGGGCGTGGGTCAGGTAACTGTACGATTGTGTGGACATGAGGGTTAGGGCAGGGTAGGTGAGTTCGGGTTAGGGTGCGGATGAGGTGAGTGTGCAATAGTGACGGACCTTAGGTTTAGGGTTTGGGTTAAGGTAAGTGGATAGTTAGTGGTGTGTGTATAGTTTAGTGTAGGGTTTGGTATAAGATTTTAGGTGTGTGGGTGTGGATTGCTGTTTGTTTGGTGTGCTTGTGTTGTGTGTATGTATTTTGGAACAGCAAATTTTTTCCATAGGAAAAAAGTCGCTGTTCTGTATGTTCAATGTTTTCAGATTTCACTGAATAGGAGTCGATATTAGAACATTCAAAGTTTTTAAACTTCAGTGTTCTAATATAGACCCTTAAAAACCTGAGTCTAGACCTGGCTGTTCAGTATTTCAACAATACCTTCCTTAAAATACTTAATAACCTCACTCCCACAAGGAAAGTATGTTCAAAAGTCATGCACCTTCCTTGGCTATCTAACAACACCAAATGATCACTTAAATGCAGAGACAGGGCTTGGATCGATTACCACACCACCAAAGATAAAGTAAAGCTCCTAACATATCAACAACTATGGAATCTAGCTAAGAAACAAATAAAAAAAGACAAACAATCTTACTTTCAATCCTGTCAACAGAAGCACCTAAACAACCCCCAAAAATTCTGGCAAAGCATTAACCATCTCCTCAAGCCCGGACACACCCCTACCCCTGCACCAGTCACCTCCAACAACTCTGATCCAATTGCTACTCAAATCAATTCTCACTTTATAAATACTATTACCTCCCTGCTAAGTAGACAGCTTAATCCACCACTTACTCTTCCCACTCCTGCCCCAGATAATCCCAAACACTTTACTTTTACCTCCATTCAAACTCATTACATAAAAACTCTCCTAACCAAGCTAAAACCCTGCTGTCTTGCTGCCGACCAACTTCCTAATGAATTTCTAAAAAATACTGCTCCTTCTATTGCCGATCCCATAGCTATCTTAACTAATTGTTCTATTGTAGAACAATACATTCCTCTCATATGGAAAATTTCTCACATCATTCCCCTCCACAAAGCCGGACACTATAAAGAACTAGCTAACTACTGTCCCATAGCCATCCCCCCCCCTCACAAAAATCTTAGAAAAATGCATCCACAATCAACTCCTTAACCACTTCCTTAGCCACAGCCTAATATCCAGTTTTCAAAATGGCTGTAGACCTAAACATAGTACTACCACTGCCCTAATAAGTTTCACAAACCCCATTCATCATCTCTTAAATGAAGGCCAACACGTCTCTTCCATCTTTCTCAACATGTCCAAAGTATTTGACACCATATCCCATCAACTACTGCTCAATAAACTCTCATCTTATGGCCTCAGTTCATCATCCCTGTCCTGGTTCCATAGCTAGCTTTCCAATCATCAGCAGGTTTCCAAATGGCAGTGGGAAGGCTGCCAACCTAGCTAGATAGGATTTTGTAGATAATTCTGTCATTTGTAAATATTAATGTAAGGCACATGCTTGTTCTCTTAAATGTAAGAAAATCCTGGCAAATGTTGAACTTCAAAAATGCAACCACATTGCACTCTTCTGGAGGAAAGCTGATAAGTCAAGCATTGTATAATTGTTTGATGTCAAAACTTAGAGCTGAGATGTCTGAATGAAGGAATTCTTCCTATTGTTTTGAGACCAGAGTTAATGGCTAGAATTTACATGTATAATGTCTTTTATTGCTCTGGCTTCCTAACCAGCTGCAAGATCAAAAGGGCTGTTACACTCTTAGTTTCTGTTAGCCTGGGAAACAGAAAATAATGGTGTAATCTGAAATGAGTCAGTGGTACTGTGATATCAATTTAAAGACAGAGACAGAGAGAGACAGATAATCAGGGAATTTGCATTTGTTTTCAGAACTGTCAACATCACCAGCACTGCCTTGCTCTATATGCAAGTTTATTTTAGAACTGTGTTTGCTCTTAGATATAGAGAGAAAATAGAAAGTCTAGTCTAGCTGTTTTCTGTATTGATGTCAGAACTTTTCTACTGTATTATTTTAAGCATTTATCTGTGATCTCTGAACTCTTGACTAGCACTGTGTAGTAAGAGGTTTTGTCTTGTGTTCTTATTATTTATTATTAAATATCTTTAAACCTTTCAACTATGGCTATTTTATGTACATATAATTTAAGCTCTAAAGTACATTGCATGTATATAGTGATACTGTCCAAGCCACAACAAAAAAGCCTTGCTGTTCATCACACTTACCATTTGGATAATAATATTACACAGTAACAATTGGGCACCCTTTGATAAGGGCATTATTAGTAGCTGATAGTGGTTAGAGGCAAGTGATACTACCGTATAGTCTGGGCAGAAGGGGCATAGCTGGAGAACCTGTGCCAGCCTTCCCCAAGAATGTCTGCATGTTTGTCTATAACTCATATCTCAAGTTGTGTGTCTGTCAGCTAGTTGGGCAGGGACATGAAGCACTGGTTGGATAGTGAGGGTGCAGGAGGTTTTAGTTTGACCACTAGGCTGAGATTTGGACCCTATAGCTGTGCCAGTGGGGAGTCTTAGTGGTGATCTGTAGAGAAAGGGAGAAACCAGCCCCATATTGACTGTGATCTCTGTATTCTCTTAAGGGAAATTGTACTTTACTGTGTGTTTTGTTATCCTTCCCAATGTGGATGCCCCTCATTGGTGTTAGTGGTGAGGACTGAGGCTCCTTGATTGCTGGGTCAGTGCATGGGGTTCACATATTAATTGTTTGGCAGTGATGGGATATCCACACCACATATTAATTGGTTGGCACATACTATTTATGGCTGGCTGGCTGAAATGGAATTGCAAAGCCAGATTCTTTTCCAGCAACTTACTACTATACACAAGATCTTACACCATCCCACAGATACACCCATACTCTCTACCCTTATCTGCCCATATAAAAATCTAACAACCCTTCGATCAGCTAATAAGGTACTAGTAGCTACCCTAAAGTCCAACAGCAAATTTGGAGATAGCTTGTTCTCAAACTCAATTAGTAACTCTTGGAACACTCTTCCAACTGAACTAACAGTCATTTCGTCTACCCCACTTTTCAAGAAGCAATTAAAATTCTTCCTTAAAGTCCAATGGCTTTGCCCATGCACAAATCCTGACTGACACTTTCTCCCCCTAGCAGGACCATTCTTTACTATCTGTCTTTAACATGCTATTTCAGGTGCTCTGATATTCTCTATTAATTCCTACTGTAGTAGCTCACCTCCTAAGGTATGGTAAACTTTATAAACAATGTCACCCTCAAAAAAAATGTTTTATTAATCCTTTTACTCAAAATTTCTAACTTATTTAGTCGGGTATGTTGGTATGTTACTGTAACAGTACTCTATAAATGTTCCTGTATTTGAAATGTTTTACCTGTCTGACATTATCTGTATTGTATATGGTCAAGATTTCTGTCTTGTAAATTGTCTTAATGTGGAGCGTTTCTCCCTGGGCCTCCACTGAAAATCGACATACATCCAGTCGGACTATCCCAGTCAACAAATGTAAAATAAATAAATAAATAAACATTAGCTTGTAGCGGTGTGGATAGTGAATTCATGTAGCTTGTGTACAGTGATCACTGAAGGTGTTTTTGTACTCTAAATCAGCCACACAGTGAATATTCAGAGTTCGCATCACAATTGTTTTATTTGTTTTTTGAGCTTAGTTAGTCAGGGAGAGCAGGCAAGCATGCCAGCAGAGGAGTATTGAAAGCTGATAAGAAGCCAGTTGGCTGAGATGTGCCAGGCTAAAGGACTGGTGCAGGGAAACCTGACTA
Source organism: Protopterus annectens (assembly GCF_019279795.1). Lineage (NCBI taxonomy): Eukaryota > Metazoa > Chordata > Ceratodontiformes > Protopteridae > Protopterus > Protopterus annectens. The sequence continues at coordinate 1,971,239,659 of NC_056743.1, read as the reverse complement.
AGGCAGACATGATTGCAGCTTTGGTAACAGCTGCATCAGAAAACAGCAACCAGGAGGACAAATAGACTGGCCATGGAGATGTACAACACTCAGGGAATGAACAGCTCAACGTTTGTGCACAGAACTTAAAAATTCATCTGGAGCTAAAGAGACTTGAGTTGTAGGCCAGCCATTTGGAAATGGAATCTGTGGAAAAGGACCGGCAGACACAGCACTAAAAGGAGATGCTGACTCTTTGCCGGAGTCATGGAGGTAAGGGAATAAATGGACCCCAGAAGCGCAAAAGCTCAGTAAATTTATTTTGCAGTTTACAGAGAGGGATAATTTTGATAGTTTCATTCATATGTTTGAGAAGGTATGTAAATAGTATGATGTTGACCAAAGGCTCTGGGTATAGTTCCTGACCCCCTTACTCCATGGTAAATCTGTAACTATTTTGTTCAAAATGTATGGCATTGACTGTTTTAATTATACTGCTGTTAAGAATTGTTTGGTTAGAATTGTTTAAGCTAACACCTGAAACTTATAGGGAAAACATTTGTGAGCATAGATGCAATGCAAATGAAAGTGTGTGTGAATATGTTGCTGAATTGAGCACTTATTTTCATAGGTGGGTGAGTGGATGCCAGGTCACCAATTTTGAAGGGCTGGCAGATATTTTGGTGAGGGAACAAGCCCTTAGCACTTTTCCAGAGGACATGAGGATCTGGTTAGCTGATAAACAATGTGCTACTTCAGAGGAGTTGGGGAAGTAGGGAGACCTATACCTAGCAAGCAGGACATCCCTGTACAGGAAAGGGATCCCAGTACTGATCATGGGTCTAAAGGAACCCATGGTGGGCAGCCCAGACTGCACCAACAGAATCTGCCGGTAGCATGAGAAGCCACTAGTCCAGGTACACATGCAGGACCTAAGGTTAAATGTTTTTAATGCAACCAGTGGGGCCATGTGGCATACAGATGTCCATGGAGGCAAGGTGGGGAACAAAAGGTGAGAGAGCCAGTAAGTGGGAAAGACAAAATGCCAATAGTAAGTTGTCTTGAGACAACAGGGGCACTGAACTACCATCCTGCAGATGTCCTGATAGGGAAATATTTTGATGAGGCAGTATTATGTGTTAATGCAGTTAGATGCAGTTAGGCTTCTAGACAAGCATGTGGGTCTGGTAGCCTGGGGGAGACATAGACAGACCACATACTTGCAGCCAGGACTAGTGAGGTGGTTATTTCAGGGAGGGAGCTACTCTGTAGCAGTGATCCTGAAGGTGAGCCACAGCTGCTTGTGGGCACTGATCTTCCCTTGGACAGAGTGACTGCAAAGGTAGAGGTGAGTAGTAGTACCCAGGCTGACAGTGAGGCACCGCTGTCAGAGGATGCCAGACTTCCTGTGGAAGGGGAGCTGGGAAGGGTTACAAAGTGAGATTTCAGACAGGCCCATCTCAGACCCTACATTGCAAGGACTGAGGCAGGTAGCTAGTGAGGCACCTACTTCTCAAGGGAAGGGGGAATTTGTATACTGGAACAAAGGGTTACTGTATAGAGCCTGGACCCCTGAGGGAGGGCTAGAAGGTAGAAAGGATACAGCAGTTGGTAGTGCCTAGAGCCTACCGTCTGGAGCTTCTAGCCATAGCCCATGATATTCCCTTTGCAGGTCATATAGACATAAAATGTACAGACATATTATGCAGAACTTCTATTGGCCTGGAATTTCCAGATATGTAACAGGATACTGTAGGACCTGTGAGCAGTGCCAAAAGGTAGGCTAGGCAGGAGACAAGGTGAGAGCTCCTTTGATGCCTTTGCCTGTGATTTAGGAGCCATTTCAGAGGATAGCTATGGATATTGTGGGGCTTCTGAGTACCCTAAGTTCCACAGGGAAAAAGTATATCCTAGTGGTGGTAGATTATGCTACAAGATAACCTGAGGCAGTGGCTTTGTCCTCCATTGAGGCAGAAAAGGTGACAAATACTTTGTTAGAGATTTTCAGCAGGGTAGGTTTCCCAAAAGAATACTGACTGACAGAGGCGCCAATTTCATGTTAGACCTGCTGGCTTGTCTGTGGAAGTACTGTTGGGTGAAGCACCTGAAGACCACCCTCTATCATCCCAAGACTAATGGTTTTGTTGAGAGGTTAAACTCTGCAATCAAGTCCATGCTACGGGGATTTGCGGATCAGTTTAAGAGGGAGTGGGATATCATTATTTTAAGCATTTCTCTGTGATCTCTGAACTCTTGAGTAGCACTGTGTAGTAAGACGTATTGTCTTGTGTTATTATTATTTATTATTAAATATTTTTAACCCTTTTAACTATGGCTGTTTTATGTAGACATAATTTAAGCTCTAGAGTAAGTTGCATGTATATAGTGATACTGTCCAAAGCATTCCAAAAATGCATTGCTGTTCGTCACACTTACCATTTGGATAATAATATTGTACAGTAACAACTCGACACCCTTAGGTAAGGGCCTTATTAGTAGCTGATATTAGTGGTTGGTGGCAAGTGGTACTACCATATAGTCTGGGCAGAAGGAGCATAGCTGGAGAACCTGTACCAGCCTTCCCCAGGAGTGTCTGTTTGTATATAACTCATATCTCAAACTGTGTATGTGTCAGCTACTTGGGCAGGGACATGAAGCACTGGTTGGACAGAGAGTGTACTGGAGGTTTTAGCTTGACCACTAGGCTGAGATCTGGAACCTATAGCTGTTCCATTGGGGAGTCTTACTGGGGATCTGGAGAAAAGGGAGAAACCAGGCCAGATTCACTTTGATCTCTGTGTGCTCTTAAGGGAAATTGTACTTTACTATGTGTGCATTTGTTTATCCTTCCCAATGTGGATGCCCCTCACTGGTGTTAGTGGTGAGGATTGAGGTTTCTTGATTGCTGGGCCAGTGCAAGGGCGTCACAGGCAGAACAGTCTTCCCCTCCTGCTCTCCATCTCAGCTGGTGTTCCCCATTGCTCCATACTTGGTCCTCTCCTTTTTAGCATATTTACAAACAACCTCAGATTTGCAACTCAACTAGCCTCCATTGTCCAGTATGCTGATGATGCTACACTTATCTGCGGTGTCCTGCAGAGTTCTACAAGCAGCAGAGAGCAAAAGAGTGACTTTTTCCTGATTTAAGTATTTTTTCTGGCTTTTTGATTATTTACTGCTTAGCGACTGCATTTTCGCCTGTTTATACAGCTCTGCATTCTATTTAAACTGTTTTTGTGTTGATTAACTGTTTTGCACTTTTAAAAAAGTTATCTGTTGCTTAATTTTACCTGTAGGCTAACACACTCAAGTGCGCTAGCCATTTAAAAGCATTTATAGCATTTACTGTCTGTTTTTCCTCTGTTTTCTGCAAAAAAAAAAAAATCTTGTTTTCCCGCCTTACTGAACTAGAATAGTCCAGTCTTCAGAGTTTGCTGATCTCTGGGCTTTGGCTTGGTTCCTGTGCTATTCCATATCTTTATTTGGATAAAGGGAAGCTTCTTTGTTCACCAGTGGGAGTGGGGAGCACTGAGCAGCCTATTTGTCCCTAGAGCAGTGGTTCCAGCCAGAAACTTGTAGTCTATTGGCCATTTTGGGCCAATTCCTAGCTCTTTTCAACCCCCTGCTATAAAGCCCACTTTAGCGTGCTTTTGCGTGATTTAGCGCGGAGTTGCCCATAGAGCACCATCGGGCAGCACCGGTTAAACAAGGTTAAACTATTTCTGGCTCCGTAAAGTCTGCTCTTCAATTTTTCCCTTAGAACTTCTCTACTTGCAATCTAAACAGTCTAGTCTCTATCTCAAAAGCTCAGCACTTGCTCCTAAAGCATTTTTATATAGGTAAAGTACTTATATAGTAAACAAAGTACTACATTAGCCTAGAATCCCCTTGAGTACCCATTTCCCTATAGGTCCCTTCTGACTCAGTTACACAGCAAACTTTTTCACTTTTTCTACCATGTCGAAGGGTCAGTTGCTAGCATCCTCTCCTGTTCAGCTGGTGAATCTGGGCATTTTGAGGCAATGTTACAATTGCCTCATGTACACAGACAACCCACTCCATCTCCCACAAAACACAAATACATGTGAGAGATGCAACTATACAGCCAAACTGGAGGCTGAGCTCTCTCAACTCAGGACTGGCAAGACCAGACAGGAGGAGAAGGAAACCACACACACCACAAACCCAGTTTCACATAGAACTATCACAACTGCAAAACAAACACATAAACACACAAAGACATACTCTGAGGCACTGATCAAAAATCTACCAAAACTACAGAGGCCTCCAAAGCAGACACCCAAGCAACTGCCACCTCAAGACATAAGACATGCAACACATAGTTCTCAAAGTCAGTGTGCTAAACAGTCACAGCCCTTAAGGCCAAACACAATTCCAGACACACTTGTTATAGGTGACTCCATAGTCAGACACACTGCCGTCCCACTCACCAGACTGAACAAGGAAAAGATCACAGTAAGCTGCCTGTCAGGCGCTAGAATCCGCCACATAACACAAGCACTCAGGTCACTCCACAGCAAGTACAAGTATGACTCAGTCATTGTCCATGCCGGTGTGAACGACCTGAGACGTACCTCCCTGGACTACATGAAAAGAGACATAGAGGAGCTCTCAGATTATGTAGCCCAGGCCGGTATGACCCTGACCCTGAGCAGTATCCTACCCTCACCAAGAATGATGCCACAATACAGAGACAAAATGATCAGCTTTAATAATTGGTTTAATTACTGGTGTCATTCTAAGGGGATCCAATGTCTGTCTGCCTGGGATGACATGCTTGACAAGCCACGCTGCTTCACAAGGGATGGCTTGCACCTGTCACCCCTGGGCTTCCGGATATTGGCAAAGGCTCTTGCCACCCCATAGTGCCTTTTTTAGGCAAGGCTCAAATGATAAACCGACCGCCCTAGAAAACAAAAATGGAGAAAAACTAAGGGTAATACTGCTCAATGCCAGAAGTCTAAACCTCAAGATGCACGCCCTTGAAGCCCTCCTCAGTATGGAGAACATCGATGTCTGTGCTGTGACTGAAACCTGGTTCAAGGCTCCTGAGAGCACCCCAGCACTATCAGGTTATACCTCATATCATGCGTTCCAGCCCCAAAATCCGGACCGAACCACAAAAGGATTTGGAGTATCCATATTCATAAAGGATACCCACACCTCCAGGTTAGTGGCAATGCACAAAGCATCGGAGACCATCCAGGTGCAATTAACCATAGGTAAAACTGCCCTACAGTTTGTAACATGCTACAGACCACCTTCTCAAACTCAGGAAACCCACACAGCCTTCCTGAAGACACTGGAGAGTATGAATGTCTCTCCAAACACCATCATATTGGGTGACTTCAACTACCCAAACATAGACTGGGAACATTACTCAAGCCCCAACACCCTAGCCCAAAGGTTCCTGGAGTTCATAAACTCAAATGCTATGGAACAACTAGTCACCATTCCCACAAGAGGAGAAAATATACTAGACCTGATCATCACAAACATGGGGACAAAATGCTCCACACCGAAGTATATCCCTCATTGGTGAGATCAGACCATAAATTAATCTCACTGGAGATCCACATCCCGCCCCCACCCCAGCAAAAGACCACAGTGAAGAACTTCTCAAAAGCAAACTTCACACTTCTTAAGACTGGAGTGGTATCCTTCAAGTCCCCGAGCCAGTGGGAACCACAACCCACGCTGCTGAAACCCTTACAAATGCCTTCTACGAGCACCTCCAGGAATGTATGGATCAAGCAATCCCTAATAAAATCAAGACCCTTTCCACCAAAGGCAGGCACCCAGTCTGGTGGACCCCAGCCATAAACAAACTCTACAACAAGAGGAGAAAGCTACTACATGATAGAGCAAAATCCCTAAAAGGGAAGGCATCTCTGATCAATACTAGCAAAAACTACGATCACTCATAAAATCATCCAAGGCCAACTTTGAGAGAAAAATCGCTAATGACACAAAAGACAATCATAAGGCCTTCTTTAGCTATGTTAGAAACCTGGGTGGAAACTCCCAGATATGCTCAGAATTAGTCCAAAATGATAAAAAACTCACTGAACCCACAGACATTGCCAACATACTGGCAGACAGGTTCAGTGCAAATTTCTCCCCTCCCCCCCAAAAGGAGAAATATCTATTCCACCAGAGTCTAGCCTCCCAAACATCTCAGATGCCCAGGTGAGAGCTGCTCTCTCTAAAGCAAAAAACACAGCATCAATGGGACCGGACGGTGTCCCCGGCTGTGTGCTACACAAACTCAATGAGGAACTAAACCCACACATAAGGCTGCTGTTTAATCTTAGCCTTACTACAGGATCGTGCCCAAAGAATGGCGTATGGCAACTGTGGTCCCACTCCACAAAGGCGGTGCTTCTACGGACCCTGGAAATTACCGCCCCATAAGCTTGACGAGCCTTGTCTGCAAAGCTATGGAGAGGATCATAATGGAACTCATAAATAAAGACATTGGGGACCTACAGACACTGGATCCCACCCAATTTGGCTTTGTCAAGGGCAGATCCCGCCTCTTGAACTTGGTCGACTTTTTCGAAACAGTCACTAAGGCCATTGATGAGGGTAAGGCAGTTCACACAGCCTACCTTGACCTAGCAAAAGCGTTCGACAAAATACCCCACTCGGGCATCATAGAAAAGCTCACCAGCTTAGATGTAAACCCATATGTCACAAGATGGGTTGCAAACTGGCTCAAGGACAGAACACACAGGGTTAGAGTTGCTGGTGCCATGTCAGACTCTAAGCCGGTCATGAGCGGTGTCCCACAGGGCTCAGTCCTGGGTCCCCTCTTGTTCGGCATTTATTTTTCTGAAGTGCAGGCAAACATAGGGGGATTGTGGCTGACAAAATTTGCAGATGACTGCAAACTGGGCACCATAATTGACACTCCATCAGACACAGACATCCTCCAGAGAGGTCTCATAGAAATGGATAACTGGTGCCAGAGCCATGGCCTTAAGCTAAATGCCAAAAAATGTATAGTCATACCCTTTGGGAAAAACAAGGTAACCCCTAATTACCACATAGGTGGTAATCCATTAAACATGGAAGAAGTTATCAGGGACCTGGGGACCCAAGTTGACAGTAACCTTTCTTTTGACACTCACATTGCCAAAGTGGTTAGGAAGACCTTCTACATTGCCCACCTGATCATGAAGGGATTCACATCCAGATCAGGAGAGGTCATTGTACCCCTGTACTCTTCACTTATCAGACCAATGATTGAGTACAACGCCCCATTCGGAATGTACCTTACCCGACACCTGCAGCAGTTGGAAAGACCCCAAAAGTTCCTCACCAAAAGGATAAAGGGGCTCAAACATATGTCATACGATGCCTGACTGAAGAAACTCCAGCTCTATTCATTCGCATTCCATCTGCTCAGAGGTGATCTGTGCCTGACATACAAGGCAATGTCCAACCCGGAATTAATGGACATGCTCCACCTCAAAAAATCCAAATCCACCAGAGCCACGAGATCAAGAGACTTAAACCTCAACACGGATATAAATAGGATGTGCTGGAGGGACAGATTCATCACCCAGAGACTCCCTACGCTATGGAACAGAATCCCAGTCCATGTGAGGCAGAGCCCCTCACTGACTCTGTTCAAGAGAAATCTTGACGAGTGGATGGGAGATCCTAGGTTTACCCTGGGAATCATCTCTGTGTCACTGCTGGACAGAGGCACAGCAAACTAATGGGTATAGTATTCTCATCCTAAGGGGTGGTGAAAGCCACACACACTCTGGCTAGGCTTATAAATGCCCTAGGGCAGATAGCCTAGTATGAACCTATGAACCTATGAACCTAAGAACTTAAAAAAAAATGCAAATTTATTTTCAGGACATAGAAAAATATGTCTCTGAACATCAACTCATACTAAACCCAAACAAAACCAAAATAATAGTCTTCTGAAACAATAAATCCAAAACAAGCCAGTTCTCCTTCACAATCCTCTAATCAAACGGCACCAAGATAGAACCCACAAACCAGACTAAACTTCTAGGTGTCACAATAGATAATAATCTAAAATTTGATAAACATATTTCCCAGACAATCAAAAAAGTTCACATTAAACATGGCACACTCTATAGGGCTAAACTATTCTTTATTCAAAGCACCAGGCTGGCCACTGCTCGATGGCACCTGCTTTCTACTCTTGTCTATGGTTTTCACATATTCACAAACCTGTGAAAGACTGACCTCAATAACCTAGAATCCTGTTACAACAAAATTGCTAAGTTTGCCAATAATCATTCTCACAAGTCTCACCACTGCACTTTTCTAGCCCAGCTCAACTGGCTAGAACTCCCTAACCTATTATCTCTCAATCAACTTACCATGGCCCTCAAAATAGTCAACTAGCCCAGCAACTGCCCTGCTCTTTCTAACCTAGCTCAACCTAATACTAATCACAGGACACTAAGATCTCTGACAAACCCATGCTAAAGGTTACTCACTCCCACTTCTATCATGGTGACTCCCTCTATTCTTTCAAAATTGCTAAACTTTGGAACACTCTTCCTCAGCCCGTTGCAAAAATTCCTCACTATCAAAAGGTCAAACAGCTCTTAAAAGACTACATTTCTTTCACATTTGTTTACCAGGAAAGTCCAATTTGGAACAAAGCCAATTTTCATCAGAGGCCTGGGGAGAAAAACTCCAGAAGCCTGCCTTTGTAACACAGGAGAATATCTGAGCACCCAGAGGAAACCCACACAGATGCAAGGAGGACATGCAGACTCTGCACAGAAGGCACCCCAGCTGAGAATCAAACTAGAGAACTTATTGTTGTAAGGCAACAATGCAACTGCTGCACCACTGTGTCGTACATAGCTAGTCACTGGCTCTGCTCCTGCCATACTCCAGGTTAACTCTTCCTAGCCCCCTTGCTACCTCTCTCACCTTAAATGTACCCTTATCCTGCTACCTGTAGCCTTCCCACGTACTTCCCTTTGTCTCTATGCTGAACCGCTTATATGTTACAACTACTGTCTACTACACTACTGGACTTGGGTTACCATGAGTCATTGCTCATAACTGTACATGCAACTGCTTTGGTGCCCGTGTCTCTCTTAATGCTATCTGTAAATATGTACTCTCTGTTATTTGAATTGTTGCATTTGTTCTGCATATAATAATTTACTGTTAGTCTTGATCTGTTCTGGAGCTTTTTGCCCCAGGTCGATGCTGAAAACGGGCTTCTGGCCCAGTCGGATATTACCTGGTTAATAAATGTAATAAATAAATAAATAATCACAGCTGATCCGGACAGTGGAAGTGTAGGACTCCTACCACCTGATGTCAGTGTATCAGTAGGTACTGATGATGATGCTGGCCAAATGGAGGCAAAGTTGGGGGGTGCAGAGGTTGAATCTGACACTGAGGTTGTGACTTATACATCCCTTGCATTTCATTAGACACAGTCAGTATGTCTATGCATACCCATTCCACTGAACCCTCATATACTGGACAGGTTGAGGGTAACACATTTGATCAGGGTAGTGCGGTTACTGTGGCTTCAGGGCCAGTGTGGGCAAGGTGCCACAAAGGAGGGTTGGTCAGAGTGCTTGGAGGAGGCCTGTTCTCCACAATCCACCTGATCCTAATGTGTCATTATGTGCATGGAGGCACAGGCAGACTCCACTAGGGCCTCTGAGGACATGCTTAGGGTTCTAGATGTGGCACTGGCTGATGTGCATGACTACATCTGGGACATGCTTAGGGCTCTAGATGTGGCATAGGCTGATGTGCATGACTACATCTGAGGACATGCTTAGGGCTCTAGATGTGGCACAGGCTGATGTGCATGATTACATCTGGGACATGCTTAGGGTTCTAGATGTGGCACAGGCTGATGTGCATGACTACATCTGGGACATGCTTAGGGTTCTAGATGTGGCACAGGCTGATGTGCATGACTACATCTGAGAACATGCTTAGGGTTCTAGATGTGGCACAGGCTGATGTGCATGACTACATCTGTGACATGCATAGGGCTCTAGATGTGGCACAGGCTGATGTGCATGACTACATTTGGGACATGCTTAGGGTTCTAGATGTGGCACAGGCTAATGTGCATGACTACATCTGTAATGTGGCCAGTTCAATGGATGAGATGAATGACATGCTGGAATGGGCAGTGTCTGTGATGGAATGTTTGCTGGGAGGGGGATAGCATCCACATGGTCAAAGGTCTGTAGCGTCATCTGATGTTAGCCAAAGTGGCTGTACACTATCTCACTCCTGTAGTAGTGCTACTTCCACTGCTGTATCAGTGGTTGAGGTGTCCACACCCAGATGTGGTAGGGCACAGAGTTGTGAACTGGGCTGTAATTGTGAGGTGAGCTTGTCAAGCAGACATAGCTCACATTCAGGTAGCACCAAGACATCTGACCATGGGCATGGACATGCCAGTTCAACTCCTGGCAGAGCCAGTTCTTACAGTCAGGGGCGAAGACAATGAACTAATACCGCTACCATGCATGGTTCACACCTGTCTGACATGTCAGGATGTAGAGGTAGCACCGAGTTTGCCTGTGTTCATGCAGACACACAAACCCACACACACACACACACACACACACACACACACACACACACACACACACACACACACACACACACATTGAGTACCCATACAGACACACACACACATAACAAGCACATGAAGCATTTATGAGGCTTGCAGGTCATTCTGTCTCAGTGACCATTTGGTAATTAGTTACATTTCTGCCTGTCTGACTTTCTTACTCACATGCACTCACTACTTTTGTGTTAGCTTTGCCCTCCTGCCCTCCCAAACCCCACCCCAACCTATACCCTGTACAGATGATAACTGTGCCATCACCTTTTTTCTATCGTTTGGATTCAGGGATACATATATATTTTTTTCTGATGCACAGGGTGCATAGCTAACTGAGTGCTTACTATATGCATTGCTGACATTATTTAGAAACTTTTACTGATTTTTTACAGCCTTCTAGTGTTGTGATTACTCCCCTGAAGTCATTGATAACATCAGTGAGGCTTCTTCTTCCACTTATGAGACTGTAAGGATAATTAGACTTTGGACTGCTTTTTCCGTTGAGTGTACTTTCTGTATATGAGGCATGTTATCTGAATAGCCCCGCTAACTAACTAACAAATAACTCTCAGATAAAAGTCTCCTGAAGTAAGGAATGGCTTAGAAATAAAGATTTTAAAAATATGCAATTGTTTTATGGCAGAGAAAATCCACAGATAATTGTCATCACTGCATAAAAAAATATTTCCTACTTATATGTTAGGCCAGATTCATAAAGGTTACCACAAAGAGTACACTTTTTGAATTCAAGAACAGCCCTACCACAACTCTTGTGCTGACTATTCATTCAGAAAGTTACACAAAGTGTATGCATGGTGAACACTTTGTGCTAACCTTTACAAATGCAGCCTAATCTTTACCATCCTATCGCAATGCAAATATTAACTGCAATATACAACCATCTTCAAACATCACAATACGTTAAGGAAGTAAAGACCTCAGGGACAGTGTGGGGAGTGGCAAGAAGAAGGACATTATTTTGTTTGTTTTTTGGTCAGGGATGAAATGACATTCAGACTGAAATAAAATGAATCTCTGTAATGCCTGGCAGCAAAGAATTAGCTTTGTGCTCCATAACTGATTTCTTTTCTCATACAATTCTTTGTATGCCAAACATACTGCAATATATATATTGTATGCCCTAGATTTATTCTCACTTTGAGCTCATTTAAACTTTGGGAAATGTGTGGTCAAAGGAAGCATGTTACAATACAGATGCAGTATTATGTTCATCATGGGGCAGTGCATCACACCATACTTTATAATATGGGGTAACACATATTTTCATACCACACCATGGGGCACTGCATCACGCCATACTTTATAATATGGGGTAATACATGGTCTCATAGGACTTCAGACTGCTAATTATACACTTATGTGAACTGAGATAGCATCTGTTACATAGATGACATCTGAAGAATGGCTATATACGTGCAAAACTGCCTTCACAGTATAGTAAGATATAAAATAAAATGTTTAATCAGAAATGTTTAATCAGAGAAATGTCATAAGCATAAGTCAACTGTTTATGACAGGCTAATAAGGATACATATTACACTATTAAATGGATATTCTCACTAGAGTTAGGTGAAAGGATTGTATACTTTTCCTGCTTTTAGGCAAACATAGTGTTTTGTAATACCAGAGGTAACCCATGTAGTGTGTGAGGAAATAGGACCTTTTAACGTCTCTGTGCAAACAACTTCTGGCTGAGTTACAATACAGGATTATGGTTGCAATAAATGACTTGCAATTTTGAAATTTTATAGACATTCATTCCATTTAAATTTTAATTTGGAAATGTGTGTTATATTTCTGCAAATTATTCATAATTCAGCCTGTATTATCACATTACCTAAAATCGGTGCTGACCTGTATTCTAATCACGTTAGTCTGCTGAAGTCTCTGTGCACTGAGAGAGGATGAGGAATTCTTTGTTCATGGGGTTCAGACTGACTTCTGACTGGCAAATGGTTGGTTTTATTAGAAGAACTTTTCTCACAAATTGCTTAATGAGACATAGGTTTCTAAATAATGTGACATTAACATGGATAGTCTGCTAGTAACATATTACAGTGTTTCTGCAGAAAGTACACTGAGAACCAATCTTAACATTTTGGCTTCAGAAAAACAGTTGGTTAAGTAGCTAGGTGGTTATTGTGTCAACTGTCACTGGGACAGTAACAAATGTTGCTAGTACCAGCATTTTAACTGCTCACATGCAAAGTAATGTGATTTTATTCTATGCAAGTGTGTGTATATGAGTGTGTGTGTGTGTGTGTGTGTGTGTGTGTGTGTGTGTGTGTGTGTGTGTGTGTGTGTGTGTGTGTGTGTGTGTGTGTGTGCATGCACGTGTGTGTGTGGGTGTAGATGTATTTTGGCACAATTGTGGCTGTTGAACTCGGAAAACACACTGCCAAGGGGTCATGTGAGCTACTAGCTGCAGATATCAGACAGGAAAAAAGAGGAAGGATCACCTTGGGAATGAAAGGACAACAGCTGCACATGGGAGAGTTTTAAGGGCTGGGAGTTCCTTGTTGTGGCAAATTCCTGACTCTGTATTCCAAACAAAAGAAGGAGTGATGAGTTTCCAGGAAAGCAATGATGGAACCAAGGAGCCAGCCAGAAGCCATCCATGTATTAGAAAGTCTAAAGCCAAATGGCATCTTGTTTGAGCTTGAGAATTGTTGTCTTTTTAGAACCTAGGGAAACTATTCCCATTTTAACAGAACATTGATATCTGTGCAGTAAATGAGACCTGGTTCAAGGCTCCAGAGAGCACCTCTGCAATATCAGGCTACAACTCTTACTACACTTTTCAGCCACCAAACCAGGACCGAAATAATAAAGGCGGAGGAGTGTCCATATTCACCAAGGATATTCACACCCCCAGGGTAGTTGCCCAACACAATGCATCTGAAATTCTACAGGTACAACTAATACTACATAAGACTGCAATCCAAATTGTAGCTTGCTGCAGATCCCCAACCATGCCTCAAGATTATCACTGCACCCTTCGAAACATACTGGAAAATATTAAGATACAACAAAACACCCTAATACTGGGTGATTTCAACTACCCTGCCATTAATTGGGAAATCTACTCAGGCACCAACACCTTAGCCCAACTTTTCTTGGAATTCATAAATTCCAATGCCCTGGATAAACGAATCCATAGTCCCATAAGGGGCTCAAATATCCTAGACCTGGTCATTACCAACATGGGAGATCAATGCTCCACGCCAGTGGTCACCCCCTTGTTGGTCAGGTCTGACCATAAGCTAATCACCCTTGATGTCCACATCCCACCCCCACCCCCCAGTAGAGAAACCTCCATAAAAAAACTTCTCCAAAGCCAACTTCATGCTACTTAAGTCAGAAGTGGCAAACTTCATGACACCCATGCAGACAGGAACTGAAAGTTCGACTGCTGATTCCTACACTAAGGCACTGTACAAGCACATCCACTCATGCATGAATCATGCCATTCCAAATAGAACCAAGATGTTCTCCTCCAAAAAAAAGCCAATCTGGTGGTCCCCTGCCATAAATAAACTATACAACAGAAAGAAGAAACTGTTGCAGAAAAGAAGAAAATCCCAGGATGCCAAATACTCCCTTACTAACCTCAGTAAAAAGCTGAGATCCCTCATAAAATCCTCCAAAGCTAGTTACAAAAATAAAATTGCCAAAGATTCCAAGGACAACCACATGGCATTCTATAGTTATGTCAAGAATCTAAATGGCAATGCTCAGATCTGTTCTGAGCTACAAAAGAATGGCATTAAATATACTGATCCCAAGGATATTGCCAATATCCTGGCAGATCTATTCAGTGCCAACTTCACTCCCCTCTCCCCCCTAAAGGGTCCAGCTCAATACGAAAAGATTGCCAAATTCCGGTAATCACAGCCACACAGGTAAAAAATGCACTCTCCAAAGCTAAGAATACAGCATCCATGGGACCAGACGACATCCCGGACTGTGTACTATATGAACTACAAATTGAACTGGCACCTCACCTAAGTGTCATGTTTAATCATAGCCTCACCTCAGGCTTCGTGCCAAATGAATGGCGCACAGCTACAGTTATCCCACTCCACAAGGGGGGATCCACCTTGGATCCTGGGAACTATCGTCCCATCAGTCTGACAAGCCTGATCTGCAAAGCCACAGAATGCATTATCATGGAACTTATAAACAAAGACATTGGCAACCTTCAAACACTGGACCCCACCCAGTTTGGTTTTGTAAAGGGCTGATCTTGTCTCCTCAACTGATTGACTTCTTTGAATCAGTATCCAGAGCCGTGGATAAGGGAAAGGCAGTCCACACAGCCTATCTGGACCTTGCCAAGGCCTTCAACACCATCCCCCACTATGGAATCATAGATAAACTTACTAAGCTGGGCATTAATCCCTACGTCACCCGATGGGTTGCCAACTGGCTTACTGACAGAACCTACACTGTAAAAGTAGCCAACTCAAAATCCAGCTCCAGACAAATGACAAGTGGAGTACCTCAGGGTTCAGTCCTGGAACCGCTCTTGTTTGGCATCTACTTCTCTGATGTACAGGCCAGCACTAAAGGACTCTGGCTAACAAAGTTCACAGATGACTGCAAACTGGGAGCCATTACTGAATCCCCAAATTATGTGGATATTCTACAAAAGGGCCTTACAGAAACAGATGCTTGGTGCCAGAGCCATGGGCTCAAGCTCAATGTCAAGAAATGTATAGTTATCACCTTTGGGAAAAACCATGTACCCATGAATTACCATATATGTGGCAGTACACTAAACACCGAAAGTGTGATAAGGGACTTAGGGACACAAGTGGACAGTGATCTCACCTTCGATAACCACATAACCACAACAGTCAGGAAATCCTTCTATGTGGCACACCTCATCATTAAGGGCTTTTCATCCAGAAAAAAGGAGGTCATTGCCCCACTGTACTCATCCCTCATTAAACCCATTATAGAGTATAACACCCCATTTGGTATGTACCTCACAAGACATCTGCAACAACTGGAAAGACCACAGAAATACCTCACTAAAAGAATCACAAGCCTAAAGCAGATGCCCTATGCTGACTGTCTAAAAAAACACCAGCTATACTCTGTCGCATATCGCCTGCTCAGAGGCGATCGCTGCTTAACATACAAGGCCATGTCAAACCCAGAGCTGTTGGACATGCTGCACTTAAAGAAATCCTAATCCCTCAGAGCCACATGCTCTGGGATCTAAACCTGGTCATCACAATGAACAAAACATGCTGGAGGGATAGGTTTCTGACCCAGAGACTCCCCAGACTCTGGAATAGACTGCCAATACATGTCAAGCTGAGCACCTATTTGGCCCTCTTCAGAAAGAACCTTGACGATTGGATGGGAGGTAGGAAATTCACCCCAGGGATCACGTCAATCACCCTGTTAGACAGGGGACCAGGGAAGTAATAGCCAGGGAATTGTTATGTCTGGGCTTGTATAGGCCCTAGGGCGATAGCCTAGTACCAACCTATGAACCCATTGTTCTTTAGCATCAGAAGTTAGTGGGATTTGCCAATAGCTTATTCAAGTCTAAACTGAACTTAAACCCAACTTGCTCAACTTCTTAATCAAGTCATCCACTCCAGGCTTAAGATAAAAATATAAATATGCTATCTAGTGTCCTCAAGTCATTGCAAAATGTTATAGACCCATAAGTGGGACTATTCCACTGCCCCTCAGATCCATCTTAAGCATTGTACATACTTTCCCCCTAATTGCTTGACATTGTTACCCAAGTATTCGATATGACTTTAGAGGTACTTTCTTTCTAGGCACAGTTTCATGTGGTTAGGAATTAAACTAGTTATATCAGTCATCACTGAGATCATGTCCTTACACCTGATTACAGTTTTTTCACTTCTTGTGTCCGAGACCCTGGGAGGGTCCACTCTACTTTGGCCATAGGAACCTCAACTGTCTCTACCAACATACTTTCTACAGAGCCTTCATTTTCTCTCCATGTTCTCAGAACAAAGCCTTCATTTTCTTTCCATGTTCTGAGAACAGAGCCTTCATTTTCTCTCCATGTTCTCAGAACAGAGCCTTCATTTTCTCTCCATGTTCTCAGAACAGAGCCTTCATTTTCTCTCCATGTTCTGAGAACAGAGCCTTCATTTTCTCTCCATGTTCTCAGAACAGAGCCTTCATTTTCTCTCCGTGTTCTCAGAACAGAGCCTTCATTTTCTCTCCATGTTCTCAGAACAGAGCCTTCATTTTCTCTCCATGTTCTCAAAACAGAGCCTTCATTTTCTCTCCATGTTCTCAGAACAGAGCCTTCATTTTCTCTCCATGTTGTCAGAACAGAGCCTTCATTTTCTCTCCATGTTCTCAGAACAGAGCCTTCATTTTCTCTCCATGTTCTCAGAACAGAGCCTTCATTTTCTCTCCATGTTCTCAGAACAGAGCCTTCATTTTCTCTCCATGTTCTCAGAACAGAGCCTTTATTTTCTCTCCATGTTCTGAGAACAGAGCCTTCATTTTCTCTCCATGTTCTCAGAACAGAGCCTTCATTTTCTCTCCATGTTCTCAGAACAGAGCCTTCATTTTCTCTCCGTGTTTTTAGAACATTTATGTGAAATCGCTCTTCTGGCTTTTGTTTACTTAGGTGTCTTACCTTACAACTCACTTTCTTTTTCTATAACTTCAAAAGGCCTTCCATCTTGCAAGGAACTTGTTTTTAAACAGTAGTTATTAATACAGGCACTTTAACTCCTGGATTAAACTCTGTAAGACGAGCATTTATTTATATACTGTCTCTTCTGCTTGGTGTACCTTCTCTGTAGATTATCTTACTATAGGTACTATAACTCTTAATCTATCCTGCACCATCTGCAAAATGACCTGGCATATATTTAAAGTGTATGTGTGCGGCGTCCTCTATATTTTTTATCTATCTAGCAAGCTGTAAGGATGCCTACCATACTTCGAATTGTGTGAATCCAACTGAGGCTTGAAGTAATTTTTTTACAGCAAAAAGAAGACGTGGTATTGATTACAGCAACCTGACATATTTTCCTTTGATCTTTTTGTTTATTTATTTATTTATATTTATTGACATTTGATTACCGGGAAAGTGTGATTGATAGAAGTTCATTTTCAGCCGAGGCCTGGGAAGAAAAGCCCTAAATTATTGAAAAACATTTTAAGAACAATAATTTCATAATCTTCAAAATAAAACAAAAACATGTACAGTTTAAATAATTATAACAAATTGGACATAATATAAAAACATTGGTTAAGAATCTATACAAGGTATGTGACAATCATTTAATATTTAGAGAAATTTTAGACAGAGACCAGCTATGTTATATGGGTTGGAGACAGTGGCATTGACAAAAAGGCAGGAGTCAGAGCTGGACATGGCAGAGTTAAAGATGTTAATATTTGCACTGGGTGTGACGAGGGTGGACAGAATTAGGAATAAGTATATTAGAGGGTCAGCCCAGGTTGGAAAGTTTGGAAACAAAGCCAGAGAGGCAAGATTGCGTTGGTTTGGACATGTGCTGAGGAGGAATGCTGAGTATATTGGGAAAAAGATGCTAAGGATGGACCTGCCAGGTAAAAGGAAAAGAGGAAGGCCTAAGATAAGGTTAATGGATGTGGTGAGAGAGGACATGCAGGTGGTTAGTGTGACAGAGCAAGATGCAGAGGGCAGGAAGAAATGGAAACAGGTGATCCGCTGTGGCGACCCTTAATGGGAGCAGCCAAAAGAAGAAGAAGATAGAGAAATGAAAGGTAAGTCAGTCTAATAGAAAGAGGAATTGCAATATGAAGTGAGGGTAAGCAAGTTTATGGTATATTTAGAGAGAAAGTCACAGAAGAGAATTAGATAGCAGTAAGGAAGTAAGTGAAGAAGGGTGAGTAAGACTGTATAAGGAATGAAAATGTACTTTTTCACATTTAGAGGTATAGTTTGTCCTAGTTTTCAGCAAGAACAGAGCCAGATTTTTTTTGCTAGGAATTCTTTCAGAGTGGTTTTAAAAGATGAAAGTGTGGGTATAGACCTGGTGGATGCAGGTAAGGAGTTCCAGTCCTTAGCAACCTTGTACAAGTACAGAAAATTCCCAGCAGATTTGCTACGTTTACAGACAGACAGGAGTTTTTGGTCACTGGATTGCAATAACTGTCTGGGAACATAGTTATGCTGCATGTTTTTAGTGGTGGACAGGCAGATGGATGCTGGATTATTTTCAGGTGGTAAGAAGTTGTGTATATGTTAGTTGTAGTGGCAGTTCTAACCATTTTAGGCATTTTAGTGCTATACAGTGGTGGGTTCTGAAAGGGGTATGTGCTACAAATTTAGCTACTTTGTTATGGCATTGTTCAAGTTTTAATTTTTGTAAAGCCTGAAGGTTAGTAAGGATGGGTGCACAATAAAGAAAAGTCGGGGGGAGATAAATAGTGACAAGTGTAGTTTTAGTTGCGTTGGTGAGAAAGTTTTTGGCACTGTAAAGCATCCCTAGTTTTTGATGAGTTTTTCTTATGCAATTTTGCATATGCAGGTTGAATGTAAGATTATCATTGACTATCACCCCTAACAGTTTGGTAGGCAAAGTGACTTCAATGGTTGTATTATCAAGAGAGAGGGCTTTAAATTTAGAGAGAGGGATTTAGGAAAAAAGTAGTAGTTTGGTCTTTTTTGGGGTTGAGCATGAGCTGTGAGTTAAGAAGCCATGTTTCTGTGGTGGCTAAAACTTCCTGAGTAATTTTTTGGAGGTGTACCATATTGTCAGACATGCAAATAAGAGTGGAATCATCTGCATATTTATTAGGGTCACCTGTCATGTGGAAGTATAGAGGGTGTTAGTGAAAGTGTTAAAGTGGAGTGCACCAAGGACAGAGAATTGTTTACATGAGTGGTGACTGGGAGGTAAGGAGAACTGATTGATACCTATTGGATAGGTAGCTTTTAAATCACAGAAAGGTGGGCTGAGAGAGACCTAATAGGGACATTTGTAGAAGAAATTTGCCATGACAAACTGTGTCAAATGATTTTGACAAGTCTAGAAATAAGGAAGAGACTAGTTTGCCATTATCTCTAGCTTTATTGACACTATCTGTATCGGTTAGAAGGGCAGTGCTAGTACTATGGGAAGGATGGAAGTCATGTCATGTAGGGTTATAGGAGTTCTTCCTGCAGAAAATAGTCTAGCAATTGTTTTTGAATACATTTTTCAAGCATTTTGGCGAGGGGAGATAAGATTACTATAGCTCTAAAGTTATTCATGCCTGTTGAATTTTCTCCTTTGTGTGGAGGAATAATGTGTGACTTTTTCCAGACAGAGAGTGATCCTGGGATTCCAGGACTGAACTAAGGATTGATACAGGATAAGCAATGCTATTGGCTGCTATTTTTAGGTACTTGCTTGGAAGGTCATAAGGTGAAGAGGATCATGGTTTAAGTTTGTTTAAGAGTAGTTTTGTGTAGGATGTGGGCACAGGTTTGAAGGTGAAAGTGGATGTGGTGATATGTGGCTGTTGGGCAGGGTTAGGATTAGATGTTGAGGAATCCTTGGTTAGAGATGCTATACTATCTATAAAATAAGAGTTGAACTGTTTTGCAGTTTCCAGTGGTGACTTATCGGGAGAGGGGTTCGGGTTGAATTTTTGGCTGGGATGTAAGATTTCTTTAATGGCTTTCCAAACTATTTTACAGTTGTGTTTAGTATTATTTCGAAGTTATTATAGTATTGTTTTTTTGTCTTCATTTATTTGCTTTTAGTACAATTGCAAAGCATTCTGTAGTTTTTAAGATATTGTTGTGTTTTATATTTCTGCCTTTCTTTCCATGCCTTTTTTCTATCTTGCATTAGCATTCTACTCTTTTTGGATAGCAAATTGCAGAATTTTTTTCAGTCTCTTCCTTCATGGTGCAAGGCTATTTAGGATATTTAAAAAAGTTGTATTGAATTCAATTACACCATCATCTAATGGGAGGATTTTTAGGAAGTTCTGGTTAATAGGTAATAGTGTAGTAATGAACATTTCTGGGCTAACCTTGGAAAGGTTACGTGTTGTTTTATAAATAAACTGTTTCACTGGATGTGCGAGATGTCTAGTCATATATATTGGGAGATGATTACTGAGAGAGTCTGACATTGTACCTGAGTCTGATACTAGCATCCAGTCTAATAGAGAATCTGATGTCTTGCTGTAATGTGTGGGGCTATTAATTCACTGTGTGAAACCATATAAGTTCATGCTAGATGTAGGGGAGCTAGAGTTTATGTCCAACCAAATGACATTCACATCACTTAGTAATATTTTTTCTCATGTAATATTTTTTCTTGTGGAAATGTAAGAATATCAAATGCAGGATATTTTCCAGTATTTCTGAATTGTCCCCAAGAGGGATATAAAGGACAGTAATACATATTTATTTGTTTATTTTGTGGAAAGAAGTAAGAAGCTCTGCTGAACTGAATTTTGGTGTTGGTTTGCTGAAAGGGGAAATGTTGTAGGTAATGGGAAATATTAAAGTAATACCACCAGCTTTCCTCTTTATACAGTCATTACAAATGATATTATAGCCAGGAGGTATAACTTCGGAGTTGTTTATGCTGGGTTTAAGCCAAGTTTTAGTTACAGCAAGAACATCATGCATATGTTGGGTAATCCTGGCATGTAGTTCAGCAGTTTTATTTCTTATACTTCTAACTTTTATTGCAGCAAAAATTAGATCACCAGGGTTGGGAATTGGCTGCTGATGGGTTACATAAGTTTGTGAAATAGAATTATCTTTGAGTTCATTGTGATAAGTAGGGCCAGGATTAGGGTGAATATCTCCTAGAAGAATTTTACTATACTGGGGAATGATGCATACTTTTTTTTGGAGAGGATTGTTGCACTTAATTTTGCTTTGGTTTGAGCTGAGGTGCAATTAATTAGTCTATATTTGGAATAAAGGTGAAGGGCAATATTAAACAGGTTTGGTGCAATGTGTGTGGTGAGTGTAAAAGGGAAGTATGAATAGACAGTTGGGACAGAGTTAAAGAGATATTATGATGTATTATTGAGTCATGGTAGGGTGAAAGATGGCACAGTAGGAAAAGAAGAAGAGGGGATAAGCTGAAGAGTATAATAATTAAGTACAGGAGTCTGTATTCTATATATGTCACACAAACTACAATATCAACCTGATAAAGAAACCCTGCCCCTCTATATATTCTCCAGCCCCATACTACAAATTGAAGTCTTCGGTCAACAAATAAATCTCTATTACAAGTGTCCAAATCCACTAATATGGCTATTTCCTTATTATGTAGCAACAAGGTGAAATTCACTACCTCATGGCATCAGAACCAACACGAATACCAACCAGTTCAAAAATATTTTTAAAAATGATGTTAATGACACCTGGCTTGGTTCCTGTACTACTCCAGACTAACTAGTTTTAACAGTTTCTGGTCATCATTTTTCTTCTTCACTGACCACCTCATAATCTATGCTCCCTCTCATGTCTAGATAATCTCTAACATCATCTTTTTCTATCCAATTTCCCCCATAAGCCTTTCCTCAACTTACTTTGAGAAACTACAATGTCTTCACTACAATAAGGAATTATATCATTTGATTATATAATACAAACGTCAGCTATAATAGCATAGAATGTAACTTCTGGTGTACTGTAAGTCATATTTTTTTGTATAATTTCTTGTATAAGTTTTGTATAATCTCTATATTTGGAGCTTTTCTCCCTGGGCCTCCACTGAAAATGGGTCTTATCCCAGTCGGACTTTCCCGATAAACAAATGTAAAATAAATAAAATAAATAAATAGATGTCAGGTATTGGGGAAGTATCAATGAAGAACGGAACAAGAATTTGCAGGACAGTAGGAGATTCAGCGATGGTGGATTCTGAAAGGTGGAAGAGGAGAGGTAAGGAAATACATATTTTCTATTTAAAGAAGAGAGGTATGTTGTCCTAATAACTTCTCTGGAATGTAAGGAATAGAGGGGTATTAAGGACAGAGTATAATGATGCAGCCAGAAAAAGACAAAGGAGGGTTTATTTGGGAAAATAAAATGATACAATGTGGAATAGATCAGTAGCACTATGGGTATGATTATAAATGGATATAGTGCAAAGCATTATGGGAGGGAGAAAGATATTTCAGAATGGGACTAAAAATTAAACAGAGATAAGGAAGTAAAACCAAGAAACAGAAGTGTATCTATAAAAGGGGTAGAGTCATTTGGGGGGGGGGGGTTGGAATAAGATTCACAAGTGAAATGTGTATGCAGGCAGTATAATATTAGAGTAAGAAGTGGTGTGTGGGAATTGTGATTGGGGTAAGGTTGGGAAGCAAAGTGAAGCATAGTGTAGCTGGCTTCCCACCCTCAGGTCAATTTACAACTGAAAGCAATCACTTTAGAGCCGGAACAAAGCAATTAACAAAGAGATGCAAGTAAAACAGATTTTCTGTCATCTCCTGAGACTAAATACCTAGCATATGCAGAATATAACAAAAGGAAACAATGGCCTACTTAGTAAGGGGTTCACAGAGCCTTTCAATCATAGAGCAGGCATGTATATTACTGATTAAAGTTAATACATAGCAAGGTTCTTCATGATAAAAATGCTTGCATGAAACAATGATAAGTCTCAGTAAACTTGCAGGTGTAGGGCTTTGTGACAGAGCTCCTGTAATATCAAGATCAGATGCAGTGACCAAAGGCTTTGAAATGAAAGAAAGAAAAAAAATAAACTCTACTAAGCTGTAAAATTATATTCGCCCAATAAAGTTAGTACTTATTTTTCAAAAATGAGATGAAGGAAGGACCACAGTAAGTCAGAGCAAGAGAACATAGGGGAAATATGAGAGTCCGAGAAAGAGAATACAAGGGTAATATGAGAATAGAGTGATGGTAGAAAAAGTGCATGCGTGTAACATCACAGTAGTTATAGTAGAAAGTTAGAGAACCGCAGTAATACACTTTAGCTGTTTGTAGCATAAAGTTTTATATTTTGTTTATTCATTCAACTAGCCCATCTCTTTGAGAGCGATACACAGATGTCTTTAGCTATTTCACTTACTGACAAAGCTCATGCATTACTCAGGACATGAACAGGGTGACTCAGTCACTAAAAATTTCTTAGTATGTTTCTTGTTTAGAAAAGAAAATTACTAGAGCTACTAGGCTAATGGCCAACATCACATAAGTCATAGCCATTATTCTAGCCTTTAAACCAAAATCAGTATATATATATGATGTAAGATTGTATGGGTACATGCATATCTGTGTATGTGTTTGATTGAATTACATACTGCCTCTGTCCATATGTGACATGTACACCACCCCACAACAGAAATACCAATCACACATCCAGTGGTCTGCAGATGGCTTGAAGAGGGTCATGGAGGGCTGTGCTTCATGATGTCTGCATGCATCTTCGAGATGATGATATCCTCCAGTGTTCTACAGAAAGGACTTTATGTTGGCAGAGGGAAAAAGGAGATGTTGGACTCATGGGACTATATTAAAGGTTCTCCTGAGTGGGATTCACAACAATAAAAGATTCAAAAGATTATATACTGGTCATAATATACAGTTGAACGAGGTCGGATTTGATCATAGCACCTGTGTCTGTATACAAATTGGATTGCTTACAACACAACAGTAACATCACTACAGATCTCTGATTTTCATTGTCATAGTGCACTTTATAGAAGATGGCACCATCAATGAATGCTGACAAGATGTTTGGAGGAGTGTGTGACAGAGATGTGGAGTCATATCTGGCTTTAAAATTGTCTCCACACTCATATTTCAATGAACACACACACAAGTTGTCTACTGTGAGATTTGAACCACATACTATCTAGTAACACAAGCTAAAGAAAACAGTAATTTGTGCCAAAATATTCATCTGAGTGAATATTGTCAGGGTGCACTTTAGAAGGGATCACATCACCATTATATGTTGAGAATAAGAAGTGGGCAGGAGTGCATGACATAGCTGTAGTCTCACATGCCATAGCTAGAGGGGTTGTCCAGCTACCAAGCCAGCACTGATAACAAATGAGGAGTTCCAGTCCACTGTCAGACAGCCAGACAGCTCAGTGGAAACTGCACACTGTGTGCTTCATGTCAGCGCTGATGTGGCTGGGAGGACAAGTGTATTCCAGGAGCAGCTTCCAGGTAAGCTTACATATGGCAAGTTTTATATTTGCTTGTAGAGTAAAATATATACTTTGACTAATGCTTCCTGTGAATTTTTGTTTATATCTGACCTAATAATAAGTAAATAAAGTTATACAAGAGAGCTGTTCGGTACATGTGGGTATGGGCGGATGTCTCAGCCATGTTTCAGTTTCAGCTATTTATTACAGGACATACAGGTGGTTGTGTATTCACTGTCACACTGTGTTATTCCCATTGTGATGCTTAATTGCCATCTTTTCCCTGCTTCACTTGTTGTCGGACCATCCTCCCTGCAGAGTGTGGAGATATCTGCACCTGGTAAGCAAATGTTTACTTGCTTATTACTGACCATTCTTTAGATATATAATTATCTGTATGTGTGACAAGGTGTAATGAGTGTCTGTAATTGTGTAACCAGTGTTACTTTGTTATCATACATACTGGTATAATATTTACTGTAGTAGTAAGCAGTGTTACTTTACTATCATACATACTGGTTTAATATTTACTGTAGTAGTAACCAGTGTTACTTTGTTATAATACATACTGGTTTAATATTTAGTGCAGTAGTAAAAAGTGTTACTTTGTTATCATACATACTGGTTTAATATTTACTCTAGTAGTAACCAGTGTTATTTTGTTTTCAAACATACCGGTTTAATATTTAGTGCAGTAGTAACCAGTGTTACTTTGTTATCATACATGTTGTCTTTTCAGCTTTTCCCCGTTAGGGGCCGCCACAGTGGAACTCGGTCAGCTAATGATAGGCAGTAGATTTTTATGGTGCCGAGTTGCCAGCCCGATGCCCAACCTTCAGCGAAGGCATGCCCATTCCCGCATGCCTTTTGGAGGACACTCAACCATGGGGAGGACATGCAGACTCCACACAGAAAGCACTCCAGCTGAGAATCAAACAGGAGACACCTTGCTGTGAGGCAAAACCGCTACCGCTGTACCACCGCAGCTTATACTTTGTTATCATATGTACTGGTTTAATATTTACTGTAGTAGTAACCAGTGTTACTTTGTTATCATACATACTGGTTTAAAATTAAGTGCAGTAGTAACCAGTGTTACTTTGTTATCATGCGTACTGGTTTAATATTTACTGTAGTGGTAACTAGTGTTACTTTGTTGTCATACATACTGGTTTAATATTTACTGTAGTAGTAACTAGTGTTACTTTGTTGTCATACATACTGGTTTAATACTTACTGTAGTAGTAACCAGTGTTATTTTGTTATCATACATACTGGTTTAATATTTACTATAGTAGTAACCAGTGTTACTTGGTTATCATACATACTGGTTTAATATTTAGTGCAGTAGTAACTAGTGTTACTTTGTTATCATACATACTGGTTTAATATTTAGTGCAGTAGTACCCAGTGTTACTTTGTTATCATACATACTGGTTTAATATTTAGTGCAGTAGTAACCAGTGTTACTTTGTTATCATACATACTGGTTTAATATTTAGTGCAGTAGTAACCAGTGTTACTTTGTTATCATATATACTGGTTTAATATTTAGTGCAGTAGTAACTGGTGTTACTTTGTTATCATACATACTGGTTTAATATTTAGTGCAGTAGTAACCGGTGCTCCTTTGTTATCATACATACTGGTTTAATATGTACAGCAGGAGTAGCCAGTGTTACTTTGTTATCATACATACTGGTTTAATATTTACTGTAGTAGTAACCGGTGCTCCTTTGTTATCGTACATACTGGTTTAATATGTACTGCAGTAGTAACCAGTGTTACTTTGTTATCATATAAACTGGTTTAATATTTACTGTAGTAATAGCCAGTTTTACTTTGTTATCATGCATACTGGTTTAATATTTACTGTAGTAGTAACCAGTGTTACTTTGTTATCATACATACTGGTTTAATATTTACTGTAGTAGTAACCAGTGTTACTTTGTTATCATACATACTGGATTAATATTTACTGTAGTAGTAACCAGTGTTACTTGGTTATCATACATACTGGTTTAATATTTAGTGCAGTAGTAACTAGTGTTACTTTGTTATCATACATACTGGTTTAATATTTAGTGCAGTAGTACCCAGTGTTACTTTGTTATCATACATACTGGTTTAATATTTAGTGCAGTAGTAACCAGTGTTACTTTGTTATCATACATACTGGTTTAATATTTAGTGCAGTAGTAACCAGTGTTACTTTGTTATCATATATACTGGTTTAATATTTAGTGCAGTAGTAACTGGTGTTACTTTGTTATCATACATACTGGTTTAATATTTAGTGCAGTAGTAACCGGTGCTCCTTTGTTATCGTACATACTGGTTTAATATGTACAGCAGGAGTAACCAGTGTTACTTTGTTATCATACATACTGGTTTAATATTTACTGTAGTAGTAACCGGTGCTCCTTTGTTATCGTACATACTGGTTTAATATGTACTGCAGTAGTAACCAGTGTTACTTTGTTATCATATAAACTGGTTTAATATTTACTGTAGTAATAGCCAGTGTTACTTTGTTATCATGCATACTGGTTTAATATTTACTGTAGTAGTAACCAGTGTTACTTTGTTATCATACATACTGGTTTAATATTTACTGTAGTAGTAACCAGTGTTACTTTGTTATCATACATACTGGATTAATATTTACTGTAGTAGTAACCAGTGTTACTTTGTTATCACTCATACTGGTTTAATATTTAGTGCAGTAGTAACCAGTGTTACTTTGTTATCATACAATACTGGTTTAATATTTAGTGCAGTAGTAATCAGTGTTACCTTGTTATTATACATACTGGTTTAATATTTAGTGCAGTAGTAACCAGTGTTATTTTGTTATCATAGATACTGGTTTAATATTTAGTGCAGTAGTAACCAGTGTTACATTGTTATCATACATACTGGTTTAATATTTACTGTAGTAATTGCCAGTGTTACTTTGTTATCATGCATACTGGTTTAATATTTACTGTAGTAATAGCCAGTGCTACTTTGTTATCATACATACTGGTTTAATATTTACTGTAGTAGTAACTAGTGTTACTTTGTTATCATACATACCGGTTTAATATTTAGTGCAGTAGTAACCAGTTTTAACTTGTTATCATACATACTGGTTTAATATTTCCTGTAGTAGTAACCAGTGTTACTTTGTTATCATATATACTGGTTTAATATTTAGTGCAGTAGTAACCAGTGTTACTTTGTTATCATACATACTGGTTTAATATTTAGTGCAGTAGTAGTAACCAGTGTTACTTTGTTATCATACATACTGGTTTAATATTTAGTGCAGTAGTAACCAGTGTTACTTTGTTATCACTCATACTGGTTTAATATTTAGTGCAGTAGTAACCAGTGTTACTTTGTTATCATACATACTGGTTTAATATTTAGTGCAGTAGTAGTAACCAGTGTTACTTTGTTATCAAACATACTGGTTTAATATTTAGTGCAGTAGTAACCAGTGTTACTTTGTTATCACTCACTGGTTTAATATTTAGTGCAGTAGTAACCAGTGTTACTTTGTTATCATACATTCTGGTTTAATATTTAGTGCAGTAGTAGTAACCAGTGTTACTTGGTTATCATACATACTGGTTTAATATTTAGTGCAGTAGTAACTAGTGTTACTTTGTTATCATACATACTGGTTTAATATTTAGTGCAGTAGTAACCAGTGTTACTTTGTTATCATACATACTGGTTTAATATTTAGTGCAGTAGTAACCAGTGTTACTTTGTTATCACTCACTGGTTTAATATTTAGTGCAGTAGTAACCAGTGTTACTTTGTTATCATACATTCTGGTTTAATATTTAGTGCAGTAGTAGTAACCAGTGTTACTTGGTTATCATACATACTGGTTTAATATTTAGTGCAGTAGTAACTAGTGTTACTTTGTTATCATACATACTAGTTTAATATTTAGTGCAGTAGTAACCAGTGTTACTTTGTTATCATACATACTGGTTTAATATTTAGTGCAGTAGTAACCAGTTTTACCTTGTTATCATACATACTGGTTTAATATTTAGTGCAGTAGTAGTAACCAGTGTTACTTTGTTATCATATATACTGGTTTAATATTTAGTGCAGTAGTAACCAGTGTTACTTTGTTATCATACATACTGGTTTAATATTTAGTGCAGTAGTAGCCAGTGTTACTTTGTTATCCTACATATTGGTTTAATATTTAGTGCAGTAGTAACCAGTGTTACTTTGTTATCATACATACTGGTTTAATATTTAGTGCAGTAGTAACAAGTGTTACTTTGTTATCATACATACTGGTTTAATATTTAGTGCTGTAGTACCCAGTGTTACTTTGTTATCATACATACTGGTTTAATATTTAGTGCAGTAGTAACCAGTGTTACTTTGTTATCCTACATACTGGTTTAATATTTAGTGCAGTAGTAGCCAGTGTTACTTTGTTATCATACATACTGGTTTAATATTTAGTGCAGTAGTAACTTCATTCTTATGTTTGGTACTTATTATCACAGGTGATCTTGATAGTGGACTTGTAGGACTCCTACAACCTGATGTCAGAGTATCGGTAGACTCTGATGATGATGGTGGACAAATTGAGGCTCAGTTGGGGGGTGCAGAGGTTGAATTTGACACTGAGATTGAGACTTACACATCTCCTTTATTTCCTTCAGACACTGTCAGTATGCCTACATACACCCATTCCACTGAGCCCTCAGATATTGGACAGGTTGAAGGTAGCACACTTGAACAGGGTAGTGTGGTTACCGTGGCTTCAGAGACAGTATGGGAAAGGTGTCATGAAGGAGGGTTTGTCAGAGTTCTTGAAGAAGGCCTGTTGTCCATGCTCCACCTGATCCTAGTGTGTTCATTGTGACACTCAGCATATCTTTAGGGCCATTATGGAGACACAGGCACATTCTACTAGGGTCTCTGAGGACATGCTTAAGGTTCTAGATGGCACAGGCTGACATGTATTACTGCCACTGCCATGTGCCAATTCAGTGGATCAGATAAATGACATGTTGGAATGGGCAATGTCTGTGATGTAATGTTTGCTGGGAAGGGGACAGCATCCACATGGCCATAGGTCTGTAGCGTCATCTCCTGTTACCACAATGAACTATAGGAAACCACAAAAAACAATCCAAATGATGTAGAGTCCAAGATCCCAGGTAGCTGTAATTGTTAAAACAGTGTAACACAGTTTAATTCACACTAATAAAAACAAAAAACATTGTTAAAAATCTAGTATACAAGCGCTTTCGTCTCTGACCATTCAGAGACTTTATCAAAGTATAAACAAGCTCCAAAAGCACTGTTTAAATACCACCATCCCCTGTTCATCAACCAATGAAAACCTTAATATGTTACATATTAAAGTAGTAATACTAGCCACCCTTTTAGCAGCTTATATATTTATATGCTTACCAAATGGGCCACATGACTAAATGTGGAGCTTGTAACTATTGTGGTTATATCATGGAGGGCTCATCTTTTGTAATCAATGGGGGTATCTATACATTTAAATAAGAGATGTTCTTGCCAAACAGAAAAAGCAGTGTATTGTGCCCATTGTACGGCATGACTAATTTTTTATATAGGGAAAATGGAAAGAAAATTAAGATACCATATTTATGAACACCTAAGGGACATTAGATTGAGCAAAGACACTAACGCTCTGGCTAAACATTGTAATGAATTTCCAGGACACTCATTTAAGTGGCCATTACAACTTGAAAACAGGAGGCATTATTGCAACTAAGAACAAATGCAACCCAATGGCCAGGAATTAATGATATGTTTTCAATAACATGTTTTTTTGAAACTAAAGCCCCTTGAAAGGTAGAGTTAATTGTCTGTTGAGAAGGTAATACTGGATGTGCATATTTTTAGGAATGTCATAACAGCTATTTATGCATGATTCAGTCGTCTAACATTATATTATATTATAATTTATGCATATTTTGTATATACTTTGTGTATATAACTTCAAAAAATGTGGGGTTGTTGTATGACCATTTTATTCATGTGATTATGTTCCAATTAAGGCACTACCATATATAAGAATAATGAAGGGGAATATTTTAACTTCATCAGTACAAACATATAAGCTGCTAAAAGGGAGGCTAGTGTTACTATTTTAATATGTAACATATTAAGGTTTTTATTGGTTGATGAGTAGGGGCTGATGGTATTTAAACAGTGCTTTTGGAGCTTGTTTATACTTTGATAAAGTCTCTGAATGGTTAGAGACGAAAGCATTTGTATACTGGATTTTTAACAACGTTTTTTTGTTTTTATTAATGTGAATTAGACTGTGTTACACTGTTTTAACAATTACAACTGCCTGGGTTCTTGGACTCCACATCTTTTGGATCATCTGGCAATAGCCAAAGTGGCGGTACACTATCCCACTCCTGTAGTAGTGCTACTTCCACTGCTCTATCAGTGGTTGAGGTGTCCACACCCAGATGTGATAGGGCACAGGGTTGTGAACTGGGCTGTAGTTGTGAGGTGAGCTTGTCAAGCAGACATCGCTCACATTCAGGTAGCACCAAGACATCTGACCATGGGCATGGACGTGCCAGTGCAATTCCTGGCAGAGCCAGTTCTTACAGTCAGGGGCAAAGACAATGAACTGATACCGCTACCATGCATGGTTCACACCTGTCTGACATGTCATGATGTAGAATAAGCACCGAGTTTGCCTATGTTCATGCAGACACACACACACACACACACACACACACACACACACACACACACACACACACACACACACACATTTCACATTGAGTACCCATACAAACACAAACTCATACATAAAAGGCACATGAAGCATTCATGAGGTTTGCAGGTCATTCTGTCTCAGTGACCATTTGGTAATTAGTTAAATTTCTGCCTATCTTTCTTACTCACACGCACTCACTACTTTTGCATCAGCTTTGCCCTCTTGCCCCCCAAACCCTACCCTCAACCCCAAACCCTACCCTGTACAAATGATAACTGTGCCATCACCTTGTTTCTATCATTTGGATTCAGGGATACATATATATTTTTTCTGATGCATAGGGCGCATAGCTAACTGAGTGCTTACTATATGCATTGGTGACATTATTTAGAAACTTTTACTGATTTCTTACAGCCTTCTATTGTTGTAATTACTCCCCTGAAATCATTGATACATCAGTGAGGCAGGGTTATATTAAAACCACGAAAGCTTACAAATGCGAATACAAGTACATCGATACATAAACGTTGAAGTACAACAAGAGCGAAATACGTTTGTTTGTGTCTTTCGGCTTTTCCCGGTTAGGGGTCGCCACAGTGGAACTCCGGTTCGCTAATGATGGCAGTAGATTTTTACGTGCTGGCTTGCCAGGCCTAACGCACAACCTTCAACGAAGCAACGCCCATTCACGCATGTCGACACACAGGAGACACTCTAACTGAGAATCGAATGGGCAACGTCTAACTGTGAGGCGACAACGCTACCGCAGCACCACCACCGCAGTATAAGGTGAAAATCAGAACGCCGGACATATTTCCTTGGCCAGCAGGGTGATCATGTGGGGATGAGGAAATATATCCTTTTCCCCACTGTAGTGCAATCTCAAAGTTGGTATATTAAAGTAGGGGGTTTGGGGTGCAGGGGGGCTTGCCCCCCTGCAAAAGTGTGTTTATTAAAGTCTGTTTAGTTAGTTTTTTTCTTACCTTTATAGCGCTGTTGTTTTACAAAATATGTTCGGTGATGTAATTTTCGCTGATTACGTATTTTGCTCTTGTTGTACTTCGACGTTTATGTGTCGATGCATTTGTATTCGTGCTTGTGAGCTTTCATGGTTTTAATATAGACCCATTGAGGCTTATTGTTCCACTTATGAGACTGTAAGGATAATTAGACTTTGGACTGCTTTTTCCGTTGAGTGTACTTTCTGTATATGAGGCATGTTATCTTATTAGCCCTGCTAACTAACTAACAAATAGCTCCCAGATAAAAGTCTCCTGAAGTAAGGAATGGCTTAAAAATAAAGATTCCAAAGATATGCCAATTTTTTATGGCACAGAAAATCCACAGATAATTGTCATCACTGCATACAAAGTATTTCCTACTTATATATTAGGCCAGATTCATAAAGGTTACCACAAAGAGTACACTTTTTGAATTCAAGAACAGCCCTACCACAATGCGTGTGCTGACTATTCATTCAGAAAGGTTACATGAAGTGTATGCATGGTGAACACTTTGTGATAACCTTTACGAATGCAGCCTAATCTTTACCATCCTATAGCAATGCAAATAACTGCAATACACAGCCATCTTCAAATATCACAATACGTTAAGTTAAGAAAGTAAAGAACCCCGGGACAGTGTGGGGAGACATCACAATACGTTAAGGAAGTAAAGACCCCCGGGACAATGTGGGGAGACATCACAATACGTTAAGGAAGTAAAGACCCTTGGGACAGTGTGGGGAGACTTCACAATATGTTAAGGAAGTAAAGACCCCTGTGACAGTGGGGGGAGACTTCACAATATGTTAAGGAAGTAAAGACCCCCAGGACAGTGTGGGGAGTGGTAAGAAGGAGAATATTATTTTGTTTGTTTTTTGGTCAGGGGTGTAATGACATTCAGACTGAAATAAAATGAATCTCTTTAATGCCTGGCAGCAAAGAACTAGCTTTGTGCTCCATAATTGATTTCTTTCCTCATACAATTCTTTGTATGCCAAACATACTTCAATATATATCTTGTATGCCCTAGACTTATTCTCACTTTGAGTTCATTTAAACTTTGGGAAATGTGTGGTCAAAAGAAGCATGTTACAATACAGATGTAGTATTATGTTCACCATGGGACAGTGCATCACACCATACTTTATAATATGGGGTAACACATGGTTTCATGCCACACCATGGGACATTGCATTACACCATACTTTATAATATGGGGTAATACATGGTTTCATAGATTTCATATTATACCATGGGGCAGTACATCACGCCATACTTTATAATATGGGGTAATACATGGTTTCATACTACAGCATGGGGCATTACATCACGCCATACTTTATAATATGGAGTAATACATGGTTTCAGACTACACTATGGGGCAGTACATCACACCATATTTTATAATATGGGGTAATACATGGTTTCATAGATTTCATATTATACCATGGGGCAGTACATCACGCCATACTACAGCATGGGGCATTACATCACGCCATACTTTATAATATGGAGTAATACATGGTTTCAGACTACACTATGGGGCAGTACATCACACCATATTTTATAATATGGGGTAATACATGGTTTCATAGATTTCATACTACACCATGGGGCAGTACATCATGTCATACTTTATAATATGGGGTAATACATGGTTTCTTACTACACCATGGGGCAGTACATCACACCATACTTTATAATATGGAGTAATACATGGTTTCATAAGTCTTCAGACTGCTGATTATAGCACTTACATGGACTTAGATGGCATATATCTTACACAGATAACATCTGAAGAATGGCTATTTATTTCCAAAACTGCTTCCACACCATAGTACTGTATTATAAAATAGATTGTTTAATCAGAGAAATGTCATAAGCATAAGTCAAGCTGTTTATGACAGGCTAATAAGGATACATATTACACTATGAAATGGATATTCTCACTAGAATTAGGTGGAAGGATTATATACTTTGCCTGTTTTTAGGCAAACATAGCTTTTTATAATATTGAGGTAACCCATGCAGTGTATGAGGAAATAGGAATCAGTAAATGTCTCTCTGTGCAAATAACCTTTGGCCGAGTTACAATACAGGATTATGGCTGCAATAAATGACTTGCAATTTTGAAATTTTGTAGTTATTCATTCCGTTTAATTTTTAATTTAGAAATGTGTGTTATATTTCTGCAAATTATTCATAATTCAGCCTGTATTATCACATTACCTAAAATCTGTGCTGACCTGCATTCTGACCACATTAAGCTGCTGAAGTCTTTGTGCACTGAGAGAGGATGAGGCATTCTTTGTTCCTGGGCCTCAGACTGACGTCTGATTAGCAGATGGTTGGTTTTATTAGAAGAACTTTCATCACAAATTGTGTAATGAGACATAGGTTTCTAAATAATGTGAATTACTAGTATAAAATAGAAAGACAAGTCACATAAAACACAGCCAAGGCTTTAAAACCAAGTTAAAAACATCTTAAACACATACATACATACATATTAACTCAAGAACAAACCAAAACCAGCTGACACTTAAAACTCAGGTAGCAAAACTACTAGAATTAAAATTTAAAGAAACAGTATTCATTTTTGTAAACTCCTAGATCTAAGTACCGGTTTTAAATAAATTTTCTTGTTCAGCTCTGTATCCTTGTATGCCTGTAATTTTATTATCCAGCATAATTCCTTTTCTTCAGTAATATTATTATAGTCCCCATTTTTACAGTGAGCTTATCGAAGGAAGGACACTCAGCAAACTCGGAGCTACAAAATATAACATTAAGTATCCTGTTTTTGTTTATTTTGTTCTTTATTTCTTTGTTGTTTATAGCACTTTGTGTACTGTGTATTTTTTCTAGCTAGTTTCACTGTGTGTGAGGTATTAACTGGAAATTGTCCACTCTTTTTAAGCATCTGTTGGGTTGTTTGTTTATGATAACTTGTTGCAGTTAAACTCTTTTTTCTAGTGGCTCCTTTAGCTGTTTAAAACTTTAATTTAAAGGCTCACTGCTGCTTTTCAGCTGGGAGTAACATTTCTGCAGTTTGTTCTAAGTAGTGGGGATATTTGTAGCATTTCCATATTCAGGCTTGTATTTGGGCCTAGTGTTTGTGGAGGCTGTGTGTCTGAGTACATAATTCAGGGACATCTTGTTTTAGCCAAAGCCATCAGGCATTTCAGTGAGAGAGAATTGTTTGAGGTCATTGCCTGACTGAGGTCTCCTGGACTACAGCTTAGACTAAGCACCTCATTGTTTCTTTTGAGATTTCTTTCTTAAAAGCTGTCTCAGGTTTCAACTTTCTGTTACCTAAGAAGCTCAGTTGTGAGTGTTCAGCCATTTTACAGTGAGCTTATCGAAGGAAGGACACTCAGCAAACTCGGAGCTACAAAATATAACATTAAGTATCCTGTTTTTGTTTATTTTGTTCTTTATTTCTTTGTTGTTTATAGCACTTTGTGTACTGTGTATTTTTTCTAGCTAGTTTCACTGTGTGTGAGGTATTAACTGGAAATTGTCCACTCTTATTAAGCATCTGTTGGGTTGTTTGTTTATGATAACTTGTTGCAGTTAAACTCTTTTTTCTAGTGGCTCCTTTAGCTGTTTAAAACTTTCATTTAAAGGCTCACTGCTGCTTTTCAGCTGGGAGTAACATTTCTGCAGTTTGTTTCTAACCCTCCCTCCCTGTTGGTATAGTGTTTTTATAGTTGGTGGCTTTGCAGTTGCCCGCCCCTAGTGTAAATTTGATCTGGGACCCTCCTCCCAGTCTAGTGTCATTACCTCATTCTAACCAGTACAGGGAGAGCATTTGAGAAGGCCAATCAGCTTAGTTTCTGCTACTTCTTTCTCTCTTTCCTTTCTCACTTTCCAAAAAAAAAAAAAAAAAAAAAAATTATCTGCTTTTACTGTATTTCTGTTTTTTCTTACTTTATTTTGCTCTTGCGTCATCTTAAAAGTACTCAATTGTATTTATTACTGCTTGGTGTAACTCATTGTAAGCCTTTTAGTTTAAGCACCTGGGCTTCAGACCAGTTTTACATTAGGAAGGTTTGTGGTCTGCACTGTAGTGGCAGAACAGGTAGCTTACATCCTTCTAAGTTGGGAACTGCTGAGTGAGGGCTCAGTGTCTGTTATTCTAAAAGTGTATTAATTCTGGTTTAAGCACTTGGGCTTGAGGCCAGTTATTTTACATTAAGAGGGTTCGTGTTCTGCACTCTTGTGGGAGGAGAGGCTGGACTCTGTCCTTCTGAGCTGGGAATTTCTGGTTAAAGCTTATAGTGCCTGCATATTTGAACTGCTTCTTACTGAAATTGGTACACCTCATTTGCTGTAGCATAGACTAGATCCAGACCTGCTGAATCTAGCTTTGTTTGTATAACTTGAGCACTAATCCAGGCATTCTTTAAAGTATTCAGTTGTATTTATTACTGCTGGTAGTAACTTGATTAAAGTATAGCTATCATTTCTAAGTCTTTTGGATTAAGCACTTGGGCTTCAGACCAGTTGTTTTACAATAGGAAGGTTTGTGGCCTGCACTGTGGTGGCAGGACAGGTAGCTTACATCCTTCTAAGTTAGGAACTGCTGATTGAGAGCTCAGTGTCTGTTATTCTAAAAGTGTATTAGTTCTGGTTTAAGCACTTGGGCTTCAGGCCAGTTATTTTACATTAAGAAGGATTGCGATCTGCACTCTTGTGGGAGGAGAGGCTGGACTCTGCCCTTCTGAGCAGGAAATTTCTGGTTAAAGGCTTATAGTGCCTGCATATTCTAACTGTTTCTTACTGAAATTGGTACACCTTGTTTGCTGTAGCATAGACTAGATCCAGGCCTGCTGAATCTAGCTTTATTTGTATGCTTGTTGTTTGTTTATTTCCCTGAAATGCTAATTCCACCTAAAATGTGGCCTTTTAGCACTTCTGTGGATCCCTAGTGATATCTGCATTGCTTACTGTACTTATGTCCTTGTTTCACTTGTAAGAAAGTTACTGTTTGTCGTTTTTGCATTTAATTTACCTGTAACACATTGCATTTAAGTTACCTGGCACTTGCTCACTAAAGCAATTATATAAGTCAGCTCTAAAAATATTAAAAGCACTACACCCTCACAAACTCCCCTTGAGTACCTTATTCCCCATTGGCCCTTTTTTTCAATTATAAAGGAATTCCCAATACTATTCTAGCATGTCCAAAGGTCAGTTGTCAATCTCCTCTCCGGACCAGCAGGTGAATCTGGGAATCTTGAGGCAATGTTACAACTGCCTCATGTACACAGACAACCCTCTCCTCCTCCCAACAAATTCCAACACATGTGAGAGATGCAACCATATAGCCAAACTGGAGGCTAAGCTCTCTCAACTCAGTACTGGCATAACCAGTCAGGAGGAGAAGGAAACCACACTCACTACAATTCCAGTCTCACATAGACCTACCACGACAACAAACCAAACATATAAACACACAAAAATATACTCGGAGGCTCTAAATAAAAATCTGCCTAAGCAGCAGAGACCTCCAAAGCAGACACCCAAGCAACCGCTAACCCAAAACAAAACACGTGCAACACATAACTCACAAAGCCAGTGTGCCGAACAGTCACAGCCCTTAAGGCTAAACAACACACCTGATACACTTGTAATAGGTGACTCTATCGTCAGGCACACTGACGTCCCGCTCACCAGGCTGAACAAGGAGAAGGTCACGGTGAGCTGCCTGTCGGGCGCTAGGATCCGCCACATAACACAAGCACTCAGGTCACTCCAAGGCAAGTACAAATATGACTCAGTCATTGTCCATGCTGGTGTGAATGACCTGAGGCGTACCTCCCTGGACTACATGAAAAGAGACATAGAGGAGCTCTCTGAGCATGTAGCCCAGGCCGGTATGACCCTGACCTTGAGTAGCATCTTACCCTCACCAAGAATGATGCCACAATATGAAGACAAGATGATCAATTTCAACAATTGGCTTAAGTGTTGGTGTCATTCAAAGGGGATCCAATGCCTGTCAGCCTGGGATGACATGCTCGACAAGCCACGATGCTTCGCTAGGGACGGCTTGCACCTGTCACCCTGGGCTTTCGGATATTGGCAAAGGCTCTTGCTACCCCATAGTGTCTTTTTAGGCAAGGCTCAAAAGACAAACCCACCTCCATAGGTATCACAAGGGATAAGAAACTAAGAGTAATGCTACTCAACGCCAGAAGTCTAAACCTCAAGATGCACTTTTCGAAACTCTCCTTAGCATGGAGAACATCGATATCTGTGCAGTAACAGAAACCTGGTTCAAGGCTCCTGAGAGCACCCCAGCACTACCAGGTTATACCTCATACCATGCTTTTCCCCAAAACTTGGACCGAACCACAAAAGGAGGGAGTATCAATATTCGTCAAAGATACCCACACCTCCAGGTTGGTGGCACAGCACGAAGCATCAGAGACTATCCATGTGCAACTAACTGTGGGTAAAACTGCCTTCCAGTTTATAGCCTGCTACAGACCACCCTCCCAAACACAGGAACCCCACTTGGCCTTCCTGAGAATACTGGAAAATATGAAGGTCTCTCCAAACACCATTATATTGGGCGACTTCAACTACCCAAACATAGACTGGGAGCATTACTCTAGCTCCAACACCCTAGCCCAAAGGTTCCTAGAATTTATAAACTCAAATGCTATGGAACAACTTGTTACCACTCCCACAACAGGGGAAAACATACTGGACCTGATCATCACCAACATGGGGACACTATGCTCCAGACCAGAAGTGTATCCCTCACTGGTAAGATCAGACCATAAACTAATCTCACTGGATATTCACATCCCGACCCCACCCCCTGCCCAGAAAACCACAGTGAAAAACTTCTCTAAAGCAAATTTCACACGCCTCAAAACCGAGGCGAAATCCTTCAAAGACCCCGGGCCTGTGGAAAATACGGCCCAGACTGCAGAATCCTTTATAAACGCATTCTATGAACACCTTCAGGAATGCATGGATCATGCAATCCCAAATAAAACCAAGACCCAATCCTCCAAAGGCAGACGTCCTGTCTGGTGGACCCCAGCCATAAACAAACTATACAATAGAAGGAGGAAGCTACTACATGATAGAGCAAAATCCCAAAAGGGAAGGCATCTCTGATCAGTATTAGCAAAAAACTATGGGCACTCATAAAATCGTCTAAGGCCAGCTTCGAGAGAAAAATTGCACAGGACACTAAGGATAATCACAAGGCTTTCTTTAGTTATGTTAGGAACCTGGGTGGGAATTCCCAGATATGCTCAGAATTAGTCCAAAATGACAAAAAATACACCAAGCCCACAGACATTGCCAACATCCTAGCTGACAGGTTCAGTGCAAACTTCTCCCCCCTCCCCACCAAAAGGGCAAATATCTATCCCAACAGAGTGCTGCCCCCCTGACATCTCAGATGCTCAGGTAAGAGCTGCCCTCTCCAAAGCAAAAAACACAGCATCAATGGGACCAGATGGTGTCCCGGGCTGCGTCCTACATGAACTCCAAGAAGAGCTAAACCCAAACATAAAACTACTGTTCAGTCTTAGCCTTACTACAGGATATGTACCCAAAGAGTGGCGTACAGCAACAGTGGTCCCTCTCCACAAAGGTGGTGCCTCAACGGATCCTGGAAACTATCGCCCCATAAGCCTGACTAGCTTGGTCTGCAAAGCTATGGAAAGGATCATCATGGACCTCATAAATAAAGATATTGGGGACCTACAGACACTGGATCCTACCCAGTTTGGCTTTGTTAAGGGCAGATCCTGCCTCTTAAACCTGGTCGATTTCTTTGAAACAGTCACCAAGGCCATTGACGAGGGGAAGATGGTCCACACAGCCTACCCCTCGCAAAAGCCTTCGATACAATACCCCACTCGGGCATTATAGATAAGCTCACCAGCTTAAATATAAACCCCTATGTCACTAGATGGGTTGCAAACTGGCTCAAGGACAGAACCCACATGGTTAGAATTGCTGGAGCCATGTCAGACTCCAAACCAGTTACAAGTGGCGTCCCACAAGGCTCAGTCCTGGGACCTCTCTTGTTCGGTATATATTTCTCGGCGGTACAGGCCAACACGGAAGGACTGTGGCTGACCAAGTTCGCAGATGACTGCAAACTGGGTGCCATAATCAACTCTCCAGCCGACACAAGCATCCTCCAAAAGGGCCTCATAGAAACAGACAACTGGTGCCAGAGCCATGGCCTCAAGCTAAATGCCAAAAGTGTATAGTCATCCCCTTTGGCAAAACAAAGTTCCCACAAATTACCACATAGGTGGTAATCCATTAAGTACAGAAGAAGTCATTAGGGACCTGGGGACCCAAGTTGATAGCAATCTCTCATTTGACAACCACGTGGCCAAAGTGGTTAGAAAAACATTTTATATAGCCCACCTAATCATGAAGGGATTCACATCTAGATC
Source organism: Protopterus annectens (assembly GCF_019279795.1). NCBI lineage: Eukaryota > Metazoa > Chordata > Ceratodontiformes > Protopteridae > Protopterus > Protopterus annectens. Next base: position 1,971,198,673 of record NC_056743.1, on the reverse strand, counting down.
AGGGGAGGTCATTGTACCTCTTTACTCATCCCTCATCAGGCCCATAATTGAGTACAATGCCCCTTTTGGGATGTACCTTACCAGACACCTGCAGCAACTGGAAAGACCCCAAAAGTACCTCACCAAGAGGATCAAAGGGCTCAAACAGATGCCATATGCTGCCCGGTTAAAGAAACTCCAGCTCTACTCAGTGGCATACCGCCTGCTCAGAGGCGATCAGTGCCTGACGTATAAAGCCATGTCCAACCCAGAATTAATGGACATGCTGCACCTCAGAAAATTCAAATCCCATCGAGCTACGTGCTCGAGAGACTTGAACCTCAGCACTGAAATAAATAGGACATGCTGGAGGGACAGATTCATAACCCAGAGGCTCCCTTCACTCTGGAATAAAATCCCAGTCCAGGTTAGGCAGAGTCCCACATTGACTCTCTTCGAATCTTGATGAGTGGATGGGAGATCGTAGGTTTACCCCGGCTATCACTTCTGTGTCACTGTTAGACAGAGGCACAGTATACTAACCTCAAAAAAAGGCATAGCAAAATTAATTTAAAATGGGTGGCGAAAGCCAAACACACTCTGGCTAGGCTTATAAATGCCCTAGGGCAGATAGCCTAGTATGAACCTATGAACCTATGAACCTATGAACCTATGAACCTAATCTAGAGGAGAAATCTAATTTATCTATAACCATAAATTCAAACACATGCATTACCCATGTTGAAAAACATGTTGTACAAGCGCATTACTAGCATCAGATAGTTTGATGCTTCTAACATGTTCTCTTATGTATTCTCCTAAGCATCTGTTTGTTTTTCCTATCTAGAAGGAAGAACACAGTATACACTGTGCTAAATTAACTATGTCCCTTGTACTGCAGTCTGTTTTCACATTAAAACAAACCTCTTACCAAATATGGCATGGTGAAAATTACTGTCGCTACACATACAATCAGAAAAGCTACAAGCACCACAGGGGAATGTTCCTATTCTATCCATTCTGTGCTGTTGCTGTGTATAGTTATGGCACAAAAGTCACTTTAGATTCTACTAATTCTAACCCTAAAAACAGGTTTCTACCCTATTAATTGTTTCACCTTATTGTCCATAGTCAATACATGCCAATTCTTCCTTATTACCTGGCGTACTCTATTTATATCACTAGAATAGAATAACAAAACAGGAACAGTCCTTCTCGTACTGGTAGCAGCCACATCTAAAATTACTTCAGCATTTGCAGCTGAAAAATAAGGTTTGGCCAAAGTATCACGTGATTTTTGTCACTTCACTGAAACACTTACTCATTTCATTAGGTTCATAACCTATTGACAAAAATACTCCCTCCAAAAGAGATAAGTCTCTAGGAAAAAGCATTTAGCTGACTATTTAACCTGGACATCCTAAAACTTTGCCCCTTTATTATGTTCTTGTATATGTGTTGGGGATGCATACTTTGTCTCTGTAAAATGGAATTTTATAACAATCCTTCCTATATAAACCTGTACTAAACTGTCCTTCTTTGTCCTTCCTAACTCTAACAGCTAAACATTCTAAAGACTCATAAGAGATCTTTAGGAAGGAGGCAGTACAGTGTAGATATCTGATAAAGTCATTCATTTGTCATTCTGTTTTTCCCTCCTCAACAAAAACATGTCACAGACAAAGTATTTATAAAAATAAATCTTCTTTCGGCTTCTCCTGTTAGGGGTCGCCACAGCAAATCAACTGTTTCCATTTCTTCCTGTCCTCTGCATCTTGCTCTGTCACACCAACCACCTGCATGTCCTCTCTCACCACATCCATAAACCTTATCTTAGGCCTTCCTCTTTTCCTGTTACCTGGCAGCTTCATAATTAGCATCTTTTTCCCAATATACTCTGCATCCCTCCTCAGAAAATGTCCAAACCAACTTAATCTTGCCTCTCTGGCTTTGTCTCCAAACCTTCCAACCTGGGCTGACCCTCTAATATACTTATTCCTAATCCTGTCCATCCTCATCACACCCAGTGCAAATCTTAACATCTTCAACTCTGCCACATCAAGCTCTGATTCCTGCCTTTTTGTCAATGCCACTGTCTCCAACCCATGTAACATAGCTGGTCTCACTAACCTCTTGTAGACCTTCCCTTTCACTCTTACTGGTACTCGTCTGTCAGAAATCACTCCTGACACTCTTCTCCACCCACTCCATCCTGCCTGTACTCTCTTCTTCACCTCTCTTCCACACTCACCATTACTCTGAACTGTTGATCCCAAGTATTCAAACTCATCCACCTTCGCCACCTTTACTCCCTGCATCCTCACCATTCCTCTATCCTCCCTCTCATTCACACACATATATTCTGTCTTAGTCCTGCTGACCTTCATTCCTCTTCTCTCTAGAGCATATCTCCACCTCTCCAGGGTCTCCTCCACCTGTTCCCTACTCTCACTACAGATCACAATGTCATCTGCAAACATCATAGAAGAAAAAACATTATCCCTTAAAACATAATTATGTTCCCAGTATGATAATACAGCATTGGCATAGCTGTTGGCACAAGATGTGCCCATAGATACACCAGTGCATTACCAATAATATTCTCCAGCTGACACAAATGCCTTGTGGTCTAAAACTAGTTCAACAAAGAGACATATTAAATCTAAATTTTTAACAGTCATTTTCCCTCTATGATTTAAAAATTCCCTTAAGAATTCAATCCCAATATCATTGGAAATAACTGTAAATAGAGAGCAAATATCAAATGTAACCAATAAAACATTCAACTTGTAGGGACAAGTCTGAATAAATGCATATAAATCAGTAAGAAACTGCTTAGTGTCTCTCAGAACAGTATTGGTGTTAGTCAGAACACCTTTCAACCTATGTTCAATATATATCGAAATGGGCCCTCTTACCCACCAATGACCAGATATTATCGGTCAAAGTAGGGGGGTATTTTAAAGAGTTTATTGTGCATTTGAATGTTATTACAAGCTCACAGAACAAGTTGTTCATGCACAATTGCAAGGGCCATATTTTCAGTGTATTTGTGCATATTTGTGAGCATGACAGATGGATTTCAAAAACTCACTAGACTTGTGTTTGACAATAATATTGTAGAGAACTTGGGAGTTTGAGCAAGAGCAAAAAAAAAATACACTTCCAATATTTTGACCAAAACACTTTTATCCAGATGCCTCTAACTTTGCTATTACTTCTCTGAATAATATTTTAATCAATGTGGTTTTCACATACAAAACTGTTAGGTGTAACTGCTGACAACAATCTTAAGTTTGGCCTACGTATCAGCAACATCATAAAAACTAATCAAAAATTGGAATGATGTATAGAGCTAAAAATTCATCTCCAGCTCCACAAAAGTAACTTTTGCCACCACCTATCTCCTACCAATCACCTATCCTAACCAATCTTCACTCTTTGCTCAAACAAAACTTAGGCAATGTTATAATAAAGTAGCTAAATTTGCCACAGGCAGACCCCCAACTCTCATCATCGTTCTGTTGTCAAGTCCCTAAATTGGCTTGAACTACCCCACCTTCTTATCTTTAATCAACTAACATTAACTCACAAATTACTGCATAACTTCTCATTTTCACAAACTACATCATCAGTACTTCAACATATTCCATCTCATGACCTACACTCCTATTACAAGTATCTACTATCTATTTACAAACCTCAAAGATCTCACAGGGTTAGTCTGTACTCTCACTGTTTTGCCAAATCATGGCATAGCCTTCCTGAAGCAATCAGATGTATACCCCACTACTATTCCTTCAAGTCTAGGCTGAAAGAACATCTAACCAATAACTGGATCTACCCATGATCCACACCATCTTAGTCCTCTTTTCCATTCCATTCTTCCACACTCTTAAGAGACTCTCTCGATCTGTCCTACTTCCCTTCCTGCAGGAACTCTCGTTTATCTTGTATATAATGTATGGTCAACTTTATTGCTTGCCTTTATATTTTCCTTGTTTTTCTTTTATTGTATTTCTCATATTGTACTACTTTGTTATTGTCTTAATATTTGTAACCATGGTTAAATTATTTTTAATTCTGTTTAATGCGTACTGTGGAGCTTTTTCCCCTTGGCCTCTGCTGAAAATGTGCTCATACCCAGTCGGAGTTCCCTGTAAACAAATGTCAAATAAATAAATAAATAAAGAGTATGACATATTCATACAATCTGCATTTTCTGATAAAGATGACTGTACAAAGGATTTATTATTCTTAATATAGCTGTGTCAGAAGCTATTGAAATGGAACATGGATCTGTGTATGCACCTGCTAGCTATACAAGAGAGAGGGAAAACCATCATATTGTTGTTCCAGCTGAGTCAAGGGAAGACTCTGAGTGCTTAAAATGTAAATTTAGAGAAATGTGTAACCCCCAGGGAAATGTTACATGGAAATGCACTTATTTTACACAAAGGATCAAAAGCCTGGTGAAACTTTTCATCATATATAACTGACTTCAGAAACAAGGCTAAAACATGCAGATTTGGTGACTTAAGGGATGAGTTGATAAAGGACAGACTTCTATCTTTTTTAATTTCTCCAAATCTTTTAGGTTTCTAATACCATCATGGGACTGGACCCCATTCCTAAGTCAAAGTATGAGTAATGTTCATGAAATTTGTATTGTTTCACTCTTTGATGTCCGCCAAAAGTGCTAATTGCAGCATCTGCAACGTGCCTAGTAATGGCTCCTTCTGCAATTCATATGGAGTTACATGTATTGGTGGCATATCTAAATATGATTGTAGACTTTTTTTTATAAGACCCATTGCTCCTATTACTATTGGAACTATCTGGGTATCTTTCTTCCACATTGCTCTTGTTTCTGCTTGCAAATCCTGATATTTTATGACTTTGTGTGTGTCTCTCTCTCTCTACACAGGACACTGTAGTCACTGGGTGTGATGATTTCAATGATCAATGTTACTTTTGTCTTCTTTTCTTGGACCACTATATCTGTTTTTCTAGCATCTATCTTTTCAAATGTTGATAATGGATGATCCCATGTGAGGTAGATCCCATGTGAGGTAGACTTCATCATTTTCTATGATGCTTTGTGGCTCATGTTTCCAGTGTTTTTCAGCCACTTCAGTACCATAATCTTTGGACAATTCCCAGTGCAACAGTCTTGCCAAGTTATTATGCCTTTCAATACACAGTCTTTCTGCCATTAGTATGTCACAACCAGCAATGAAGTGTGCAACTGTTTCCAATTCTGTTTTACAATACCTACATTTGTCTGTTTCTTCCACTTGTTCAATGGACTTTGTAAACCAATGTTTATGTAGTGCACTATCTTGTGCCACCAATATTAACTTTACATCTCTTGGTTTGAATTCGCCTCTCCTTAACCATTCCTGCATTCATTCCTGATCAACATGAGGTTCTTCCAAAAGTTTTTTATACTTGCAATTATATTTATGCATTTTGCAAATTTATTGCCTTCTCATCTGGTCCTTCACCTTATATTCTTTCTTTTGTTTTTTTGACACATTCATTTGCTGCCTGTTTTTTATCCACTTGTGGTTTGATTTCCATTCTTGCTTGACGCTGACATACTTATGCTAGCCTAAACAGGGAAGTCATCTTAGATTTATTCTCCTCATGTTTCAAGAAATTCACTATATCTGGGTCTTGAGAGGCTAGCAGATATGTGTGGAGTCCCACAATTGCAGATCGGTACATGTAATGAATTTAGAGGAGGCTCATCTCTCCTTCAGAACAGGGAATGTATAATCTTGGTATGCACTAACTAACTGTCTTTCGGCTTTTCCCGGTTAGGGGTCACCACAGCGGAACTCCGGTCCGCTAATGATTGGCAGTTGATTTTTATGTGCTGGATTGCCGGGCCTAACGCACAACCTTCAACGAAGGAATGCCCATTCACACATGTCGACACACAGAAGATTGAGAAAGAGCTTTTGGCAATTGTGTCTGCGTGTTCAAAGTTCCATGATTATGTTTATGGTAGACCTATCCAGATCAAAACAGAACACCAACCTCTAGTCACTATCTTAAGAAAGGCTACGCATTCAGCTCCAACCAGATTGCAATGCACAATGTTGAGATTGCGAAAGTATAATTTCACTCTTGTCTGCAAGAAAGGCAAACTTCATTATCTTGCTGATACATTATCCAGATTGCCCAGAAACACTACAGAACAGCATGAGAATGAGAACCTTAATTTGGAAGTCATGGAAGTGAGAAGTTTTTCTTCCATGTCTTGCTCAACCACTTTATCAGTCAAGGATGGCCATCAAAGCAATTGCAACAAGTATATGCTACTATTTTTCATCGTGATCGCCCTGGAACTGACACTACCAAAAGAAGGGTGAGAGGACTAGTATTTTGGCCTTCTATTTCACAAGACATTGAGAGAACACTTTCATCTTGTTCCAAGTGTAATAGTACAGAGCCACATCAACAGAAGGAACCACTTCAGCTAAACCAGATTCCGAAACTACCTAGGTCGACAGTAACCACAGACATTTTTGAGTGGAATAGCCAACATTACTTGGTGTTAGTAGACTCTTACTCTAATCGGTTTGAGATTGACTTACTTCCTAATCTAGCATCCAATACTGTCATCACTAAGAAGAAACATCATTTTGCAGTCCATGGTAGTCCATACAAAGTTATTTCTGACAATGGCACGCAGTTTACAAGCCAACAGTTCAAAAGATTTCCTTAAGAATGGAACTTTACTCATGTCACGAGTAGCCCTGAGTATCCACAGTCAACTGGTTTGGCAGAATGTGCAGTTTAAAGTGCAAAAGAGTTACTAGAGAAGGCAGAATGAGACAATAGGGATTTTTTCTGAATCTCTAGAATCTCAGAAGTATTCCTTGTGATAAACATCTTGGTTCACCTGCTCAGAGACTTCTCTTAGGACAAACCAGAACCACATTACTAATCATTAGTCAATTGTCGTTTCCTTGTGTCAAGAACAACAGATCAGTAAAATCCAATCTGCTGAAGAAGCGTTTAACCCAGAAGTCCTAGTACAATAAGACCAACAAACTGCTCAATCTTTTATTTGAAGGAGAAGGGGTAAGAATGCAAACATCCAAAGGTTATGATCGGATTGGAGTTGTGAAGAATATTTACCCAGAAGCGAGACTACATTGTGGGATCACAAGGAGCAGAGTTTGGGTGGAATCTGAAACATCTGAGAATGGTGTATGAGCCTATACCACAGCACATAGTCTGTGAGAAAGACTCTTTATCTCAGAGTGAGTTGTCCAGTGTTCCAATTCCAGAGGAAGTTCCAGAGAATATTCCCATTCCTGTGATGAATCCAGATATGAGTTGTTCACCAAAGACTGTTCCTGATGCTAGTCTAGTTGTTATGTTATGAGATCCAGTCATATCTCCAGACCATGTAACAGATACATGTCAACTTGGACATGAACATTGTGTTTGTTTCTAATGTCCATAATAATGCATGTCTAACTCTAATAATGTTTCTACAAAGGGCAATCTTTTAAAATGGAGGATGTAGATCAATGTGTGTGTGTGTGTGTGTGTGTGTATGTACCTTTAAGAAGCTATCCAAGGGCTTGCACAAGTGTATAAATACTGAGTATGTGCAGGTCTGAATGCCATTTTGTAGTAAGCTGTGGAGATGTAAGCATGTATGTACATAAAGTCTGTCTAACTAGTTTGTTTATATTGTATGATGCTGCTATCCATCCTGATGTGTTTTTATATAATAAAGCAACTAAACAAACGACCCCGTCTGCTGTCATCTATGTTAGAGAGAGAGACGAGCAACATGCATCTTGTCTGAGCTTGAGAACTGTTGCATTTTTGGAACATAGGGAAACTATTCCCTTCTGTAAGTACTGTTAAAATATGAGTGAAGATTTGGAGGCCACGTGTGAAGTGAAGCCTGCTTTTCAGTACTTGCTGTACAGAAAACTGAACTTTATTTTCACCGTTTCACATGCCTGCATTAGAAACTTCTGTCCTTTAGAAATAAACCCCATTTTTTTTAACTGAAAGTTGGTGTCTGGAGACTAAGTTCTCTGGTTAGACATGAAAATAACATTATTTATTTTGTATTTATTTATTGACATTTGCTAACCGGGTTTGTCCAACTGGGCTTGTGGCCCATTTTCAGTGAAGACCCGAGGAGAAAAGCTCCAGTAGTACATTTTAAAACAAGTACAATTTTAAACAATATTTATATTGAACATTGTGTATATAATGTAGCAAACAGCAAAAGCTGAAGCCATCTCTTACAATTTTAAGACTAGTTTATTTGTAATGTGAACCTTGAAAAGAAATATGCTTATTTTTTTCCTAAATAAATTCTTGCAATTCAGTTAGTCACACTTTTTTTCTAACACAATTTAAATGAAATGTATTTCTTTAGATACAGAAGCAAGATATCCTTTGCACACAGCATTCTGGCAATTTCAGTTTAATTCAAATGTGCTTGATTAAACGTAGGGTCTTGTAGCAAATGGTTTTATATTACAAAGACTGCAAAGGCACAATCAAATGCAGGAATAAACTGAAGTAACTTCCTTGGACTTCCACACCATCCAGATTACCTTCCTTCTGGTACATGTAATTACTTCGAGTCTTTGTGTGCCTCTTCAGGCCTAAAGGTCATGAATCTAGTGAACAGTCAGGCTCAGTGTTACAAATACCACCCTCATTGAGTCCCTGCCCAATTCTAACCTGCCTACCTGTTTTTGACTTGGCATATTTATAAATAAAATGCCTGTCAGTCACCGCTATGCTATATGCTCAACCCCTGGAGGGCAACCAACACCACACTCCAGCAGATGGGCTGTATGAACAAGACTGCATATTTAGATTCAAGTGGCTGTGAGTGATTCAAGCTATGATCTTAAAATTGAAGGCCTGGAGGGTCATTTCCCCTGAAGTAACTTTAATTAGTATCCTTTTCTCAGTACAGCCATTAAAGGGAGAACTTGATCTATAATAAGCAAACTCCCATTGTAAAAACTAATACTCAAAGTTGTAGAGTGCCCATTTACTGAGTAAACACTCTCCTATAGCCAAGTAGTGTTGCTCAGAATTAGTGAGCTACCTGTTCATAAAATCGATGTGGTATTCCTCCCTATCTATAAGACAAGACTATTCCTAATCCTACCCCCAAGTCACTCATGCATACTAGAATTTGTTTAGAAAAGTCTATGGATATGAGGATGGGATCTTTACTCAACATAATTTTTGTTTAACGGGTACAATGGGAGAAGGTTTGTTCCATTTCACTTACCCACTTCACCTTTAATGAAACCATGCGTTTGCTCCAGTCAGCCAGGAGGCAAGCAGCAGTGACAAAATCAGGACAAAAACTTCAGATAATAATTAGCCAAGCCCTTCCTCTCAAAAAAAAAAAAAAAAGCCTCAAGTTGCATTTTATTTGTTGGTATTTTGTACTCCATCAACTTTAGCCTATGGCTTTATTATCTTTGGTCATGTTATGCAGGCCAAATTGCAGAATTCTGCCATACATAAATTGTATTTAGCTGAATTATCTGTCAATACAGCTTAATACTAAGAACTTATAGTGTCTTAAAACTCTCAATGATGGTGTTTCCAAGCTTCACTGACTATTCCAGCATCATCCAGGTGGGCTGTGGCATGTCTAGTTTGGGGGTCTTAGAATTTTGTTCTTTAAAGTCTGGAACACTGCATGTGCTCTGTGGTGACCCAAAGGTAGGACTGTATAATGGAAGAGTCTATCTGTTGTGGAAAATGCTGTCATTCCTTAGCATCAGGTGTTAGCGGGATTTGCCGATAGCTTTAGTCAAGTCTAAATTGAACTTAAACCCAACTTGCTCAACTTCTCAATCAAGTCATCCACTCCAGGCTTAAGATAAGAATCAAACATAAATATGCTATCTAGTGTCCTCAAGTCATTGCAAATGGTGAGACTATTCCACTGCCCCTCAGACCCATGCTAAGCATTGTGCATTCTTTCCCCTAATTGCTTGACATTGTAACCCAAGTATTCAATATGACTTTAGTTGTACTTTCTTTCTAGGCACAGTTTCATGCGGTTAGGAATTAAACTAGTTGTACCAGTCATCACTGAGATCATGTGCTTACTCCTGATTACAGTTCTTTCACTTCTTGTGTCAGAGACCCTGGGAGGGTCCACTCTACTTTAGCCATAGGAATCTCAACTGTCTCTACCGACATACTTTCTACAGAGCCTTCATTTTCTCTCCATGTTGTCAGAACAGAGCCTTCATTTTCTGTCCATGTTCTCAGAACAGAGCCTTCATTTTCTCTCCATGTTGTCAGAACAGAGCCTTCATTTTCTCTCCATGTTCTCAGAACAGAGCCTTCATTTTCTGTCCATGTTCTCAGAACAGAGCCTTCATTTTCTGTCCATGTTCTCAGAACAGAGCCTTCATTTTCTGTCCATGTTCTCAGAACAGAGCCTTCATTTTCTCTCCATCTTCTCAGAACAGAGCCTTCATTTTCTGTCCATGTTCTCAGAACAGAGCCTTCATTTTTTCTCCATGTTCTGAGAACAGAGCCTTCATTTCCTCTCCATGTTCTCAGAACAGAGCCTTCATTTTCTCTCCATGTTCTGAGAACAGAGCCTTCATTTTCTCTCCATGTTCTCAGAACAGAGCCTTCATTTTCTCTCCATGTTCTCAGAACAGAGCCTTCATTTTCTCTCCATGTTCTCAGAACAGAGCCTTCATTTTCTCTCCATGTTCTCAGAACAGAGCCTTCATTTTCTCTCCATGTTCTCAGAACAGAGCCTTCATTTTCTCTCCATGTTCTCAGAACATTTATGTGAAATCACTCTTCTGGCTTTCGCTTACTTAGGTGTCTTACCTTACAACTCACTTTCTTTTTCTATAACTTTAAAAGGCCTTCCATCTTGCAAGGAACTTGTTTTTAAACAGTAGTTATTAATACAGGCAATTTAACTCCTGGATTAAACTCTGTAAGATGAGCACTTATTTATATAATGTTTCTTCTCCATAGATTATCTTACTGTCGCTCGTCCAGTCAGGATAAAATAGACAAGTGGTTCTGGGTTCAGTTCAAGTAACTTTATTACACAGAAACACATCAGGAATGAGGCTTTGTAACTTAAATAAACATACAAATAGACTGACTACTATACTCATACATGTTAACACTCTGGCTGTTCTCTCAAAATGGCACTGCTGCCTGCACATGCTCATTATTTATATACACTTGCCTACATCTTGAAATCCTTCTTAAAGATGTATACACATGCTCTGTTCTACACTTAATATAGGTACTATATATTAAGCAAAATCTTTCTCACTGAAGCATTGTTAACACCACACATAAGCCTGTCCTTTATTAACTCATATTTTAAATCACCAAATCTGCACGTTTTAGCCTAATTTCTTACATGAGTGATATAAGCTGCAAAAAGTTTCACCTGGCTTTTGGTCTCTTGTATAAAATAAGTGCCTCTCTAATGTAACATTTGTGAGGGGGTTGCACATTTCTCTAAATTTACATTTCAAACACTCAGGGTTTTCCCTTGATTCAGCAGGTACAACAATATGGTGGTTTTCCCCCTCACCTGCATTTACTTCTGGTGCATACACAAACAAACACTCTCTTTCAATTGCTTCTGACCCAGCTAAGTTAAGCAAAATGAATGCTCTTGTATGTGCATCCTTGTCAGAAAAAGCTGCTTGTATGAAAATATCATATTCCTGCTCAAATATTCTCTAATTCTCTGGTATATTATAATCAAACACAAGTGGACTAGGTCAGCGGAATGCCTTTGCCATATCAACCCACAGTAGTGAAGGTGCTTGGAATTGTGTATGAATATACACACATATAAATAAGCCAGAACTTGTAATTATGCCCAGTACCACAACAGATTCTTTGTAATAACTACATTTTGCCAAGTAAGTTTCTGTAGCACAAGAATACTTTAAAATCGCTGTACTTTGTGAAACCACTCCTTATCAGTGTAAGAAATACTTTGAAATGACTGTACTTTGCAAATAAACTGTACACAGCAGATAACACTCAGAGTAAGAAACATTTTGAAATTAATGCACTTTGCAAATAAACTGTGCACAGCATAGAAACTCTTCAAAATGGCTGTGCTTTTGCAAAATAACTCTGTACAGTGTAAGAAACACTTTGAAATGGTGGCACTCTGTAAATAAATGTACACAGCACAAGAAACGTTTCAAAATGGCTGTACTTTGCATTTTGCACACAGCAACTCTTTGTCAGCCATATTAAAGCACACAGTTTGCAAACTCTGAGATACTTTGAACAACTCTAGTTATGCTTTGAATGGCTTTGGTCAATGTAAAATAGTAGTTTGAGTCCAAAACATGGTCTTTTACTAAAACACATTCGGTTGCCTTGCTCTTTAAGCTTATTTTTGCCCTTTTATTGTGCTCATTATGCCCTTTTAATTTCTTACGATACCCATTATACTTTTCTTGTGCTCGTATTACTTTAAACATGCTCGGTATGCAAACAAAAGGTAATTCTGAGCCCTGTATGAATATTTCTGCTAGTTTTATCAAATATTGTGGTTTTGAACATTTCCTTTCATTAATAATGCATTTTATGCCTTTTACTTGATTAATAATGCATCTTGCAATAGTGCCACTTGTTTAATTAATGATGCATTTTCTGCCTTACAAATGCTCCATTTCATTTTCATTTCCAAATAAATCATCTGTGCAAGTTTTGGTTACCTTGAGTTCATTTCTGGCCCTTTTTGATTGTCTGAGCTCTGCTTCATTAAACCAGCTCAATCTGCCTTCACCTTCAACTCTGCACCTCATGGCTTGAAGAAGTTGTTCTCTCAATCCTGGTTCTGATACCATGTAATTTGTCCTCTCAGGATAAAACAAACAAGCTGTTATGAGTTCAGTTGAAGCAGTTTTATTACAAACAAACTCATCAGGAATGAGGCTTTGTAACTTAAACTTAAATAAACTTATAAACAGACTGACTACTATACTCATACATTTTAACACTCTGGCTGTTCTCCCAAAGTGGCACTGCTGCCTGCACATGCTCATTATTTATATGCACCTGCCTACATTAGGAAATCCTTCTTAAAGGTACATACACACACACTGTTCTACACTTACTATAGGTACTATAATTCTTAACCTATCCTGCACCATCTGCAAAATGTCCTGGCATATTTTTAAAGTGAATGTGTGGAGTGTCCTCCATGTTTTCTATCTATCTAGCAAGCCTTACGGATGCTTGCCATATACCATTTCAAATGCTTAAATCCAACTGAGGTTTGAAGTAATATTTTACAGCAAAAAGAAGACATGGTATTGGATGCAGCAACCGGACCCATTTTTCCCATTGATCTTTTTATTTATTTATATTTATTGACATTTGATTACTGGGAAAATCCAACTCAGTAGAAGCTCATTTCCAGCGGAGGCCCTGGAAGAAAAACTCTAAGTTATTGCAAAATAATTTAAGAACAATAATTTTATAATCTTCAAAAATAAAACAAAACATCTGCAGTTTAAATAATTATAACAAATTAGACATAATATAGAAACATTGGTTAAGAATCAATACAAGGTATATGACAATAATTTAACATTTAGAGAAATTAAAGGTAAGTTAGTCTAATACAGAGGGATCGTAATATAAGCTGAGGGGAAACAGGCTTTTGGTATATTTAGAGAGAAAGTCACAGAAGACAATTAGATAGCAGTAAGGAAGTAAATGAAGAAGGGAGAGTAAAGCAGTATAAGGAATGAAAAGGTACTTGTTCACATTTAGGAATATATTTTATCCTGGTTTTGAGCAAGAACAGAGCCAGATTTTTGATAGGAAATCTTTCAGAGTGTTTTTTAAAGATGGGAGAGTGGGTATAGACCTGTTGGATGCAGGTAAGGCATTCTAGGCCTTAGCAATCTTGTACAACTACAGAAAATGCCCAGCAGATTTCCTAAGTTTATAGACAGACAGGAGTTTTTGGTCAGTGGATTGCAATGACTGACTGGGAACATAGTTGTGTAGAATGTTTTTTTAGTGCTGGACAGGCAGATCGATGCAGAATAATTTTCATGTGGTAAGAAGTTGTGTATATGTTAGTTGCTGTGCCAGTTCTAACCAATTTAGACTTTTCAGTGCTATACAGTGGTAGGTTCTGATGGGTATGTGCTACAAATTTAGCAACTTTGTTATAGCATTGTTCAAGTTTTAATTTTTGTGAAGCCTAGAGGTTAGTATGAGACCACCATAAACAATAGTGGGGAGGAGGTAAGTACTGGGAAGTGTAGTTTTAGTTGCGTTGGTGAGAGAGGTTTTGGCTCTGTAAAGCATCCCTAGTTTTTGATGAGTTTTTCTTATGCAATTTTGCATATGCAGGTCAAATGTAAGATTATCATTCACTATCACCCCTAACAGTTTGGTAGGCAAAATGACTTCAATGGTTGTATTATCAAGAGAGAGGACTTTAAATTTTGAGAGAGGGATTTAGAAAAAAAGTAGTAGTTTGGTCGTTTTGGGGTTGAGCATGAGCTGTGAGTTACGAAGCCATGTTTCAGTGGTGGCTAAAGCTTCCTGAGTAATTTTTTGGAGGTGTACCACATTGTCAGATGTGCAAATGAGAGTGGCTTCATCTGTGTATTTTATTAGGGTGGCCTGGTGTGTGGAAGTATAGAGAGTGTTGGTGAAAGTGTAAAAGAGGAGGGGACCAAGGATAGAGCCTTGTTGTACATCAGTGGTGACTGGGAGGTAAGGAGAGAGCATAGAGTGCCATTTTTTCTGACTGATACCTATAGGACAGGTAGCTTTTAAATCACAGAAGGGTGGTTTGAGAGAGACTAATGAGGACATTTGTAGAAGACGTTTGCCATAACAAACTGTGTCAAATGATTTTGATGAGTCTAGAAATAAGGAAGAGACTAGTTTGCCATTATCTCTAGCTTTATTGACAGTATGTATACAGGTTAGAAGGGCAGTGCTAGTACTATGGGAAGGATGGAAGTCATGTCATGTAGGGGATATGAGTTCTTCCTGCAGGAAATAGTCTAGCAATTGTTTTTGAATACATTTTTCAAGTACTTTGGTGAGGGGAGATAAGATTGCTCTAGGTCTAAATTTATTCATATCTGTTGAATTTTCTCTTTTGTGCAGAGGGATAATGTGTGACCTTTTCCAGAGAGATGGTGAACATGGGATTCCTGGGTTGACCTAAGATTTGATAAAGGATAAGCAATGCTATTGGCTGCTATTTTTAGGTACTCGCTTGGAATGTCATCAGCTGAAGAATATCATGCTTTAAGTTTGTTTAAGAGCAGTTTTGTATAGGATGTGGGCACATGTTTGAAGGTGAAAGTGGATGTGGTGATATGTGGCTGTTGGATAGGGTTAGGATTAGATGTTGAGGAATCCTTGGTTAGAGATGATATACCATCTATAAGATAAGAGTTGAACTGTTTTGCAGTTTTGAGTGGTGAGTTATCAGGAGAAGGGTTTGAGTTGAATTTTTGGCTGGGATGTCAGATCTCTTGAATGGATTTCCAAATTTTTTTAGAGTTGTGTTTAGTATTATTTTGAAAGTTGTTATAGTATTGGGGTTTTTTGTCTTCAATTATTTGCTTTTAGTATGATTGCAAAGCATTCTGAAGTCTTCAAGATATTGAGGTGTTTTATAATTTTCCCATTCCTTCCATGCTTTTTTCTCTATCCTGCATTAGCATTCTACTCTTGTTGGATACCAAATCGCATTATTTTTTATCAGTCTCTTCCTTTCTAGGAGGTGCAAGGCTATTTAGGATATTTAGAAAAGTTATACTGAATTCAATTACAGCATTGTCTAAGGGGAGGACTTTTAGGAAGTTCCGGTTAATAGATAATAGTGTAGTAATGAACATTTCTGGGTTAACCTTGGAAAGGTTATGTGTTGTTTTATAAATAAACTGTTTAAATGGATGTGTGAGATGTCTAGCCATATAAATTGGGAGATGATTTTATTTTATTTATTTATTTTACATTTGTTGAGCAGGAGTGTCCAACTGAGCTCAAGCCCTTTTTCAGCGAAGGCCCGGGAAGAAAAGGTCCAAAAAGTGCCTAAAAATAACATTACAGTAGAGATATTCAAGAAGTTACAAAAAAATTAGTACAGTTGTTGAATTATTTAATACTGTTAACAAAGGATGATAATTTAAGTATAATAAGTAATATGTTATAGTTTAGTAAGTTTGCTAATCTAGGGTTCAGTAGGCAGTGTATAGTATAAGCTTAGGAAGCAGCATCAAGGCAGTAGAATGTAAATAATTCAAGATAAGTGTCATGACTTAATTTGACAGTACTTTATAGGTGGGTAGTGGTCGGAGGAGTGTTAAATGGCAGGTCCAGTGGTTTTTAAAATAGTCTTTGGTGACTGAGTTTCTCTCACTAAGAGAGTCTGATATTGTACCTGTGATGAAGTATTTGCTAGAGTCTGATACTAGCATCCAGTATAATTGAGAATTTGATGTCTTGCTATAATGTGTGGGGCTATTCATTTGCTGTGTGAAACCATATAGGTTCATGATGGAAATCTTAAGGATATCAAATGCAGGATATCTTCCAGCATATCTGCATTGTCACCGGGAGGGATATAAAGGACATTAATGCACATTTGTTTATTTTGAGGAAAGGAATAAGAATCTCCACTGATCTAAAGTTTGGTGTTGGTTTGCTGTAAGGGGAAATGTGGTAGGTAATGGGAAATATTAAAGCAATACCATCGGCTTTCCTCTTTATATGATCATTACGGATGATATTATAGCTAGGAGGTGTAACTTTGAAATTGCTTATGCTGGGTTTAAGTCAAGTTTCAGTTACAGCAAGAACATCAGGCTTGTGTTGAGTAATCCAGACATGTAGTTCAGAAGTTTTATTTCTTATACTTCTAACTTTTATCGCAGAAAA
>NC_056743.1:1971096729-1971179229 GCF_019279795.1 Protopterus annectens | reverse complement strand
TCGTCCCTTCACAAACCCAAACTGGGTGGGGTCCACTGTTTGAAGGTTGCCAATGTCTGTTTATAAGTTTAATGATAATGCGTTCCATGCCCTTGCAGATCAGGCTCGTCAGACTGATGGGACGGTAGTTCCCAGGATCCAAAGTGGATTACCCCTTGTGGAGTGGGATAACTGTAGTTGTGCACCACTCAGTGGGCACAAAGCCTGAGGTGAGGCTATGATTAAACATGACACTTAGGTGAGGTGCCAGTTCATTTTGTAGTTCATGTAGTACACAGCCTGGGATGTCATCTTGTCCCATGGATGCTGTATTCTTAGCTTTGGAGAGTGCGGTTTCTACCTGTGTGGTTGTAATTACCGGAATCTGGCAATCTTTTGGTACTGATATGGGCCCTTTAGGGGGTGAGAGAGGGGTGAAGTTGGCACTAAATTGATCTGCCAGGATATTGGCAACATCCTTGGGATCAGTATATTTAATGCCATTCTGTTGAAGCTCAGAGCAGATCTGAGCATTGCCATTTAGATTCTTGACATCACTATAGAAAGTCTTGTGGCTGTCTTTGGAATCTTTGGCAATTTTATTTTCGTAACTAGCTTTCGAAGATTTTATGAGGAATCTCAGCTTCTTACTGAGGCTGGTGAGGGAGATTTTTGCATCCTGGGATTTTCCTCTTTTCTGTAACAGTTTCTTTCTTCTGTTGTATAGTTTGTTCATTGCAGGGGACCACCAGATTGGCTTCCTTTTTTTGGAGGAGAGCATCTTGGTTCTATTTGGGATGGCACGATTCATGCATGAGTGGATGTGCTCGTACAGTGCCTTAGTGTAGGATTCTGCAGTCGAACTTTCAGATCCCGTCTGCATGGGTGTCATGAAGTTTGTCACTTCTGACTTCAGTAGCATGAAGTAGGCTTTGGAGAAGTTTTTTAAGGTTTCTTACTTGGGGGGGGGATGTGGATGTCAAGGGTGATTTGCTTATGGCCAGACCTGACCAATGAGGGGGTGACCACTGGTGTGCAGCATCTATCTCCCATGTTGGTAATGACCAGGTCTAGGATATTGGAGCCCCTGGTGGGACAATGGATTAGTTGATCCAGGACGTTGGAATTTATGAATTCCAAGAATCATTGGCAAAAGGAGTTGGTACCCGAGTAGTTTTTCCAGTTAATGGCAGGGTAGTTGAACTCACCCAGTATTAGGGTGTTTTGTTGTATCTTAATATTTTCCAGTATGTTTAGAAAGGTGTAGTGAGAATCTTGGAGCATGGTGGGGGATCTGTAGCAAGTTACAATTTGGATTGCAGTCTTACCTAGTGTTAGTTGCTCCTGGAGAATTTCAGATGCATTGTGTTGGGCAACTAGCTTGGAGGTGTGAATATCATTGGTGAATATGGACACTCCTCCACCTTTAGTGTTTTGGTCTTGGTTTTGTGGCCAAAAAGTGTGGTAAGAGTTGTAGCCTGGTATTGCAGGGGTGCTCCCTGGAGCCATAAACCAGGTCTCAGTTACTGCACAGATATCGATGTTCTCCATTTTTAGGAGTGCCTCGACAGAGTGCATTTTGAGGTTTAGACTTCTAGCATTGAGTAGCATTACCTTCAGATTTTGCATGCTTGTATCTGTTACGGTGGTGGTTTTGTCCTTTGAACCTTGCCTACAAAAGGCACTATAGGGGTGGCAAGAGCTTTAGCCAGTAACCTGAATCCCAGGGGTGACAGATGCAGACCATCTCTGCAAAGCATCGTGGTTTGTCGATCATGTCTTCCCAGGCAGACAGATACTGAATTCCCTTTGAATGACACCAGAAGCTTAGCCAATTGTTGAAGTCAGTCATTTTGTCCTTATACTGTGGTATCATTCTGGGCAAAGGCAGGATGCTACTCAGGGCTAGGGTCATACCTGCTTGGGCCACATGATCCAAGAGCTCTTCCATGTCTCTTTTCATGCAGTCCAGGGAGGTACATCTCAAGTCATTCATTCCAGCATGGACAATGACAGAGTCGTATTTGTACTTGCTGTGGAGTGACTTGAGTGCATGCGTTATGTGGCGGATCCTGGCACCTGACAGGCAGCTGACTGTAATTTTCTCCTTGTTCAGCCTGGTGAGTGGGACATCAGTGTGCCTGACTATAGAGTCACCTATGACTAAAGTGTTGGGTACATTGTCTTCTCTTGGGGGCTGTTGTTGAGTGGCACACTGGTATTGTGAGCTACGTGTCACTTTGGTTGTGACTGGTGTTTGTTTGCATTTCAGCTTCAGAGATCCTTGTTGCTTGGGCAGGTTAATGTTAAGGGCCTCTGCATATGTGGGCTTAGTGTTGCTATGTGTGGGTGTTGATGGTGTGAGTTTGGAAGGGCTATAAGTTGCTTGAGGTGTAGTGCAGGTGTTAACCTTCTCCTCTGGACTCTGTCTAGCACAATCTTGACCAGAGAGAGCTTTGCTTCCAGTTTGTCTATGTAAGTGCATCTCTCGCAGGTTGTAGTGTTGAGTGGTAGGAGGAGAGGTTTGTCTGTGTACATAAGGCAGTTGCCGCATTGCCCCAGTATGCCCAGATTCACCAGGTGGACAGGAGAAATCATCAGAAGCTGACCCTTGGACATGCCTGTTTAGGTGCTTTTTTTGTAAAGTATAAGAGCTGTTTTCCCTTACCTTTGCAAGGTACTTTGCAGTTATAGGCTGTTTAGCGCCTACGAGATATATATATATATATATATATATATATATATATATATATATATATATATATAGTGTGTGTGTGTGTGTGTGTGTGTGTGTGTGTGTGTGTATGTATGTATACTCTTGCATGTGTATTTACTTGAACGTATATATGGAAAACTTAAACATTTATATGCTCTTATTCAGTTATGAAATATCTTGCAATGCTCTACCAGGTTCGTATCTACTCTCATTGTATATTCTGTATACTTGTATTTTTAACCAAAAGAGAGAATATCCTCTTATTGTATACTAACAGCTGTAAAGTCTACCTTCTGTATGCTACTACTCTGTAAGGTCTCTCTTGTAAATTTTTCTTCTCTCTGTAACTTATGGAGTTTTTCTCCCCAGGACTCCACTGAAAACGGACACTTGTTGTCCAGTCGGACTATCTTGGCAAACAAATGTTAAATAAATACAATAAATATGTGTATGTATAGAAGTAGTAGGGTCATTTGGGGAGGGCTTTGGAATAAGATTCACAAGTGAAATGTGTATGTAGGCAGTATAATATTAGAGTAAGAAAGGGTGGTTGGAAACTGGAATTTGGGGTAGGTTAGGGAAGCAAAGTGCATCCTAGCATAGCTAGCTTCCCACCCTCAGGTCAATTTATAAGTCAGAGCAATCACTTTAGAGGCAGAACAAAGCAATTAACAAAGAGATGCAAGTAAAGCAGGTTTTCTGTCATCTCCTGAAACTAAATACCTGGCATATGCAGAATAGAACAAAAGGAAGCAATGGCCTACTTAGTAAGGGGTTTACAGAGCCTTTCAATCACAGATCAGGCATGTATATTACTGATTAAAGTTAATACACAACAAGGTTCTTTATGATAAAAAATGCTTGCATGAAGCAATGACAAATGTCTCAGTAAAGGTGTAGGTTTGAGGCCTTGTGACAGAGCTCCTGCAATATCAAAGTCAGATACAGTGACCTCAGGATCTGAAATGAAAGAAAGAAAAAATAAACTCTACTAAGCTATAAAATTATATTCAACCAATAAACTAGTACTTATTATTCAAAAAAGAGATGGAGGAAGAACCAAAGTCACAGCATGAGAATACAGGGAAAATTTGAGAATAGAGCGATGGTAAAAAAGTGTATGCATTTAAGATCATAGTAGTTGTAGCAGAAAGTTAGAGAACCACAGTAATGCACTTTAGCCCTTTGTAACATAAAGTTTTGTGTTTTGTTAATTCATTCAACTAACCCATCTCTTTGAGAATGATGCACAGATGTCTTTACCTATTTCACTTACTGACAAAGCTAATACATTACTCAAGACACAAACAGGGTGACTCAGTCAACAAATATTTTTAGGCATGTTCCTAGTCTAGAAAAGAAAATTACTAGAGTTTTTGCTATGGACATCATCTAGGCTCTTCACAACTGTCCCAGGAAATGTTGTTACATAATCAATGAATACACAGATAAACTGGTGGCCATTATTCAGATTTGCAATTTGTCCTACAATGTCTATTCTTATGCATTCAAAAGGGACCAATACAATAGACAAGGGTATTATAGTAGTCTCAAGACCTGCATTGTGTGATTCATTTGACACTCTGGGCAGACTCTACAAATATTATCCATGTCCTTCTTAATATCAGATCAACAAAAATACCCATAACCCTAGCTGTTTTGTCCTTTCCTAAATGACTACCTAAAATATGTATGTATGATAATTTCATTATAGGGATTCTAAAAGGTTTAGGAATTCATAAACAGCTTAGTATTTCTCTCTCTCTCTCTCTCTCTCTCTTTTCTTTGGTTACATGTACAGCAGGTAACTGTTGACTCATAATAGAGCATTCCAGACTCATCTCAAATAATATAGCATTCTGGGGGGTTATTTTCTTCTTTTGGATCCAGTAGATGTTCTCTGTGTTCCATCTAGCTTTAATTAGTTTATTCGCCTCCTAGTGAGTGTTCCTGAAATTGACAGGACTTATCTGGATGTCATTCAAGTCAGTTCTTTCCTTGGTATTTTAGCATGAAGTGAAAGATATACCTTGTTCTCCTACAAATACAAATGTTGGTCTTTCTCCTTTATCTAGTTCATCCCTGAAGAAGGACAACTGATGACAATAATTTTCTTCCACAAGGTTTATGGACTGTTTCCCTTTCTCTTCCTCAGGGGAGACTTTTCCTGCCTTTCCCTCATTGCCTGGCTTCTGTTTCTGTCTGACTTTCTGCTTTTATTTAGCAGAGGAAAGTTTAAAACTCTGAGTTCTATTTTCTCCCTTTCTGCATTATGAGCCCTTTTGTCACTTATCCCATTTTCTATACCCATTCCCTAAGTATGTTTTTAACTAAGGACCTTTTTCTGACATTATTTTTAACCAAGGACAATTCTCTCTCACTTTGCAATGACTTCTTTTATCAGTTTAACTGATGTAGTCTTTTGGTAGAAATTACACTCCCAGTCAGTTTTTATATTGACGTCTTTCAGTATTTTAATGAGTCCTTGACATGAGTTGATGTTGGTCTTATCTGAGTCTTCCACCCTGAGCCATATCATTGTTCTTTTTGTGGTGCATAGATCTGTATTTGTTTTTGTTTATTGGAGCTATTTACTTCTTGGCAGTATATATGGCTGAATCTTTCCCACCATAGCTTTCAGAATTCTATAAACTGTGGGAACTCTTGGTCAGTGATCTCATTATGAATTGAATGAAGCACCAATGATACAGGATGTAATATTTTACCCAAGAAAGTTTGAATTTATTTTTGTCTTACACAGTATTCCCTCTTGTCTTCATGCACACACATACCACTTCACTTTTCTAACTATAAGTTATTTTGTAAATGTAAACATCATGTGTATTAACCAGTGTAATCATGCTTTATGAATCTAAAACTTATAGTAAGTATCTGTGCTTCCACAGCCTCCATTTCATGAGTTCTGTAACAGTACAATGCCAGAGTGCATATTCTCATTAGCTAGACGTTATCATTCAATAGTAATACTGGGGACTGAGGGGATCCATACTGCATGTTGTCAACTGTCAATTATTATTTAAGATTTCCAATTAGAATGGGGAAGGGATAGAGGGTTACAGAGTTGCCCCAAAAGGGGTTGGGGGTTAGCATAATGGTTAAGGTGTTCACCTTATAGACATAAGGTACACAGTTTGATTCCCCTATTTGGTCACTCTCATTAATTTCTCCAAATCTTTTGGGTTTCTAATATCATGAAGGGAATGGACCCCATTCCTAAGTCAAAGTATGATTAAAGTTCATGAAATTAGTATTTTTTCAGTCTTTGATGTCAGCCAGAAGTGCTCTTCGCAGCACCAACAATGTGCCCAGTAATAACTCCTTCTGCAATTTGTACAGATTACATGTATTGCTAACATACCTAAATATGATTGTAGATTATTGTTTATAAGACCCATTGTTCCTACTACTATTGGAACTGTCTGGGTATCTTTCTTCCACATTGATATCATTTCTGACTGCAAATCCTGATATTTTTATGACTTTGTGTCTCTGTACACAAGATACTGTAGTCACTGGGTGTAGTAATTTCAATGATCAATGCTACTTTTGTCTTGTTTTCATGGACACTCTATCTGGTTTCCTCACATCTGTTTTTTGAACTGTTGGTTATGGGTGATCCTATGTAATGTAGACTTTATTAATTTCTGTGATGCTTTGTGGCTCATGTTTCCAGTGTTTTTCAGCTACTTCAATATTATAATGTTTGCACAATCCCCAATGCAACAGTTTTGCTACATTATTATGCCTTTCAGTATACAGTGCTTCTGCCAGTAGTATATCACAATCAGCAACATGGTATTTGACTGTTTCCAATTCTGTTTTACAAAACTTACATTTGTCTGTTTCTACCACATGTCCAATGGACTTTGTAAAACAACTTGTACATAGTCCACTATCTTGGGGTGACAATATTAACCTTTCATCTTTTGGTTTGAATTTGCCTCTCCTTAACCATTCCTGCATTTGATCCTGATCAACATGAGGTTCTTCCAGGAGTTTTCAATACTTGCAACTATATTTATGCATTTTCCAAATTTCTTGCCTTTTCATCCTTCACCTTATATTCTTTCTTTTGTTTGTTAGCACATTCAGTTGCTGCCTGATGTTTATCTACTTCTGGTTTGATTTCCATTCCCGCTTGATGCCGACATGCATCTGCTAGACTAGAAGGGAAGTCATCTTAGATTTATTCTCCTCATGTTTCAAAACTTTCACTATGTTTGGGTCTTGTGAGGTCAGCAGATATGTATGCCGTCCCACAATTGCAAATCTATACATATAATCAATTTCAAGTAGGCCCATACCTCCTTCTGAATGGGAAACATATAATCTTGGTATTCACTGATTTCTGTAAATCATTTGATGAGCATTAAGAATCCTTCTTGTTTTCCTGTCTAATCTATCCAACATGTTTTGGGGCCAATCAATCATTCCAAAACTGTATGTTAGGACAGGAAGAAGAAATTGGTTTATAGCTTGAATTTTGTTCCTAGATGTCAATGCTGTTTTCAGGATTAAGTCTTCTAAAATATTCCTTACAAAGTCTTATTCACATTTGCTCATGTTTTTCTGTTGATCCTTCATCAATTCCCAAATATTTATACACTCCCTCTTGCTCAAGTTCTTTTATATCACATTCTTGTCCCAAACTGTTGTTCTCTTGATGCTGTAGCTTTCTGCTTGAAATGTTGCCTTTGCAGATTTATCAAGGCCAAATGACATTCTTATATCATTTAAAAATGTTTTAACTACTTGCAGTTGTACTTTCATTTCCTCATCTGATGAGCTACACAGTTTTAAATCATCGACAAAGAGAAGATGAGAAGTCTTTATACTTTATTGCTTTCTAGGAGCCAAATTCTAACCATGACCTAATCTGGTAAGCCAACATCTTAATGGATTAAGGACAAGGCAAAAGGGCAATGGTGACAGAGAGTCACCCTGGAATATCCACCCTTTGGATTTTTATCCCTGGAATAATAATTTGTCCTTTATCATGGCTTAATTACAAAGTGGTTTGCCACTGTTTCATGGTTGCTGTGATGTAATTTATCAGTGTAGGATGTATCTTATGCATTTTTAAGTATTCTTTTATCCATGAATGTGGGATACTGTCAAATGCTTTTTTGTAGTTCCATGCCATACTTAGATTCTTCTTTTTAGTTCTCTACTATGACTTTATTTAACAACAAATGATCCTTTGCTCCCTAATTTTTTTTATTGCTCTTTTGTTCTATTGCCATCATTGAGTTTTCTTCGAAATGACTAAACTCTGTCGGCATCAATTCCAGTGTAGAGTTTATACATAGTCGGCAGGCAAGTTATTGGTCTGCAATTTTTAGTGCAGCTTGCAGGTTCATGCTTAAGTAGGAGCATTGTTTTTTCTGTTGTTAGCCAGGTTGCTGTCTGTTTGGTGTGTGCATATAAATAGCTCTTACTCATGACTAAATCTTTGTGCAAACATGTTAATGCTTTCAACCAGAAGTTAGGTACTGCGTCTGGGCCTGGGGTTTTCCAATTAGAGGTGTTTCTTAACTTTGTTTTAGCTTCTTTCTGGCTGTAACTTCATCCAATTTCATATCCTGTACCTTTGAACCTCTTATTCTTTCTTTTACTTCTTCTATCCATTTAGCATCTTTGTTATGTTCTACAGAATCTTCATAAATTCTTCTCCAAAATGTATCTATTTCTTCTTTTTTTGGTGTTCTTTCACTTTCTTTTATCTTGTTTCCCAATTCTCTAGAAAACATTTTGGGTCATCAATAAATTGCTTACTTTGTACTTTTCCTTTTATATTTATCTATGTATCTTCTACATTTTTCTGCCTGTGCTGATTTTTTTAGTTTATTATTTGTGACAGTGCATGATAAATCCTGATCCGTTATAATGCTGCGCATTGCTTTTATCATGCCTATCTTTCTGAGTATTTTTGTTGATCTGTTCCCTCTTCTATACTCTTCTAACAGTGACACTTCTCATCTTAACTGCTTTATAGTGTTTTCTATTCGATACTTTTATGATGGTATTCAATTTCTCCCCTTCCTTTCCCTTACTACTCTGTATTTGTGTGGTAGGATTTCATCTGTTATTAATTTAGCTGTGCCGTAATATATCCTGTTTACTTCTGTTATATTGCATAGATTTCTATGGACAGTCCTAATTACTGTGTTCATTTGTTTTATCAGTCTTCTAACTTTTTGGGTTTTATTGACCTTCTGCAGTCTGTTGCTTTCATTGATATTAATATGTCTATCTAGATCAATTAAATCAAGCAACTCTTCTGTGAGGGAACATTTTTTGTTCTGCATTTTCTGCAGGCATTCTATATGAAGTTTTATAGCATCTTCCTGTGGCACATTCTCTTTAATTTCATCCTGTGTCATCTGTTGCTCTGTCATATGGGAACTCACAGGCCTATCACTCTTCAATGTTGACTCTGTCAGAGTTGCCAAAGCTTCCTCCTCCTTCCCTTGCTGTCCAGCATCAAGTGAATGTTTATGCAGGTTTCCTGTGGAAGGCTCCAAAGTATCTTGATATGGCAACTGACCAGTTGCTTCTTATTCCACTGATTTTTCCTTAATTTGGATGTCTATTGCTCTATCCTGCTGTGGTGTTTCCTGAGTTAAATATTCTATACTGAATCCTTCACTTCGCAGGTACTCCACAACCTCAGTTTCTATTTCTTTAACTTCTCCGTTACTAATATCAATTTCTACTTTCCTCTTTGTCTTCTTATTTTTTATACTGTAAAGTTTTCCATGTCCAGATTCCTTTGCCTGTATTTCTCTTCAAATATCTTTGGTGCTGCTCTTTTTCTATTGATTAGTTTTGCTTTCTCCTTTGCATAGATATTACACCATATTAAATACCTTCCTTTCCCATGTCCATATTTCCTCTTCAGATGTCTCCTGATCTTCCTGTTTCTCCTTACTTTGGGGACTTGTTCCATCATGCTGTGATGTAACCTGTATTAGACCTTCTACACCAAATCCTTTACTTTGCAAGCATTCCATAAATTAAACTTCTATTTTTTTTTAACTTCTACTTTACTAATCTTCTTTTCTACATTCCCTCTTTGTTATATTATTTTTATGTTGTTAATTTTTCCGTATGTGGATGCCTTTGCCTGTATTTCTCTTTGAATATCTCTTTGAATATCTTTGGGGCTGACTTTTTGTATTCATTAATTTGGCTTTTGACTTTGCATAAATATTGCACCATTTCAAATCTGTCTTTCTTTCCCATGTCCACATTCCTTTTTTTATACTTTTCAAAAATCTCTAGGTTTTGTTATTTATTTTTTTGCACTTCATCAGATGCTTCTTTTTCCAAACAGATCAAAGTTTCTTGGTCTATATAATGTTTTTCACAAATATGTTGTATCAACACAAATTTTTATTTGAAGCTTCATGTTTTTCTTGTGGAAGTATTTTTCTTTCCTCTAATTTCTCTCTTAACCTTTTTGTATATCTTGTGTCTGGAAATTCTGGGTTTTTTGCATAATAGTGACAATACATAATTTCTTTCTTATCCTCAATAGTCCACTTTGTCATTTTTATCGCTCTTCTTTGGCATATCACTTTTTGTGATTTTTATAGGCTGGTGCTTCCTTCTACAACAGGGAGCCATCCACCCCCCACCCCAGGGCCTGGCCTAGCCCCATTGTAGGAATGCTTCTGTATCTTGAGGATTGTACACTATCATTTTTTCCAATCCTGGCACCAGTGTGCCTACCAGGATTGGGCACTTTTTTATTCTGGGGTCTTCTGCGCCCAGCTATCTTTTTTAATGTTTGACCTACTTCTGTCCATGATACATGCTATATAAAATACAGTCTGTATATCAGTGTCATCTTGGTGAGATTTTGTGAAAAACAGGATCCACCTCATGAAGGTAGTCACCAAGACTTGAGGGTGAATTCAGTTTCAGCAATACTACTCTCCTTTGCTTGCTGACATATCATCTCTCCATTCAGACCCTGGTATATAATACTGGCATGGTATATAATAGTCTGCACACTGATTGCCTAGTACTTACTGGTGAGTCCCTGGTGGTCTGATTGTTAGAATTCAGCTCTGTCACCATCACAACTTGGGCTTGCTTTCCAGTCAGGGAAGCTTTAATGACTTTCAATGGGTCTTGATAATATCCCAGGATGCTTCATAAATAACATGAAACATGACCTATCAGGTCCACTAGAATCATTATGTAAATGTAGCCTCCAAACAGGCTTCATGATGACTAGGACTGCAACTGTTATCTCTTTGCACAAGGGCAGAACATCAAAGAACCATAAGAACTTCCAAGAACTGCCCCATAAGGCTGAGTAGTCTCATATGTAAAGCCATAGAAAGAATCACCATGGTTATGACAAATAATGACACTGGAAACCTTCATACACTGGATCCAACCCAGTTTGTTTTTGTCAAGAAGAAGTCATGCTGTTCATCCTGATGAAGTTCTTTGAGAAGGTGACAAAAGCAATGGATGAGGGCACAACAGTGCATATAGTCTGCCATGACCTTGTCAAGGCATTTGATGCAACATCTCACTGAAGAATTGAAGACAAACTCACAAGATTAGGTTTAAGCCCCTATGTCACCCAATGGATAGCCTGCTGTCTCACAGATAGAACCCAAGAAGTCAGAATGGGGGGGGGGTTACCTCTGTAAAAAGGCAGTCACTAGCAAAGTCTAGTATTACTGAATGACTGGTTATATTTTTGTACCAAAATGGAGTATTAACAATGTGAAGTCCACATCATTTACCATTATTAGCATGGCCATCAGGTTGTGGACTGGTCGTAGACTGATGTTTATTTACTCAACACCAAAAGAAGCTCACCACAATCCAACAGATTCTCCTTGTGGTGTTCTCTGTGATTGCATGTCTCTCCTGTATCCTTGAAAATAAATATATTTGTTGTCTTGGCTATTCTATCTGTAGGGACTATTCTAGTGATCAGCCAAGATATGCACAGGGATCTCCCGGTTACCTGCCTTAAAAGTTTGTATGTAAGTTGTAATTAACACCTCAGCGTTTTAATCATTTATTCATTTTATTTTTTTCTATTTTTTTTTTTTTTGTATTGCAGATGAATCACAATTCAGCCTTGAACCATGGGCAATGACACCATTGCAAAACTGATGAGTGCTAGGAGAAAACTGATATAATGTTTCTCATGGCCAAATTATTGTGGTGATCCAGCATTTTCAAGACCTGCTTTATATGCTTGGATATCTCAAGGGAGACACCTGGCAAGGTCAGAAAGTTCTTTCTTATTTATTTATTTTATTTATTTCACATTTGTTAACTGGGTTGGTCCAGCTGGGTAAGAATTTACCCTTTTTCAGTGGAGACTTGAGGGGAAAAGCCCCAAACAGACATACAAGTAGAAACAAGTTTACAATAATACAGAGCAAAACAATGTCATGAATACAATGGATAAGAAAAAAATAATGTACTCCATGGAAATAAACATAGCTGTATACAAAAATATAATAAGGTTGTAAAAGGAAAAACAATGATAATAAATCCAAGAGGTATGCAGTAAGGAAATTAAGGTTATAGGTAATCTTTTGAAAATAATATGGTATTATTAGATTAGTGGCTAGAAGGAGAAATTGTGTTTGTGCAGGGGGCCTCAGATCTGAGGATAAAACTAGTGCTAGAGTAAAAAAAAAGAGAAACATGTATGTACAAGGGGCCTCAGATCAGAGGAAGAGATGGTGCAGATGAAGAAAGTAGTACAGGAGGGATGTAGTGATCTAGAGGGAGGGTGTAGAAGGGAGAGCAGATAGATGTAGTAAGTTATAGAAACAGGAAAGGACTTATAGATCAGACTTAGTGGTAAAGTGGGTATAGGGAAGGGAGGGGTTAAGTAGGGTGGTTGCAGGTACATATAGGGTTGTTGTGGAGACACAGTATCAGATCATGTTTGTAGTTAGAAAGGGATTTGGAGTGGAAGATTGTTCCAAATAAGGGAAATGGAGTGTTTATAGAGTAGTTTTCATATGTTCTTGTTGGGTCTACAGACTTGCAGTAAGTGTTTATTGGAGCTGCACAGGGAACGGGGAGGGGTGTACCAGGAGATCAGGTTGGACAGAAATGGACAATCAGATTTAGAATTAAAAATTGTAAAAGCTTGGATTAGCTGACTTTTGGCCAGAAGGTGTGGGAGTTCAAGCCAATGTAGTTTTGTGAGTGCTGTGCAGTGATGGGATTTATAGGAGCTGCTGGTGACAAATCTAGCAATTTTGTTGTAGGTTTGGTGAAGCTTTGCCACCAGGTTATTTTGTAGATTAGAAAATAGAGGGGAGCCATAGAGGAGGGCAGGGAGGAGAGAGGATTGGGCTAGCAGCAGTTTTGAGTTGGGGGTCAGGAATGTGCTATTTCTGTATAGCAGGCCCAGTTTTTGGTGTGTTTTCTTTATGGAATGAAGTATGTGGCAGTCTAGTTTGACCTGATCATCTATGATGACACCCAGGAGTTTAGTGTGTGAGTCTGGTCTTATGATGGTGCCATTTAGAGAGGATAAGAGAAAGCTGGATTTGTGGTGGGCTAGAGTTTTAGGCAGGAATAATAAGAGCTTAGTTTTAGAGGAGTTCAGGATGAGTTGATTGTTGGTGAGCCACTTCTCAACAGAATGAAATGATGTTTGGGTGGTATGGCGGAGGTTGTTGATAGAGTCAGAAATGGAGATCAGAGTTGAATCATCTGCGTACTGTATGACAGAGGAGAGGTTATAGGCAGTGTGGAGGTCATTGGTGAAGAGATTGAAAAGGAGGGGACCGAGAATTGAGCCAGAAAGGGAGAGAAGGAATTTTGCCATTTAACTGCATGTAGGTGATTGGACAGGTAACTTGAGAACCAATTAAGCATGGGGAAGGAAATGTTCAGCTGAGAAAGTTTATGAAGTAGAAGGTTGTGAGAGACAGTATCGAAAGCCTTTGAGAGATCTAAGAAAAGGCAGTACATGAGTTTGCTATTGTCTCTGGTCTCAGTTACTGTATGTGAGAAGGATAACAGTGCAGTGTTAGTAGTGTGTTTGGGTCTAAACCCATGCTGGGTGGTGGTTAAAAGATTGTTTTGAGTAAGGTGAGAAGGTAGTTGAGAATGGATACACTTTTCGAGAATTGTGGAGAGGGGAGAAAGAATAGCAATGGGACAGAAGTTAGATGGTTCTGTGAAGTTACCTCCTTTATGTAGTGAGATAGTGTAGTATTGATTCCAAATAGAGGGGCAGTCGGTTCTTGGATTGAGTGGTTGATTAGAATGGTGACAGGAAAGGCAAAAGAGATAGCAGCAAGTTTAAGGAATTGGGGAGGTAGGTTATCAGGGGCGGGAGAACAAGGTTTGAGTTTACCGAGGAGAGTTTTAATATAACTAACAGATACAGGTTTGAGCATAAAGGGGTCTGAGAGGTTAGTGGAGTCAGATTTGGGATGTGAAAAAGGTGTGGGCTTGGTAGTGGAAGTAGTAGAACTGGAAGTGGAATTAGAGGTGGGGTTGGGGTTATTAGATGTGTTGGGTACCAGTTTAGAAATGGTATCAATGAAGTAGTGATTTAAATGGATGGCGGTATCCGAGGGTGATTGATTAAGAAAAGGGTTAGGAGTTGAGGGTGAGCCGGGTTAGAGAAGAATTTTTATGGTTGTCCAGAACTTCTGGGGGTTGGAAGTGTGCAGAGATTGGTCCGAGAAGTGAAAGTTTCTTTTGTCCTGGTTGATTCTTTTTGTAAGGTTTCTAAGTTCCCTGTATGATTGTAGGAGGGCAGGAGATTTGCTTTTCTGATATTGTTTTCAAGTGGCATCTCTTTTATGCATAAGGTGGAAGGTTTCTTTGGATAGCCAGGGGCATGTTTAGCTTTGACTTTTATTTTCCTGATGGGGGAAAGAGATTTTAGTATGTTTAGGAATGTCTGGTTGAAGTAGCTGACTGCATCATTTAAAGGTAGAGACTATAGGCAGGACCTGTTAATTTTGGAGAGGATTTCATCAAAGGAGGTGGTATTGAATTTTCTTAGGTTTTTATGTTATGGATGTATTTTATGAGGTGAGTACTAGTGAGGTTGGGTGAGTATCTAGTAATATAGATAGGCAGGTGGTCACTGATGGAATCAGGTAGTGTGCCTGGCTGGTGGTACCAATCTGGAGAATTTACAAGAATCCAGTCAAGGATAGAATTGGAGCGGTTTATGCCAAGGTGGGTGGGAGGGGAGACAAGTTGAGTAAAACCGTGTAGACTGAGACTATGAGAAGGTGTAGTAGAATTAACTGAGTTCCAGTCTATATTTACACCCCCAAGAATGATAATTTCAAAGGGGATGTGATGAAAATACCAAGGTAGGATGTCTTCAAGGATGGTAATGTTATTCCCTGGTGGGATATAGATTGAGGCTATGGGTAGTTTTTGGTAGGTGTTGAGATGGCAGGTTACTATGAGTAGCTCTGCAGGGTGGAAGGAGGGAGGGGTAATGGTGAGTGGTAAGATCCTGAGAGAGTCAGAATAGAGAATAGTGACACCACCTCCCCTTTTGGTAGATGTATCCAGTCTACTGATGTTGAAATGGGGGGGGGGGCAGATCTCTGACTTGTGAATGTAGGGTTTTAGCCAAGTTTCAGAGAGAGTTAAGATGTGGGGGTTATAGTGTTGTATGAGTGCGTGGAGTTCAGACACTTTGTCAGAGATGCTCTGAATGTTAAGGGAGAGGAAATTTAGTCTTCCGGTTCTGTGTGGGGAAGTGAAAATAGATGGGGAGGTGGTAGTAAGAGAGTGAGTGATAGAGGTTTGGGGGGAGAAAGTATTAGTGATAGTAGATGGAGTGGAGGAGTTGGAAGATGAGAGTTGGTTATTAGGACAAGCATTGGGGTGTATATCACCTGAAAGCAATAGTGATGTCAGGATAGAGAGAAAAAAGTTAGGCTGGGGGGGAGAGGATACAGAAATTTGGATTTTAACTTTGGGATTTGTTTTGGTGAGGGGAGTTATTTTGTTTTGAAAAATAAGTAGTGTGGTAGAGTGTACTGAGTATGCACATAGAAGAGTAAGGTAGGAGCTGGATAGAACTTGGGATGGATGTAGGTTCCTAGTGGAGGGTAAGATGCGAGGTATGTCAGTGTAAATAGCAGAGGAGAGAGTAAGGAAGTGGCATCATCTTCAGTGTGCATAAGTGTGTATACTACCTTCACTGTGTATAATATCTTCATTGTGCATAAGTGTGCATAATATCTTCAGTGTGCATAAGTGTTTATAATATCTTCAGTGTGCATAAGTGTGCATAATATCTTCAGTGTGCATAAGTGTTTATAATATCTTCAGTGTGCATAAGTGTGTATAATATCTTCAGTGTGCATAAGTGTTTATAATATCTTCAGTGTGTATAAGTGTGTATGATATCTTCAGTGTGCATAAGTGTGTATAATATCTTCAGTGTGCATAAGTGTGTATAATATCTTCAGTGTGCATAAGTGTTTATAATATCTTCAGTGTGTATAAGTGTGTATGATATCTTCAGTGTGCATAAGTGTGTATAATATCTTCAGTGTGCATAAGTGTGTATAATATCTTCAGTGTGTATAAGTGTGTATAATATCTTCAGTGTGTATAATATCTTCAGTGAGCATAAGTGTGTATAATATCTTCAGTGTGTATGTGTGTATAATATCTTCAGTGTGCATAAGTGTATATAATATCTTCAGTGTGTATAAGTGTGTATATCTTCAATGTGTATAAGTGTGTGTAATATCTTCAATGTGTATAAGTGTGTATAATATCTTCAGTGAGCATGTGTGTATAATATCTTCAGTGTGTATAATATCTTCAGTGTGTATAATATCTTCAGTGAGCATAAGTGTGTATAATATCTTCAGTGTGTATGTGTGTATAATATCTTCAGTGTGCATGTGTGTATAATATCTTCAGTGTGTATAAGTGTGTATATCTTCAATGTGTATAAGTGTGTGTAATATCTTCAATGTGTATAAGTGTGTATAATATCTTTAGTGTGTATAAGTGTGTATAATATCTTCAATGTGTATAAGTGTGTGTAATATCTTCAATGTGTATAAGTGTGTATAATATCTTCAGTTAGCATAAGTGTGTATAATATCTTCAGTGTGTATGTGTGTATAATATCTTCAGTGTGCATAAGTGTGTATAATATCTTCATTGTGTATAAGTGTGTATAATATCTTCAATGTGTATAAGTGTGCCTAATATCTTCAATGTGTAGAAGTGTCTATAATATCTTCAGTGTGCATAAGTGTGTATAATATCTTCAGTGTGTATGTGTGTATAATATCCTCAGTGTGTATAAGTGTGTATAATATCTTCAGTGTGCATAAGTGTGTCTAATATCTTCAGTGTACATAAGAGTGTATAATATCTTCAGTGTGTATAAGTGTGTATAATATCTTCAGTGTACATAGGTGTGTATAATATCTTCAGTGTGCATAAGTGTGTATAATATCTTCAGTGTGTATAAGTGTGTATAATATCTTCAGTGTGCATAAGTGTGTATAATATCTTCAGTGTGTATAAGTGTGTATAATATCTTCAGTGTGCATAAGTGTGCATTCTATCTTCAGTGTGTATAAGTGTGTATAATATCTTCAGTGTGCATAAGTGTGCATAGTATCTTCAGTGTGCATAAGTGTGTATAGTATCTTCAGTGTGTATAAGTGTGTATAATATCTTCAGTGTGTATAAGTGTGTATAATATCTTCAGTGTGTATAATATCGTCAGTGTGCATAAGTGTGTATAATATCTTCAGTGTGTATAAGTTCGATATAATACATATATGGCCATAAATAAGTCAAATATATAAATATATGATGTCACTTATTAATATCAGGTGTGAGCTGTGATGCACAACATGACTTTCAGGAAGAAGACTGACCAGGCAGTGGGCAGGCAGCCAGGTACATCTGATCCACTAGCACCACAACCTTTTTCATGACTGCATAAGTGTAACTCTGGTGACCATGGTAAGGGAGGAGATGGCCAGTCCTCTTGGGAATACACAGCCTGGAACATGCTGATACAGGTATAGTGGCAAACTTTGGTTTCAAACCTATGTATGCTGGTACATCACAGTACAGTCACTTAAACTGGAAGTTTCATGTGGGGCAGACATCATCATTTGCACAGGTAAGAGGAGATGCAACAAACATCCATCTATTTGCACACAGGGAAGTGCACAATGCACAGGCAGGAGGGTTAGACAGACAACACCTTATTGCAGTCCTGGAAATTTGCATGTGTTCTTCAGTGAAATGACATACAGGGTTTGTCATACTGTGTGGTACATGGATTTCCTAGAGATTCTTCCTATGGTGTTCCCTAGATTGTTTGATGGGGTGTACTGTCGTGAGGCATCATAGTGCAGAATCACTTCATTTTCCCCTTCACCAGAGGACCCTATAGCCTCTCTACAGTAATCTGCCATTATGCCCTGGTTGCATGAAATCTCAGAAATCTCTTGCTTGCTCATGATAAGATTAAACAGGTGATCTCCCAAGACTGCTGTACACTGTTTTGGGGACCTTTCTCTCTCTCTTTATTTATTTACATTTGTTGACTGGGAGTGTCCGACTGGATGTAGGTCCATTTTCACCGGAGGCCCGGGGAGAAAAGCTCCACAGTTGAAATAAACAAACAGTAGTTACATTGGATTACATAGCAATTAACAATTTTATTAACATAGCAATTAATTACAAAACATATTTACAGATGAAGAACATAGTACATCAGTAGACAACTAGAATCGTTATCTGTAAAGTACATAACAGACATTAACAAATGTTACAATAAGAAGTTCCTGCTGTATAATAAGTACTAGGCTTATGAGCATGTGAGCTTGCTATAATCAAGGTATTTAATGGGGTGGAAAGAAAGGTAGTGGTTGGATGGGGTGGGTGATATTAGAGTGGGAGTTGCAAGGGCATAGCCAGCATGTTTTTAGGTGTGCTTTTAGTAAAGTTTTGAAGTGGGTGCATGATGGTATGGAGGTAATTGTGGGTGGGAGGGAGTTCCATAATTTGGCTATGGCGCAAGAGAATAGTGCTTCACCAGCAGAGTTGTTGGTTTTAGTGATCTGCAAGTGATTTTTGTTGCTGGATCTTAGTGGTCTGGTGGTGCAATAGGGTTGGAGTAGATTCTGGAGGGATGGGACATTTAGTAGATGGTTTACTAGTTTGTGGCCGAGTGAGAGTTGATACCATTGAAGGAGGTGAGGGAGTTCAAGCCAGCCCAGTTCAGCAAGTGAGAGACAGTGGTGACTATGGTAGGATGCCCCTGTGGCGAATTTGGTGATTTTGTTGTAGCAGGTCTCTAGCTTGTTTAGATCGCATTGCCTTAGGTTGGTATATATTGGAGAGGCATAAAGTAGGGTGGAGATAAGGTGGGAATTTGCTATTAAAATCTTTGCTGCTTTGGTGAGAAGTTGCTTATTTCTGTATAACGCTCCTAGTTTTTTGTGGACTTTTTTATGGTCATGGATATGTGAATGTCAAATTTTATTTTATTGTCTATTTCCACTCCTAGCAATTTGGTGTGTTTAATTGGGTATATAGTGGTGTTGTCTTTTGCTGTGATGTTAAAGTGAGAGTTGTTTTGAGTATGTTTGGTGGGTTGGAAGATGAGTAGTTTAGTTTAGTTTGGGTTGAGTATTAATTGGGCATCGGATAACCAAATTTCAACAGAGGAAACGGCTTCCTGTATGACTTTTTGCAGTTTGGGTAGGGACTGGGCTGAGCAGATGATGGTTGAGTCATCTGCGTATTGTATGAGTGTGCCATGTTTGGTGGCAGAGGCTAGATTATTGGTGAAAACAGAGAAGAGTAGGGGTCCAAGGATGGATCCTTGGGGAACCCCTGTGGAGACAGGTAGTTGGGGAGATATGTCATTCTGCCATACAACAGATTGTTGGTGGTCAGACAGGTAACTCTGAAGCCAGTTGGTGACTGATTGAGAGAAGGATAGGTTATTGAGGACAGAGATGAGTTGTTTGTGTGGGACCATGTCAAATGCTTTAGATAGGTCTAGGAAAGTAGCAGAGGAGAGATAGCCATTGTTTTTATGCTGAAGGATAGTGTTAGTAAAGGAGAGTAAGGCAGTGGTGGTGCTATGGTTTGGTCAGAAACCATGCTGAGTATTGGAAAGGAGGTTGTTAGTAAGGAGGTAGTCTGAGACCTGAGAGTGTATGCATCCCTCTAGTATTTTGGAGAGTGAAGAGAGAATAGCTATGGCGTGGTAATTGGTTAGTTCTGTGGAGGGACGGCCTTTGTGGAGGGGAATTATATGTGATACGTTCCACAGTGTAGGAACGTATCTTTCTGACAGAGATCGGTTAATCAAGATGGATACTGGGTAGGCCAGAGCATCAGCTGCAATTTGTAGGTATTCGCTTCAGAGGTTGTCTGCTGCTAATTTGGTGGGCTTAAGTTTAGTTAGGAGGTTTTTTTTATGTTGGAGGTACGTACAGGAGAAAAAGAGATGGCAGTAGGGAGATTACTAGTTGAAGGTGTGGGTTGGAGGGGAGGGGGTTGTTTTTAGCTAGTGATAGTATGGTTTGTGTGAAGTGTGTGTTGAATGAGGTAGCAATATTTTCAGAGGAGTGAGGGATGTTCGGAGGAGGGGTATTGACTTTACTTGAGTGGAGGATGGAGTTTATGGAGGACCAGAATTGTTTGGGGCTATGTTGGGAGGAGTCTAGGGCAGACTCGTAGTATTGGAATTTGTCCTGTTTTATTAGCTTTTTGACTCTATTGCGTAGTTCTAGGAATTTCTGTCTAGTTGAGGGGGTTTTGGTTTTGTGCCAGTGCTCCCAGACTTTATCCCTGTTTTTCATTTCTGACTTAGTGGTTTTCTGTAGCCATGGGGAGGGTTGTGCTTTGGTTCTGGAAAGTTGTATGAGGGCATGGTAATTAAGGGTGCTCAGAAAGGTAGTATTAAAAAAATCATAATAATTCATTCATAATTCAAACTCTTACATAATATTGTGCAACTATGGGGTTGGTGTGTATATATATATATATATATATATATATATATATATATATATATATACATTCAGTGTTAGAGTGGAGGCTTGCCCTCCAGCAAAAATAAAACATCTGTTTCAAACTGCAGTGTTATTTTTGTATCTAACAGAGTGCATTTGAGACTATGATAAAAAGAGTTATTTTGTGATTTCTCACAGGGAATGTCCAGGGCAATCGACAACCATCCTTGTGTCTCACTGCATGGTGTACATTATTGTTGTGAGTTGTGAGTGGCTGCAAAGGATGGGGATGCAAGGTCACATGACTTATGTCACAAGTACAGTCAATGTGCCTTAGCTTACTTCAGCCACTGCACAGGCATGTGCCTTATCTGCCTTTGTATTAGCCACTCCACACCTACCCCTACCATGTCTGGTAGATGCATTGTTCCATGATAACATTGTCAGGGAGCAGCCAACAAATCTTAAGCTAGTTAGGAAAACACCATACACTCATGATGGTGATGCATGGCATGATATATTGTGACTGACGGCTTTGTAAATGGCATGATACATGGTAACTGATGACTTTGTGCATAGCATGATGCATGGTAACTGATGACTTTGTGCATGGAATGATGCATGGTAACTGATGGCTTTGCACATGGCATGATGCATGGTAACTTATGACTTTGTGCATGCATGGCATCATGCATAGTAACTGATGGCTTTGTACATGGCATGATACAAGGTAACTGAAGGCTTTGTGCAAGGCATGATGCATAGTAACTGATGGTTTTGTACATGGCATGGTACATGGTGAATGATGGCTTTTGCATGGCATGACGCATAGTAACTGATGGCTTTGTACATGGCATGGTTCATGGTGACTGATGGCTTTTTGCATGGCATGATGCATAGTAACTGATGGTTTTGTACATAGCATGGTACATGGTGATTGATGGTGTTGTACATGGCATGATGCATGGTGACTGATGGTTTTGTACATGGCATGATACATGGTGACTGATGGCTTTGTGCAAGGCATGACACATGGAAAATGATGGTTTTGTACATGGAATGATACATGGTGACTGATGACTTTGCACATGGCATAATGCATGGTAACTGATGGCTTTGTACATGGCATGATACATGATAATTGATGGCTTTATGCTTGGCATGTTGCATGGTAACTGATGACTTTATACATGGCATGATACATGGTAACTGATGGCTTTTTTCACGGCATGAAGTAAAGCAACTCGTGTCTTTGTACATTGCATGATGCATGGTGACTGATGGCTTTGTGCATGTCATGATACATGGTAATTGATGGCTTTGTGCTTGGTATGTTGCATGGTAACTGATGACTTTGTGCATGGAATTCTACATGGTAACTGATGCCTTTTTGCATGACATGAAGCATAGTAACTGATAGCCTTGTACATAGCACGATACATGGTGACTGATGGCTTTGTACATGGCATGATACACAGTGACTGATAGCTTTGTGCAAGGCATGATACATGGTAACTGATGGCTTTGTACATGGCACGATGCATGGTAACTGATGGCTTTGTACATGGCATGATACATGCAAAAATATGGAACACATCATCATGGACCTAATAAACAAGGATGTAGGGAATCTCCAAACTCTGGATCCCACACAGTTTAGTTTTGAGAAGTGTAGATCATGCCTGCTCAACTTGGTCGACTTCTTTGAGTCAGTAATCAGAGCTGCAGATGAAGGCAAGGTGGTTCATACAGACTACCATGATCTGGCCAAGGCTTTTGATATCATTCCCCATTCAGGAATCATAAAAAAACTCACTAAGTTTGTCATCAACCCCTATATCACTAGGTGGGTTGCAAACTGGCTCACAGATAGAACCCACAGTGTCAAAGTAGCTGACTCCAAATCAGACTGCCAATTAGTCATGAGTGGAGTCCCACAGGGTTCAGTCCTGGGTGCTCTCCTGTTTGGTATCTACTTCTCTGAAGTCCAGGCCAACACGAAGGGACTCTGGCTGACAAAGTTCACAGACGATTGCAAGTTGGGAGCTATTATTAACTCCCCAAGTGATGTTGACATCCTACAGAATGGCCTCACTGTGACCAACGAGTGGTGTCAGAACCATTGCCTTAAGCTCAATGCCATGTCAATTGACGGGTTTATGCATGGCATGATGCATAATAACTGATGGCTTTGTACATGGCATGATACATGGTAACTGATGGCGTTTTGCATGGCATGATGTATGGTAACTGATGGCTTTGTACATAGCATGATACATGGTGACTGATGGCTTTGTACATGGCATGATACATGGTGACTGATGACTTTGTGCAAGGCATGATGCATAGCAACTGATGGCTTTGTACATGGCATGATACATGGTAACTGATGACATTTTGCATGGCCTGATACATGGTGACTGATGGCTTTGTGCATGGCATGGTACATGTTGACTGATGGCTTTGTATGTGGTATGATACATGGTAACTGTTGGCTTTGTACATCGTATGATACATGGTGACTGATGGCTTTGTGCATGGCATGATGCATGGTGATTGGTGACTTAGTGTATGGCATGATGCAAGAAAAAAAAAACAAAGAAATGCCATGTTGATTCACTAACACAAAACACAAAGAATTGGAACACAGACATTATGCGGTACCTTTTATTGGACTAACACAGATTTTGCAATTACTGAAGGTTTTGAGCTGGTATGAGCTCTTTGTTGGGAGTTATTGAGTTGCAGGTGTTAAATACATTGCTTAAATATCCACTTGTGCCTAGAAAGGGAAGTATGCAATTTATTTTCAGTTGGCTATAAAAAAAATCTTGAAAAATATTAGTGTGGAAAAAATTCCGTGTGTGTGTGTGTGTGTGTGTGTGTGTGTGTGTGTGTGTGTGTGTGTGTGTGTGTGTGTGTGTGTGTGTGTGTTTGTAAGTGAGAGAGAGAAAGACTAAAACTGTAGAACAGGGTCAGGACATGCTATAAAAAAATCAAAGTTTGGCATGTTGCATTAGAGTTAGTGTTCATTTAGCAGAGAAGATAATACTCTGACATTCACTGAGACAATAAATCTCAACACAAGATTTGTAGGGTGATTAGTTAAATCCAGAGAAGAAAAACAAGAAGTAGTAATTTTTAAGTTGTTATTCAGTCTAAACAAGTAATCTTTGTGAGGAAAAAGCATTGGTTAACAGAAAATATGAATTAGCAGTAAGGTCCAACTCACAATGATGAGAAAAGTAAGGACTACTGATAAGTATAACATACAAGTTTAGGATGCATGTATTTTGTACGCAGGTAATATACTACACAGGTAGGTGTTTAGCTAATTGACAGAAAAAGAGAGGGAAAGAAGGAGAGAGAGAGAGAGAGAGAAGAAAAAGGTGTAGTGATGTCAGCCAAAGGTTATGAAGAAAAGCAGAACTGGATAACGTTTTGTTATACTGTTACAATTGTCTGAACATTAAAGCTTTACTGACTGTTAAATTTACGGTGACTATTATCCTGACCAGAATATTGTCTTATGTGAATGTAACTATTCTCTTGTCATGAATAAAATAAAGGTGCTAAACCATAGATCCCAGTAATCTTAACAGTTACTGTTAATGTTTTGAAATACTCAGCAGTTTGAATTCAGATGAGTTTATGAATCATGCATTACAAGAAAAAAAATAACTGTTGTTCTTCAGTATATCTTATTTATGTCCAATGTTAATTGCTTAAAAGGAAAAATTAGCTATTAGAGTGTGTCATAAAACAACTGTCAAGGTTCATACCACTGACTGTCAGATCAAACAACTGAGTTAATTTAATCCCCCATTGCTTGTCTTTCCAAAGGCATATGGAAATGCCCTATAAGAAGCTTAACTGTCATATTTATTCATTTATCTGTTGATTGATTGATTGACATTTGATTACTGGGAAAATCGAACTGGGTAGAAGTCCATTTTCAGCAGAGGCCCAGGCAGAAAAGCTCCAAAGTATTACAAAACATTGATAACAATAAATTTACAGCCTTTAAAAATAATACAAAAACAAACACAGTTTAAAGAACTACACCAAATGAGACATAATATTAAAACCCAGGTGGACAGTAGTCTCTCCTTTGATAGTCACATCGCCACAGTAGTCAGGAAGTCCTTCTATGTGGCACACCTCATCATAAAAGGGGTCTCATCCAGAAAAAAAGATGTCATTGTTCCCCTCTACTCGACACTCATTAGACCCATTATAGAGCACAACGCCCCTTTGGGAATGTACCTCACAAGACATCTGCAGCAGCTGGAAAGGCCACAGAAGTACCTCACAAAGAGGATTACTGGCCTCAAACAAATGCCCTACACTGACCACCTCAAAAAACACCAGCTTTACTCCATAACATATCGCCTACTCCAAGGTGATCTCTGCCTGACATATAAAGCTATGTCAAACCCAGAGCTGTTGGACATGCTACACCTAAAGAAATCCCAATCCCTCTGAGCTACATGCTCTAGGGACCTAAACCTTGTCACCACAATAGACAGGACATGCTGGAGGGATAGATTCCTGTCCCAGAGACTTCCTATACTCTGGAACAAGCTACCCATCTATGTCTAGCAAAAGTTCTTCATTAGCACTCTTCAAGAAAAATCTTGATGAGTGAATGGGAAATAGGAAATACACCCCGGGGATCACTTCTGTGTCTCTGCCTGACAGTGGCACAGGAAAATAACTTTCTTTGGGGGCATAAGCCATGGAACCTTGTTGGCTAGGCTTACGTAGGCCCTTGGGCCGATAGCCTAGTATCTACTTAGGAACCTATGAACACTGGTTAAGAACAGACACAAGTTATATGACAATGATTTAATAGAGAAATTTTAGTCAGTTTGTAGCAAAATTAAAGGTAAAAGAAAACTTAAAAACTCTGTTCAGTCATGTTCATCCAAACCAAGAAAGCACGGATGACAAAACTAGCACTTTCATTCACTTTTAATTTTATGTGAACTTCTTCAGAAAAACCTGAACTCCACTTCCACAAGCTTATAAATAATTAACCATTGTCACAAGGTCAATGATGACATATCAAAATTTAATTTCATTTAAAATAAAAATAAACATATTTATCTACATGGTAAAATAAACAAATGTATATAATCTTCTATTTGTTCTTGCATTGTAAGAAATATTTTATGTTGATAGCTTCGTTAAGACCAGGTATGTTGTCTTCCCCAAGATGAATTTGCCAAAAAACTTTCTTTACATTCTAAAAGTACTTTACAGTCACCACTAAATGGCTCCTGGCTAACACTATCAGTAACAGAAAACATAAACTTTTTGAAGTCAACACATACGATAGAATGCCTTGCTAAGGCATTAGTTTGTTCTTTCTTTTTGATTGCTAAAAGGTGTTCATAAATTCTTCTTTTGAAACACCTGGTGGTCATTCCAATGTAGTTGGCTTTACCAGAAAGGCTCATCCAGACTCTGCTGCACTTTGCTGTGAAGAAAAGGTTAGTTTGCTTTTATTTGTTGTATTTTGTATTACTTTATTGCCTTTTTATATTTTGAATACTGTGGTTTGTTTTCTTTACCTTGTGTTTTACTTGCATTCTGCTTTAACTGCATATTAAAACTTCAAAAGAGACCACAGCTCTGTCTCTTCTGAGTCAGGAAGAAATTTTTTCCTGCCCTCCCACCCAGTTACAGTTGTCTTGTTAAATGCCCCTGTCTTTCTAGTTGCCTGCCCCTTATATTAATTTAACCATATATCTCATTTCCTCTCTGCTTTCACTGGCTTGTGTGAGTAATCACAAAATCATCATTTTTGAAATCCCTCCCCTTCAACTATTTAAATTTATTGGCCATCCTACTGTATTCCATAGTACCAGAATACAAAAGTGACATCTTGCTGTTTTAAAAATAGTAACTCTCCACTAAACCTTAACTTTTAAACAGGTAAAACTTAAGTTACCTACTTTCACATCTAACTTCTCTAGTGCACACTGCTGTGTGCATTTTTTTTTATCTTACCTTTAAGCATCCCTGTGACTAGCACTTGCTCTAATACCTGCTGGAAAGCATTAGGAAGCCTTAAACTGATACAAGCACTCAACTCTCCTTGTTAATAAGGAGAAATTAATTGTAGGCACTAAACAGCCTATAATTGCAAAGTACCTTGCTAAGGTAAGGGAAAACAGCTCTTGTACTTTACAAAAAAAAAAAAGGCACCAAACCAGGCATGTCCAAAAGTCAGCTTCCGGTGATTTCTCCTGTCCACCTGGTGAATCTGGGCATACTGGGGCAATGCAGCAATTGCCTCATGTACACAGACAACCCTCTCCTCCTACCACCCAACACTACCACCTGTGACAGATGCACTTACATAGCCAAAATGGAAGCAAAGCTCTCTCAACCCAAGATTGTGCTAGACAGTCAAGAGGAGAAGGTTAACACCCACACTACACCTCAAGCAACACATAGCCCTTCTAAACCCACACCACCAACACCCACATATAGCAACACTAAATCCACATATGCAGAGGCCCTTAACTGTAACCTGCCCAAGCAACAAGGACTTCTGAAGCTGAAATGCAAACAAACACCAATCACAACCAAAGTGTCACATAGTTCACAACACCAGTGTGCCAACCAGCAACTGTCCCTAATGCAAGACAATGTACCTAACACTTTAGTCATAGGTGACTCTATAGTCCGGCACACTGATGTCCCACTCACCAGGTTGAACAAGTAGAAAATTACAGTCAGCTGCCTGTCAGGTGCCAGGATCCGCCACATAATGCATGCACTCAAGTCACTCCACAACAAGTACAAATATGACTCTGTCATTGTCCATGTTGGAGTGAATGACTTGAGACATACCTCCCTGGACTACATGCAAAAGAGACATGGAAGAGCTCTCGGATCATGTGGCCCAGGCAGGTATGACCCTAGCCTTGAGTAGCATCCTGCTTTTGCCCAAAATGATATCACAATATAAGGACAAAATGATTGACTTCAACAATTGGCTAAGCTTTTGGTGTCATTCAAAGGGGATCCAGTATCTGTCTGCCTGGGACGACATGATCGACAGACCATGATACTTTGCCAGAGATGGGCTGCACCTGTCGCCCCTGGGATTCAGGTTACTGGCTAAGGCTCTTGCCATCCCTATAGTGC
This sequence comes from Protopterus annectens, assembly GCF_019279795.1. Classification (NCBI taxonomy): domain Eukaryota; kingdom Metazoa; phylum Chordata; order Ceratodontiformes; family Protopteridae; genus Protopterus; species Protopterus annectens. The sequence continues at coordinate 1,971,151,347 of NC_056743.1, read as the reverse complement.
CACTTTTAAGAAAAGTTCAAAGGACAAAACCACCACTGTAACAGGTACAAGCATGCAAAATCTGAAGGTAATGCTACTCAATGCTAGAAGTCTAAACCTCAAAATGCACTCTCTCGAGGCACTCCTAAAAATGGAGAACATCGATATATGTGCAGTAACTGAGACCTTGTTCAAGGCTCCAGAGAGCACCCCTGCAATACCAGGCTACAACTCTTACCACACTTTTCTGCCACCAAACCAGGACCGAAACACTAAAGGTGGATGAGTGTCAATATTCACCAAAGATATTCACACCACCAGGCTAGTTGCCCAACACAATGTATCTGAAATTCTCCAGGTGCAACTAGCACTAGGTAAGACTGCAATCCAAACTGTAGTTTGCTACAGATCCCCCACCATACCCCAAGATTCTCACTACACCTTTCTAAACATACTGGAAAATATTAAGATAGAACCAAACTCCCTAATACTGGGTGATTTTAACTACCCTGCCATTAACTGGGAAAACTACTCATGTACCAACACCTTTGCCCAATGGTTCTTGGAATTCATAAATTCAAATGCCCTGGATCAACTAATCCATAGTCCCACCAGTGGCTCCAATATCCTAGACCTGGTCATTACCAACATGGGAAATCGATGCTCCACACCTATGGTCACCCCCTCATTAGTCAGGTCTGACCATAAGCTAATCACCCTTAACATCCACATCCCACCCCCACCTCCCAATAAGGAAACCTCCATAAAAAACTTCTCCAAAGCCAACTTCATGCTATTCAAGTCAGAAGTGACAAACTTCATGACACCCATGCAGATGGGAACTGAAAGTTCAACTGCTGAATCCTACACTAAGGCACTGTACGAGCACATCCACTCATGCATGAATCGTGCCATCCCAAATAGAACTAAGATGCTCTCATCCAAAAAAAGGAAGCCAATCTGGTGGTCCCCTGCCATAAACAAACTTTACAAAAAATGAAGAAACTGTTGCAGAAAAGAGGAAAATCCCAGGATGCAAAAAACACCCTTACCAGCCTCAGTAAGAAACTGAGATCCCTCATAAAATCCTCCAAAGCTAGTTACAAAAATAAAATTGCAAAATATTCCAAAGACAACCGCAAGGCATTCTATAACTATGTCAAGAATCTAAATGGCAATGCTCAGATCTGCTCTGAGCTAAAATAGAATGGCATTAAATATACTGATCCCAAGGATATTGCCAATTTCCTGGCAGATCGATTCAGTGCCAGCTTCACCCCCCTCTCACCACCTAAATGGCCCATCTCAATACCGGAAGATTGCCAAATTCCGGTAATAACGGCCACACAGGTAAAAAACGCATTCTCTAAAGCTAAGAATACAGCATCCAAGGGACCAGATGACATCCCAGGCTGTGTACTACATGAACTACAATATGAACTGGCACCTTACCTAAGTGTCATTTTTAATCATAGCCTCACCTCAGGTTTTGTGCCCACTGAGTGGCGCACAGCTACAGTTATCCCACTCCACAAGGGGGGATCCACCTTGGATCCTGGAAACTACCATCCCATCAGTCTGACGAGCCTTATCTGCAAGGCTATGGAGCATATTATCATGGAACTTATAAACAAAGATATTGGCAACCTTCAAACACTGGACCCCACCCTGTTTGGGTTTTTGAAGGGCCAATCTTGTCTCCTGAACCTGATTGACTTCTTCGAATTAGTCTCCAAAGCCATGGACAAGGGTAAGGTGGTCCACACAGCCTATCTAGACCTGGCCAAGGCCTTTGACACCATCCCACACTCTGGAAGCATATATAAACTTACTAAGCTGGGCATTAATCCCTACATCACCCAATGGGTTGCTAACTGGCTTACTGACAGAACCCACACTGTAAAAGTAGCCAACTCCAAATCCAGCTCCAGACAAGTGACAAGTGGAGTGCCTCAGGGTTCAGTCCTGTGACCTCTCTTGTTTGGCATCTACTTCTCCGAAATACAGGCCAGCACTAAGGGACTCTGGTTAACAAAGTTCACAGATGACTGCAAACTGAGAGCCATTATTGAATCCCCAAATGATGTGGATACTCTACAAAAGGGCCTTACAGAAACAGATGCTTGGTGCCAGAGCCATGGGCTCAAGCTCAATGCCAAGAAATGTATAGTTATCCCCTTTGGGAAAAAACATGTAGCCGTGAATTACCATATAGGTGGCAGTACACTAAACACCGAAAGTGTAATAAGAGACTTAGGGACACAGGTGGACAGTGGTCTCACTTTCGATAACCACATCACCACAACAGTCAGGATATCCTTCTATGTGGCACACCTCATCACCAAGGGCTTTTCCTCCAGAAAAAAGGAGGTCATTGTCCCACTGTACTCATCCCTCATTAGACCCATTATAGAATACAATGCCCCATTTGGTATGTACCTATCAAGACATCTGCAACAACTGGAAAGGCCACAGAAATACATCACTAAAAGAATCACAGGCCTAAAGCAGATGCCCTATGCTGAGCACCTTAAAAAACTCCAGCTATACTCTGTCACATATCGTCTACTCAGAGGCGATCTCTGCATAACATACAAGGCCATGTCAAACCCAGAGCTGTTGGACATGCTATACTTAAAGAAATCCCAATCCTTCAGAGCCACATGCTCCAGGGATCTAAACATTGTCATCACAATAAACAAAACATGCTGGAGGGATAGGTTCCTGACCCAGGGACTCCCCAGACTCTGGAATAGACTGCCCGTACATGTCAAGCAGAGTGCCTCTTTGGCCCTCTTCAAAAGGAACCTTGACGATTGGATGGGAGAAAGGAAATTCACCCTGGGGATCACGTCAGTCGTCCTGCTAGACAGGGGTCCAGGGAAGTAAATAGTGTGGGAAGAAATAGCCAGGGAATTGTTATGGCTAGGCTTGTATAGGCCCTAGGGCTGATAGCCTAGTACCAACCTATGAACCTATGAACCTATAGTAACTAGGACATGAAAGACACTGTGCAACATATACTACCATCTCACTATTGCATGTGAAATAACTCCTAGGCCAGTAAATCCTATTAATATGCTTAAAAGTTACAGATGAAGAATTACTAATATATCTGCATTGTTTGCAATTTTTACAAGCGTAAGTCCCTTTTGTAGAAGTGAAACTAATCATAGTGATTTTTTCTTCCTTTGTTTCATGTTCTAACAGACTTTTAATATTTTTAGTCTTTTTATAAATGAAAGTAGGTCGTGCCCCAATTACTTCCACAAGATCTTAATTTCCCAGTAATGTCTTCCAATTATCTACTATTATATGTTTGATGTACTGCATTTCATTAGTAATAGATAAAACAAAAGCACTAGACAAATTCTCGTTAGCACAAGTGTGTTCGTCTTGCTCATTACCATTAACTTCAGACTGAACTCGACTCAATAAAATTAGGCAAGCCTTTCCTTCCCTTAAAGTGACAACTTCGTTTTCTATCAGTTTTAACCATGATCTATCATATCCTCTTGTCTTAAAGAACGATCTTAAAATAACCATCTCTTTTGCGGAAGTATCATCAGATGATGTTAGCCTACTCAACCTAATCAACTGCCCTTTGACAACTCCCTTCTTCATATGAAATGGGTGTAGGCTGTCCTTGTGTAAATGTTGATTTACAAAAACAGATTTTCTATAAATTTTACTAATAAATTTACCAGTTTCTAAATCAAATGTCAAGTTCATATCAAGGAAATTTAAACTATCACCAAATCCTCCTATCATGAACTTGAGAAAATCTGTAGAACCATTTAGGTAAGCCACAAAATCACTAAAGTCATCATAGGTGACATTCCTTAAGAAAAACAAATCATCAATATAACGACGATAGACCAAAATCTTTTTTACAAATTCACTGTTTGTTAAAAATTTGTTTTCCCAGTTTGCCATCACAAAGTTAGCAAAGGCTGGGGCTACTCTTGCCCCCATAGCTACCCCTGATGTTTGGTTGTTGAATTTAACAATTATCCAACACCGATTCCATGATGGTGCAAACTTTACCAACCTTAGAGTTACTATTTATTTATTTATTTATTTACATTTGTTGACCGGGAGTGTCTGACTGAACATAGGTCCATTTTCAGCAGAGGCCCGGGGAGAAAAGCTCCACAGTTAAAATAAACAGACAGTAGTTACATTGGATTACATAGCGATTAACAATATAACATAGCAATTACTTACAACATATTTACAGATGAAGAACATAGTACATCAGTAGACAACTATAATCTTTATCTGTGAAGTACATAACAGACATTAACAAATGTCACAATAAGAAGTTCCTGCTGTTTAATAAGTACCAGGCTTATGAGCATCTGAGCTTGCTGTAATCAAGGTAGTTAGTAGAGTGGAAAGAAAGGTAGTGGTTGGATGGGGTGGGTGATTTTAGAGTGGGAGTTGCAAGGGCATTGCCAGCATGTTTTTAGGTGCGCTTTTAGTAAAGTTTTGAAATGGGTGCATGATGGTACGGAGGTAATTGTGGGTGGGAGAGAGTTCCATAATTTGGCTATGGTGCAAGAGAATAGTGCTTCACCAGCAGAGTTATTGGCTTTAGTGATCTGCAAGTGATTTTTCTTGCTGGATCTTAGTGGTCTGGTGGTGCGATAGGGTTGGAGTAGATTATGGAGGGATGGGACATTTAGTGGATGGTTTACTAGTTTGTGGACGAGTGAGAGTTGATACCATTGAAGGAGGTGAGGGAGTTCAAGCCAGCCCAGTTCAGCAAGTGAGAGACAGTGGTGACTACGGTAGGCATAAAGGTATTAAAGTTAGTATACTTACTTAAATATTCTCTAAGGTAATCTACTCCAAAATCCTGGTCAATACTAGTATAAAGAGAAACAACATCTAGGGATGCAAAATAGAAATCTTTCCCTGACAGTTGTAAATCTCTTATTATACAATGACCCCCCATTAATATTCAAAAACGTGCACGCTGATTGGTCAGCGTGCACGTTGTAAATCAGTTATAGTAATGGAAAAAGGTCTGGTCGCCCGGACTTTTTCCATTACTATAACTCTTTTTTTAAGCAACAGAGAATGCAAGATCTCCGTTGCTTCATACTGTCTTGCTATGTTAAACGAGTTTAACATAGCGAGACAGCTTTAAAAAAGCAACTGAGATTCTCCGTTGCTTTTTTTAAAGTTGTCTCGCTATGTTAAACTCCTTTAACATAGTGAGACAGTTTGTAAAAAGCAACAGAGATCTTGCTTTCTCTGTTGCTTTTTTCAAAACTGTCTCGCTATGTTAAATGGGTTTAACATAGCGAGACAGCTTTAAAAAAGCGACGGAGATTCTCCGTTGCTTTTTTTAAAGCTGTCTTGCTATGTTCAACCTATTTAACATAGTGAAACAGTTTGTAAAAAGCAACGGAGATCTTGCTTTTTCCGTTGCTTTTGCCCACAGCTCTGATGTGCTGCGTAGGCATATGCATGCGCAGTACATCAGAACTGCTGCACAATACCAGACAGCTGTGGAAGGGCAGTAAGGAGGCATTATACAATGCCATTATATAAGAAAAGTAATTATTTTTTTTCTTAAATAATGTCATTGTATAATATATAACGCCTGAGTGTGGGTAATGCTGGATTTACCCACGGTTGGCTTTGTTTGGCCACTCGGGCTTCGCCCTCGTGACCAAACCACACCAACCGTGGGTAAATCCAGCATTACCCACACCCAGGCGTGGGTTATTGCTATAATATTTCCAGAAGGTGCCTTCAATCTTTTAAATAATGTTTTGAGGACTGCATAATAGGATTCAACACAAAGTCTAACCAAATGGAAAGTGTTTCAGTCTTAGAATTAGCAGCAGATATAATTGGTCTAAATGGAGGATTGTTAATATTCTTTTGTACTTTTGGAATACCAAACATGCATGCTGTTTTAGGATGTTCAACCTGCAAGTACGTGTAACATTGATGGTCTATTTCTCCTTGACAAAACATGTCAAATAGACACGTGTCCAAACTTAAATAGCTGCTCTTTATGAAAGCATAATCAACTTTTCTGTAAGTACCTTCATCATTTAACAATTCTTCCATAGATTTTATGTACTTAATCTGATCCATAGTCACTATTTTTCCACCTTTGTCGGCTCTCATGAACCTAAGTTGTTGATTATCACATAAGGTTTTCAGAGCCTGTTGTTCTAAAACAGTAAGACTGTAAACATTTCTATCAGGCTTTATTTTTCTAAAGTCTGATTTACACAGTTTGAAAAACCTGTAGTGTGCCTACCAGCGGTGGATTATAAGTGCTTGTTTTTTAGGTCCCTTTGCGGTGCTAACCTGCATATCACAGTTAACCTCGTGCATAATGTATCTAAGATTTAATTTCCTTAGATAAAGTCTAAAGTCTACAATGACCTTAGCTAAATTCATAGAATGACTTGGGATGAAAGAGAAACCCTTCTTTAAAACATTTAACACTGAGTCTGACAAACCCACACTAGAAAGATTAAGTATTTCTATGTCATATAGTGAGGCTTCAGACCTGGTTACCATTTCTTTTTGTTTCTGCCCCTTCCCTTCCCCTTGTTCTGCACAGTTTTGACCATTTGGTACCTTTTTGTTCCCTTACTGGTCCACTAAAAAGGACCCCCACTTTAGAAGAGCTAGATGCTTCTACACCAGGGGTATTTACTCCTTGATTAGATGTTTGCACTTGTGTAGATTGCACATTTCCAACAACACTACTATTTACATGACTTTGCGTGACACAAAGATCACTCATTCTGTTGTTATTATCTACCACATTAGAACATGAAGATGAAGGTAAATTGTTTAAACTACCAACATTTGCTTCTCTTCGGTTTGTATTCTCAGAATGCAAATTATTAACTTCTTTAACAATATAAGCAGTCTTGTTGACATAAGCTGTGATGTCCTGTCATCATTTTTTCTGTTTTCTTGCCACAATTGTGGCTCTATGTCTGTCCACTTTAGACACAATACCATAATACAAATGGTTGAAAGTAGAAAAACAAGAAAAGTTTTTAATTTTCTTGTACAAGTCACTCAAAGAGTTTCTGACTTCGTCCAGTTGTTTTAAGTAATGCTCTACTAAAGTCTTCATCAAACTGATGCCAAATTCATTGAAAAGTTCAACCAATTTGGAATAAAGATTGTCCCCAAAAGAGACACAATTCGGAAATGTATTAGTTCTTAGGCCTTGCAAAACGCACAAGCCTAATGCATTCTGCCAAATAATTAATTTTCACATCCAACATAACATACTTTAAGGTTAATTTTTCAAATTTAAATATAACCTTTTTGCAACTGTTTTGTTCTGTAACATGATTAGTAATGCCTTTGGTACTTACTGACATGTTATTCGGCAGTCCTTCCATTTCGGAAAAAGGATTCTTTGCTGACTGCAAAACATGTTGCAACACACTGTTGTTCACCAACAAAATTTGCTCTTCAGATACTCCAGAGCCCACAGGAACGTCCAAATGGCACAAAACGCTACAACCATGTCCGGAGGCATCAGAAACTCCATTGGATGTGGCAAAAGATCCCATCTACATCCCAAAGCCCTTCTGGATGGCATTGGTAATACCAGTAGTGATCTGCTCTGAGAAAAGAGCAAAACTGTCCGGAACTGAATGGGTGGATAAGTTCAGCAAGGTGTCCTGTGAGGTGCCTTCAGTGGTCATGGTAAAACCAGAGATGAACCAATACCAGAAAACTTTGAAACGAACACTTGAAACAGAAAACTTAAAAACTCTGTTCAGTCCTGTTCAACCAAACCAAGAAAAGACAGCCTACACCCATTTCATATGAAGAAGGGAGTTGTCAAAGGGCAGTTGATTAGGTTGAGTAGGCTAACATCATCTGATGATACTTCCGCGAAATAGATGGTTATTTTAAAATCGTTCTTTAAGACAAGAGGATATGATAGATCATGGTTAAAACTGATAGAAAATGAAGTTGTCACTTTAAGGGAAGGAAAGGCTTGCTCAATTTTATTGAGTCAAGTTCAGTCTGAAGTTAATGGTAATGAGCAAGACGAACACACTTGTGCTAACGAGAATTTGTCTAGTGCTTTTGCTTTATCTATTACTAATGAAATGCAGTACATCAAACATATAATAGTAGATATTTGGAAGACATTATTGGGAAATCAATATCTTGTGGAAGTAATTGAGGCATGGCCTACTTTCATTTATAAAAAGACTAAAAACATTAAAAGTCTGTTAGAACATGAAACAAAAGAAGAAAAAAACACTATGGTTAGTTTCGCATCTACAAAAGGGACTTACACTTGTAAAAATTGCAAACAATGCAGATATATTAGTAATTCGTCATCTGTAATTTTTAAGCATATTAACAGGACTTACTGGTCTAGGAGTTATCACACATGCATTAGTGAGATGGTAGTATATGTTGCACAGTGTCTTTCGTGTCCTAGTTACTACATTGGAATGACCACCAGGTATTTCAAAAGAAGACTTTATGAACACCTTTTAGCAATCAAAAAGAAAGAACAAACTAATGTCTTAGCAAGGCATTCTATTGTATGTGTTGACTTCAAAAAAGTTTATGTTTTCTGTTATTGATAGTGTTAGTCAGGAGCCATTTACTGGTGACTGTAAAGTACTTTTAGAATGTAAAGAAAGTTTTTGGCAAATTAATCTTGGGGCAGACAACATACTTGGTCTTAACAACACTATCAACATAAAATGTTTCTTGCAATGCAAGAACAAATAGAAGATTATATATATTTGGTTATTTTACCGTGTAGATAAATGTGTTTATTTTTATTCGTATATCTTGTAGAATGTGTGGATTTCGTGTAACATTTTTTACTTTTATTTTAAATTAAATTTAATTTTGATATGACATCATTGATCATGTAACAATGGTTAATTATTTATAAGCTTGTGGATGTGGAGTTCAGGTTTTTCTGAAGAAGTTCACATAAAATTAAAAGTGAATGAAAGCGCTAGTTTTGTTGTCCGTGCTTTCTTGGTTTGGTTGAACAGGACTTAACAGAGTTTTTAAGTTTTCAAAATTAAAGATAAGTTATAATATAAACAGGAATTGCAATATGAAGTGAGAGAAAAGCAGGCTTATGGTATATTTAGAGAGAAATAACAAATAAACCAAATCAAACCAGCATTATGGTAAACTGGACTTGAAGACAAGAAGTCAACCAAAGGAAAATGTGCAAACTCCAAGAATCAGACACATGGAGTAAAACGCAATGCCATTTTATTAAAAGACCACAAAGCTTTCAGGTAGAAACCCTTCTTCAGTATGTTCTGAGCACACTGAAGAAGGGTCTCTACCTAAAAGCTTTGTGGACTTTTAATAAACTGGCATTGCTTTTTACTCTGCATGCCTGATTCTTGGAGTTTGCACATTTTCATATTTAGAGAGAAAGCCAGAAGACAGGAATAGATAGAAGTAAGGAAGTGAGTGAAGAAGGGAGAGCAAGGAGATGTAAGGTATGAATGGGTTTTTGTTCACATTTAGGAGAGTGTGTAATGTCTCTGCATTTTGTTTCAAGTGTTTGAATAGTGGTGGCATTTTTAGCAGAAGCTTCTAATATAACATTGCAGGTTGAATTTGAGTTAATGGACTAGGTTTCCTTTCCCTTTTGAGGACCTGTTGGTGTGTGAGAGGAAAGAGATATTATTTTGTGCCCAGAAAAGTAAATGATTAATTTTTGTATGGATATTATCAAGATGCAGGTGGAAGTTGAGTGTGGGGTCTAACCAGAGACCAAGATATTTGAATGGTAGGATTTTCTCTATGGGATGGTTGTTACGATCATAGATTGTTAAAGTTTTCTTGGATACTCTAATTTTTTGTTCAGTACCAAACTTATAGATTTTAGTTTTGAATGTATTTAGTATGAAGTTTTAGTAGCAATCCACTCACTGAGAAGACTGAAGTCAGACTGTAGATCTTGCCACTAAGGTAGTTGTAGTTAGGGAGTGGTTGGAGCAATTGAGACCATGTCATCTGCATAGAGGAGGAGAAGAGGGTAAGGAGGATCAGGTGAAAGTCTGTTAATGTATATAAAGAACAGAAGTGTGCAAGAATACACCACTGAGCTCACCTTTGAGTAGTGAAGAGTAGAGAGAGGTACAGGAGTTGTACTTCACTGAGAAATGCTGGTAGTCAGATAACTTCGGAACCAAGAGATGGCATCAAAACTAATATCATGCTCAGAAAAGTGGGTTATACTAGAGGAGTGATTGACCAAATAAAAGGCTCTGTTGAGGTCTTTAAAATTATACCAGACAACATGCCTTTTTAGATTAGTCATATTTCCTACCCTAACCTGAAAAAATGTAGCCCATTTACACTCAAGCCCTGATACAACTTTAAACCTCTTAAAGATATCAACAATTTCTGACAAAATTAAATATTACCTGTTAGAGGTAAGCATACAGTGATCAGCAAACATACAAAAGCTGTATCTGTTGCACTCTGACCTCTATAACTATAATGAAAAGATGGGGCAAAAAAGGGCAATCTTGTCTTGTACCCCTACTAATCATTATCATGTATGTTAAATTGTTATTAATCACCAGTTGAGCCTGAGCACCACTATATACAGTAAAAATCCAGTACAGAAACTTTGCACCAAATCCTACACTTAAATGAGAATTGCTGTTCTAACTAATCAAATGCCTTTTTAATATCAAACAAAGGTAACACCAACTCAACCCCCAACCCCATTTTTCCACTATGGATATAAAATCCTTTATCATCCACCAATTATTTCAGCAGTCTGACCATTAACAAAACTAGTTTGGGCCAATGACTTTCTAATTTGTGTCATGTTAAGAACCAAGATCTTTTTAAAGCTAATATTTTCTGTTTCTGTAATATTTGTGACAGATATTTTCATGTAGCTTTTTTTTACTCTTCTATCAAGAATCATTTGATGGCCATTTCAACATGTCTGCCCATGGAGCCCCGTTTTCAATGCATTCCCAAGTCAAGATGAATTTGAAAAGGGTTCTGCATACCTGTTTAGCTAGAAAGTAGGTGGCTCCTTATTGGAATGTCAATTTTGTTTTGAAAAAAAAATGTTTTGCGACATTTGAACCAGCTCATCAATCTGATTTGAAGTTCTTAACATGGAAAACAGTTTTACTGATTGCTCTGACCAGCAAGAAGGATGCCTGAGTTGCATGCTGTCATGATGGGCCAACCTTAACTAATTTTTCAAAAAGGTAGGGATTTTTGTGAGAACCAATTGTTTATTTATTCATGAAGTGACTCTGTTTACTTGAAGCTAAGCTATCCATCTCCCTTTTCTTCTTTACAAAACTTTAAAATGAGGGAGAAACGATTCTTCATACTACGAATGTCCACAGACAGCTAAGATACAGTCTTAACAGGACTAAAACTTTCAGAAATGTTGATCATTTATTATGAAGGTAAGAAAAAAGGATAACAGGTGCCAAAGCAGACTGTACCCAAATGGTTGTTCCATAATATCCTCTTTTGTTATTCCCATCATAATCTGTTAATACCAGACAGGGTCAAGGCACAGTCCATTAGGGTTATGGCTTCATCAGTGGCTTTTATGAAAGGGGTAGACTCTAGAAGTATTGAAGGGGCAATCATTTGGTCCTCTGCATATACTTTTACAAAGCAATACAAGCTAGATTATTTTTCCAGGTCTAAAGCAAGCTTTGCTTGGACCATTCTCCAGGGTCTCCTGTATCTTATTCCTTTCTCCTCCATGTCAGTGTAAGCTATGGTAGTTAACTCATATATCTAAGGAAACTGCAACAGTGATGAAATGATGAACATCATACAGCTGTGCAAGTAAACTTAAATTAGCTTACCTTAACAGTAGATATTCAAATGGGTAACTTCATACAGTAGCTGCTCCCTTCACCCATATCCCCTTATTTTTATTTATTTATTTATTTATTTTGTATGATTTTTTTTTACCAGGTTAAGGACACTTTATTTACCTAGCATTAACCTTTTTTAGGGCTTTAGCCTCCCTCTTTCAGTTAGCATTAATGTTCAAAAGCACTTGTTATCCAGAGCACTGATTTCAATAGCTCTAACCGAGCTCACAATGGTCTAGGAGCATGGACAGCAGCTCTTAAATTTGAAATCTTGTTGCCTGTTATATCATATGTAGGATATAACCCATATAGCTAAGGCTGCTGCAGCACTGAACATTCAAATGTCTACTGTTATGGTAAATTTACTTTTACAACTGAACTTTGTTTTACACTGTTACTACAGGTATAGAATCTATGCTAGAACAAGCAAAATGCTTACATTATCACAAATGAAGGGTATTTCTGAACAGAGTTTTACAAGTTAGCGCATCTGTCAGATTATACAATTGTTGTTTAATGTAAAAACTTGTGAAATACACCATATATTCCTGATTACTACTAACCCTCGACAGAACCGATGGAGTCATGGTTTAAGGAAATAATTTTCTTAGGGTCTATATTACAAGATCAAAACTTTAGTTAATCGAATAACTAAAGATCGATCTTGTAATATCAAAACCTGAAGAATGTCGAAAGGCTGATTTAACCCAGGGAAACTGGGAGACCCTTTTATTATATATTGTCATGAAAATATTACTATATGATATTAGGTGTCTTTAATGCTGCAGTTACAAAGATATTTTGTGTATGAGAAAAAATGAAAATTTAGACTACTGCTAGATAAGTTAAATCAATTTCAAAAATAAATTCCATTCAAAGATTGAGTGGATGCAAATTTGTTTCATAATGAAAGAAACACAAATTAATATTTGAGAAGTATTAAATATAAAAAGCTGAGTCAGTGGTTTTATATACATTTTTTTCTTTTCTCTATTAAATCAAGAAAAAGCTTGACAAGAAATTTAGTGAGAGATGCAATAAAACAAATAGCTTATGAGTAAAATCCTATAATATTTGGAATTATTGCTGAAAGTGTTATGAGGACAGGCTAGAAGTAGATATTATTAGAAGTCAAGAATTGCTGAGTAAAGAGAATCTGACTGAATTTAACTGAAGAAGTTATGATCAGTTTAACTGGCCCTATTAGTGAATGAGATTTAAGAAGCATTTTAAATGCTAGATTAATCCCAAGCAGCAGGACTTGTTAACTTTTGGACACATTTTAAAATATTTTAATCAATTTTAACAAACCCCACAACTTTTTAACTAGCTGTTAAAACCCAGTAGACCAACACAACCTACATCTACTTTATCTAACCATACTGACAGGATTGCCAGCAAATTCAATACCTGCTTCATCCAAATAGTAACCTCTTTTATTATAGCTTGGCACAGGCAGACACAGGTTCCTCTCCTCCCTGGTTAGCCTCCAAAACATTTGCACTCAAATCAGTCCTGGTTTCTACAATCAAAAACAAAAAAACTATTACTAACCTTAAAACCTAATACGCTTGCCCCTGATGATGTACTATCTGAGTACTTAAAAATTGCTGCTAATGCCCTAGCTTTTTCTGTCTCTATCCTAATCAATTGTTCCATCACTGAAAGCTATGTCCCAACCCTATGGAAAAGGTGTTACATTCTTGTCAAATGTCAGGTCTATAGCCATATTGTCTCTACTTTCAAAAATTCTGGAGGAGTGCATCCAGTCCAATTCTTTAGCTTTCTCACTGACTTCAAGCTCCTTTGCCCTACACAGCATGGTTTCTGTCATTTCATAGGACATGTACAGCTGTCCTTAGTTTTATAGCATCTGTGAACCAGTATTGAAACTCTGGGAACTTAGTCTCAACATTTTTCCTAGATTTATCCAAAGCTTTTAAAATGGCATCCCACCAGAAATGGCTTCAAAAACTATCTTGACAAGGTATGCATGAAACTTCACTGTCTTGGTTCTCTGGCTACCTCTCAAACAGGCAGCAGGCAGTACAATGGCAAAATGACATTTCCTTTTTCCTTCCCATTACAGTGGGAATCCATTTTAGGTCCTTTGTTGTTAAATATATTCATTAATGATCGCTACCTAGTTTCTAAACAAGCCATGATCATACAGTACGCTAATGATCCAACAATCATACATTCTGCTAAAAGCGTAGATAAATTAAAACATTTCACTCAAGACACTTTCGCCACCTAGAGGCCTGGCTGATACACAGCTGTTCCTTAAAATGGCAAAACTGATCCTATTTACACTAAAGCATTCAACTGACTACAAAAATAATTTAAAGATAATTTTATCTAATAACACTAGCATATAATTAGCAATTCAAACTAACCCACTAGGATTCACCCGTGACAAAAGCTTACAATTTGATCATTACATAAAACAAGAAATAAGAAAATATCCACCAAAATCTAGGTGTACTCTATAGATTTAAGCAATACCTCACAGAAAATACCTGAAAAAAGCATCACTCCATCACTTCTCATCCCTACACTACTTTATGCTGCTCTCTTCTTAATTAACCTGCAATCCATTCAACACTCACTCTTCGAACAGGGCTATAATAACATGGCAAAATTTGCCCCAGTAATCATTATAGGACCCAGCACTGTCTGGTTTTAAAAAACTCAGTGCGTAGAGCTAAAGCATTACCTCAAACTTTTCCAGCAAGTCACTTCCCATAGCTCATCTATTATCCAGACAAGTGAATATTCTCTTACTCTATAACCCAAGAACACTCCAATGACAACATGTCATTAACTGTTACAAAACTTAACAACTCAGCTGGTGACTCTTTGTACTCCTCTTTTCTGGCTAAAATTTGGAGCCCCCTTCCCTTCAATCTAAGAAACACAGTAAACACCAACACCTTTAAGGCACAAACAAGAGAATACCTCAAATATATCTGGCTGTGTACATGCACAACTCCTGCATGATTTATTTTCATTTTTTATTTAGTTAACATTTGTTTACTGGGAAACTCCGACTTGGAATGAAGCCAATTTTCAGTGGATGCCCGAGGAGAAACACTTCAGATGCATGTCTTTGAAACGTGGGAGGAAACCAGAGCACCCAGAGGAAACCCACACAAACACAGGGAAAACATGCACACTCCACACAGAAGGCACTCCAGATCAGAATCAAACCGAAGAACCTCTTGCTGTGAGGCAACAACGCTACTGCTGCACCACTGTGCCATCCATAATAATGATATATAATGATAAATAATATATGCTTAATATATGATATAATAACATATGATAAATGTCCTGCCCATGACTGTCTTTTATTCATTCCTAGCAATGTATGCTTAGTTATTAGTTCAAACTCTCCTCTTTGTCTTCTCCCTCTCCCTCCTCTTCCATCTACCTGTTTTAAAACTTTCTTTCTTACCTCTTAATGCTAATCCTCCACTCTTCTTTTTCTCTCCTTCTACCAAGTTAATTTCCAAATATGTTTTGGATTCATGTTCATATTGATCCATCAAAATGGTTTGGATGAATGCAAATAAACTGAAACCTGTTCACTGAAAAACACCTACCGTGAGCATTGAAATTATTTTTTTGCAGGGGCATGCTCCCCTGCACCCCAGTGGGGGTCATCCCTCAAACTCCCCCAAGATTATATAAACCAACTCTGAGGTTCATAAGTTCATAGGTGTGTATTAGACTAATGGCTCTGGAGATCACACAACAGTGAAAAAAGGTAATCTCCTCTTTTATCAAAGGCTGTTTTGGTCCACTGGCTTCAGTTTCTTTGCATTTACTGAAATTGCCTCTGATGGATTGACATGCTCCTATTTGTTTCATACCTCTTTAGATGCTGCTGCTAAGAATTAATGATACTTTGTTTAAATGTTATATTTTTGTTGATTACTTGTATATCATGGCTTTGCATGTTCTTTAAGTAATGAATTTCCTACAGTTTTTCACCATGGAAAAGGTTTCATATATAATTATACGATGCTGCTATTAATTAATGATACTCTGTTTAAATTTTATATATTTGTTAATTACTTGTATATCTTTGTTTACTATGTTCTTTACGTAATGTTGAGATTTGCAACATTTCTCCCCCGGCCTTCAGCTCAGTCAGACTTTTTAGGCAAATAAATGCAATAAACAAATAAAATAAGACTCCCTACTAGTACATCTATAGGGTTGAAACCTCAGCCGTGTGTCCAAGCCAAGTCCTTCAGTACTCTCTCTGTGAAACTAGTGCTTTTTGTCCCTGCTACAAGTAGCTGACACATGCACACTTTGAGATTTAATTTTCACACACACACACACACACACACACACACACACACACACACACACACACACACACACACACACACACACACACCTTGGGAAAGGCTGGCACAGATTTGCTAGCTATGCCCCCTTCTGCCCAGACTATAAAGTGGTTACACTGCCACCAGATACCTCAAAGCCAACTGCTGGCTGTTTGGTAAACAATACCATTTTAATTAATATTAATTTCACTCAGTATAATTGGGTACCCTTGTCAGAGTCTGAGTGAAATTAATATTAATAAAAATGGTATTGTTGACCAAGCAGTCAGGCTTTCAGGAGTGGCCACAGTGTCACCAATAGACATAAGCACTCTCAAAGGTTAAAATTTTCTCTAAAGGACCAACAACAATGAAATGTTTAAATATATTTAATAAATAATAAAAGAACATGAAAATACAAAATATCTATTTACAATAAACATAAGCATTTCAATCATAGGAAATATTAAAAATAACACAGGTGGACAGGTTCACACTGCTACCAAAAAACAATACTTAACTAATCTCACTATATTTTCCTGACTGATCTAAAGAATCATTATTCCCTGGTTGACTTACTAGAGCAAGGCAAGATGAAGTAGGTAAGAGATCCTTCTTTATCAGGTTACAAAAACAGAGTGCCCTGAGACTAGTATTCAACATTATTTTTAGTGATGGATTACAGCATGACATCACATACATCTGGTCATCTGACTTCTAGTTCCCACACTCCTCCCCTTGGCTAGAAGCTGTCAGGATTTAGCGCATATGTGTCAATAATACACACACACACACACACACACACACACACACACACACACACACACACACACACACACACACACAGAGTCTTGCTATGATCTGCTGTAGATCCTGGAAGTCATAAAACAATTTCAAACCTCCACCCTTCCAGAGTAGCAATTAGTTCACTCCATTGACAACGCAGGAAGCTTCCTAGTATAGCCTTTTTTTCTTTGGCTGCATTGAGATCTATAAGAAAAAAATCTTTCTGCCCTAAGTCAAATCATTTAATTTCATACTATTTTCAAAGTTTGAGATTGACCTCTTCTCTTTCAGTATCCTCTGTTAAAACATATATATTTAAACAGTTACAATAATACATGTATTTTTATTTTTATGTCCAGCAGGTCAAACTGTTGGTACATTTTTTAACACAAGCAGCTTTACAAATACTTTGTTCAACACAAGCATCTATACAAATCAGTTTGATATACGAATGTCATATAATTCTTTACAAAATTCCACACCCACTGCTTTACTTCTCCTGGCATAGCTGGCAATACATCACATTGTCACATGCTAGTCTATTACTCATGGAAACTACATGATTTTCTTTTTTGACACTTTATGATTTATTTATTTACTTATTTTTTGTAATTTAACCTTATTGTTTCAGTTCAGCTAAAAAAGCACATAAAAAAAAAGCAATCTGAGTGCTAAAGGCATACACAGCTATTTCCATGTTTCTTGCCATTGTGGCAATCATCCTGGTAGCCTTATTCTCCATCTAGTAAATTTAAACAACCAGCCTCGACTACTTTGTATTTCTTTGCTAATCAAATTCCCCCTTTCCTAGCTAAACAAAACCATCTTTAGTCTTGTTATTATGTCATCAGACATCTAGTTCACACATTGCAGAGCATCTGTTTATAAATTATTAAGCCCATAATAACATAGCATTAGTTTTATGAGAACAATAAAAAATTTATAAGTATGCTCTTATAGTAAATTCTATAAAACTTCCATTTCAGAAGGCACTGAACTTAATATCAGTTTGCCATACATTAACCCTATATTGTTTCATCTAGTAGATAACTTTTTTTAGTCAAATACTGCATCAGTTAACTTTTGAGCAGCGAATTAACAAAAAAAAATCTCATGCCTGTTGTTCTCACCAAGGCAAGCACCATAAAGTAAGCCCAAGGTTAAATATGCAAAGTATATAGAAAGGTAGTATAGAGAGGGATGATAGGAGTGTCTTTGTTTTGTAGAAGTCATAAGGCAGGTAAATACCAAACAGGATTACATGGAGCTTTATAGAAAATATGGAAATATCCAATTTTAGATGTTTGTTCCTCATCTAAATAATATTTTTCAAGTTTCCTGTTGGAGGAGATCATAGTAATGATGGTGGACTGAATGCTACAATAAAAAAATTAGGTCTATATCATATAGTCGCGCGTACTATTTAGTGAATGCTAATTAATCGAACACTGTTGTGTTGTGCCTTTCGGCTTATCCCAGTTAGGGGTCGCCACAGCAGAACTCCAGTCCACTAATGTTTGGTAGTGGATTTTTATGTGCCGAGTTACCAGCCCTGATGCACAACCTTCAACTAAGGCATGCCCATTCACGCATGTCTCCACACAGAAGATGCTCTAACTGAGAATCGAACGGGACAACGTCTTGCTGTGAGGCGACAACGCTACCCCAGCACCATGAGTGAAAACACTAAATAGCAAATGTTCATTTCAGTGAAACCTTTCTTTGGGAAAACAGCTAGTCAGCCATCATTGGACATTTGTCCTCTTCCCCACTGTAGTGTGATCTCAGAGTTGGTATATTTAGCTAGGGGGTAGGGGGCACAGCCCCCTCTCACATTGGGGGCTGTGGGGGGCATAGTCCCCACTACGATGGGTTTTGTTTGGTGATGTTTTTCCAGTGGTTTGCTGGGTTGGCTGACCCAGTGAAATGTTTCATTGAAAGAAACATTCACTATTTAGTGTTTTCACTCATTAGTGTTCTACTAATGAGCGTTTGCTAAATAGGACATTCGATTATATGATATAGACCCCAAAAATTTAGGGTGCAGGGACTTTTTTCTATTAGGGTATTTCAATTTTCTCCTGCAGTGCTGGAATATAAAGATTTGAGTGGCTAAAGGTGAAATATCCTACAGTATATTTTGTTGTGTGCTTTATGATATGACAATGAAAAGGAATACAGGTAAAAACGTGTGCTAAGTATATGCCCTTCTCTCCATTGCCACAATCAGCTGTGTTAATACCATATTTCTGTTTTAGTTTGTTTAGTTTGTGTCTTGTCACGTTATCTTCATTAAATATAATCAGTGAAATACAGTATGTCACTAGAAGAAGAGAAAACATATAATGTGATCTAACCAATATATATATTGATATTGAATATCTTTATCACATGGAAAGGCTCCCTGGACAAGCTGCATAACTTCTTCTTCTATATCAGAAACACCACAGACATTTTACATTTCACTGACAACTATAGTTATGATAAGGTGGAATTCCTGGACATCACCATCTATAAGAACAGAAAAGAGGGGAAGCGTAAGAATGACCAGTACAGAAAACTTACAGGAGTGAATCTACTTCTACACACTAACAGCATGCACCCCAAAAATTACTAAGAAAAATGTCATCAAATCACAGGGAATGAGAACAGCCGGAGCTTCTTCAGAGATGGACTGTTTTCGCACCAGCCTAGATCAACTGTAGCAAGACTTTCTGGAAAGAGGGTACAATGAAAATTTGGTAACTAACATACTGGGACCCATTAAACTCCTCAAACAAAATAATGGTCCAGCTCTGGTACTTGTGTTTAAGTGTTTACACATGTACTTTACATTTTTTTTCTTTTTGTTTGTTCATTCTGTCTTTTTTGTATGGCCCATCTCTGAACCCTACCCTTTCCCCTCCCCTACATGCTCTGTGCCTGGGAATTTTTACACACACACCTCTTCACATTTGTTTTTTTTTTTTTTTTTTTTCTTTTAGCTTCTCTTGGTACCAGCCCAGAGAATAATTAACTTGATTCTTTTTTTCTCAAATGCTTCCTAATCTCACACATAGTTGCTAAGTTCTAGTTACACCTCTGCCCTTAGCAGCATAAATCTTTTTTGAGTTCAGATAACCACCATATTCCTCCCCTCTAGCATCACAGTATTTCACACAGAAGAGAATCCCTTTTCTATCTGCTTTATTATTTACTCTAGTAATATAACAAAAATGCAGGACTAGATCTTTACATTATATGATGTGACTCTATACCCATCACATTGACTAACAGCCAGATACACAGTGGTTCTGCACCTACTTAGAGTAAATGGCACCAATCACAATAAAAGTGCAAGCCAAGTATGTACTAGTGTTCCAGTCGCTGTCACCGACTGTGATCTGTT
This sequence comes from Protopterus annectens, assembly GCF_019279795.1. Taxonomy (NCBI): domain Eukaryota; kingdom Metazoa; phylum Chordata; order Ceratodontiformes; family Protopteridae; genus Protopterus; species Protopterus annectens. The sequence goes on along the minus strand of NC_056743.1, from coordinate 1,971,130,978 downwards.
TATGTGCCCTTGTATTACACCCTTCACTGTGATTTACATGACTTTTTATGGAAAACTGAAACATATATATTATCTGTTACAACTTCGATTTGATGAAGCTCTGACAAGAGTGAAACCACTCATCTTTTGGTTTTACTTAGCAAACCATGGGTTAAACAAGCAATACCAGCTTGAATTCTGCTTTCTTGTTTTTAATAAGAATGCAAGGTGATCTTTAGCATGGCTCTTACATTAGTATTTATGACAACAGTCTTCTATTTTAGCATGTCATATGCTGATAGTGTTCCTGTACAACTAGTTTCGTTTTTTTTCAAAAGTGTTTACTACCATTGTCTGAAAAACTACATTTCCTCAGTAGTTGTGTGTCTATATATATATATATATATATATATATATATATATATATATATATATATATATATATAAACAAAACAGATATATATATATATATATATATATATATATATATATATATATATATATATATATATAGATGCAGTCATTTGTGCATTTTTGAGTTATAGAGCATTTGGAACCCACACCCCTCAATCTCTTCCTCTGAGACATGTCACTTAGCTTTCTGGAACCATCCCAGCACTGTGGTAAAACTCTTCTTGCTGTTTTGCTTCTATGGATTATCATGCCAATTACTCCTTCTGACACCTTCCTTGGCATTATAATACTTTGAAGACCTTTGGATTCAATCACCATATTAACACTCCTCTCTTGATGAAGGACTCACTTGGTCTACTCATTTGCTTAGTGATAAGTCATTGTGGCCACCAAGATTCTTTCTGCCTCCTGGATCCTTTTTATCTCCTGTCACTGAAGATTTCCTTTGAAGATACAGGCTGAAGTTTTTCTTTAAACAGTGGTCTGGCACTCTGAGGGTCATTTCTGTTGGCCAATGCATTAGCAATGATGATCCAGCTGGTCACCTCTCACCTTCTTATGTTTCATGAGTGAGGACAGCTGCACTATTTCCTGTTGCTTGTTTATTCAGTTAACAGTCTGTACCATGCCTTCCTGACTCACATTCATAGAGTCTTACTTTTTCTGTTTACTGCCTGCAATGTTGGTTCCTGTTGCTTGTCTCTACAGTTAACAGTCTGTACCATGTCTTCCTGACTCACATCCATGCTGTCATTACTTTTTCTGCTTCCTGCCTGCGCTGTTGTTTTCTGTCGCTTGTTTCTACAGTTAACAGTCTGTACCATACCTTCCTGGCTCACAGCCATGTTGTCATTACTTTTTCTGTTTACGGCCTGCGCCGTTGTTTCCTGTCGCTTGTTTCTACAGTTAACAGTCTGTACCATACCTTCCTGACTCACAGCCATGTTGTCATTACTTTTTCTGTTTATGGCCTGCGCCGTTGTTTCCTGTCGCTTGTTTCTACAGTTAACAGTCTGTACCATACCTTCCTGACTCACAGCCATGTTGTCATTACTTTTTCTGTTTACTGCCTGTGCCATTGTTTCCTGTTAATTGTTTCTACAGTTAACAGTCTGTACCATTCCTTCCTGACTCACATCCATGTGTTGTTACTTTTTCTGCTTCCTGCCTGCGCTGTTGTTTCCTGTCACTTGTTTCTACAGTTAACAGTCCGTACCATACCTTCCTGACTCACATCCATGCGGTCATTACTTTTTCTGTTTACTGCCACTTCTTTTCTGCTTAAGCCATGCTACAGATCACTGGTAGGAATCCTTCTAAGGCCTGTAAATTAGAGATGTAGGACAGGACTTCTGCTGGAGACTGGAAGCTGTATCATTTGGCCACTAACCAATATAACCAGGAGTGTCAGGTAAGCAGTGTAAGATTCTTCCCATAATGTGGGTGTGTAAGGCATACATATGGATATCAGGGCCTTGAATCATGGCTCCATTAAGTGTCATCATGATTAAATAAAATGCAAGTTTAAAACCCAGAAGGAAGGGATAAAAGTGCAACATGACCAAGTTTTGGGTGGAATAAGTCTAAAAGCATGGTGTGGAGACCAAAGAAAAGACTTTTGGATACTGTCTGTTTTTGTAGCTAGAACATGCCAAGGAAATTCAAGGTGGTGCAATCCAGAGAGAAGTTGCTGAGGATGCTAAAGAAATCTGGACAGCATTATACATTATTACTCAGCTTATACACAGCACTTGTGTAGATCTGCAGCAGATTAATGCCGCTACTTTGAAACATGACCAGCAGTTAGAAAATACTCAACAAGTGTTACATTAGCAACTGGAAGATCTTAAAGTACAGAGATTGTGTATAAGCACAAATTCAAAGCATTTATTACTAATTCTATAGACCTTGAGGTGATAAATGAAGCAGAACAATGTAACTTAGAAGATGAGGAACAGTGTGTTGGTTATCAGGATTTTCCCCTACCCAGGCGCTCCAAAAGAATAGCCAATCGCAAGCAGGTGAACTTTTCTGCCTACAACAAGGCAGTGCAAAAATACAGAAATTCTCCAAGATGGTAGGAGATACTCCTCTAGCCCCCAGTCTTAATAATAACCTGTTAAAAATACAATATACTATGAATGGTTTTCATATTTTCAACTATACAGACAAGGAAATTACATCTGAACACTTCTCCTTATTTTCTAAGGGATTTAAATTTGTGCCTACTAGAACACCTGATATAGCTGATACACTTGTGGAATTGCAGCTATATTTAAGGAAACTTAATCTAAAATTAATAAATGCTAAGAATGAAAAGCACACTGTTAATCAAACCAGGACAGGTCTTAAGAAAAGTAGTACTTTCAACCCCCCATTTCATCCCCTTGTTAATACATTTGAGAAGGTTATTAGCGATGAAATTTATGAGATTTGGAGCTGTCATAGAAAAACTTTTTGCAACCTTAACAAAACAGAGAGGAATCTGCTTGATCAATTGAGAAAGATACGAGCATTCGTGTTATGGTTCCTGACAAGGGAGGAGGTGTTGTATTATATAATAGTATTGACTACACTAATGCTATGCAGGAGATTTTGTTTAATGAAAACCATTATTCAGTATGTTCTAGGAATGAGATTTACATAGCTTACCGAAGAATTGACAGTTTTCTGTATGAATATTTGATGGATCAAAGAATTGATAAGACAGTTTATGATTTTTTAACCAACTTGCATCCAAAAATTCCTGCTATCTTTGGTATACCCAAAATACATAAGAGTATAGAGAACCCTCCTTTTAGGCCCATAGTGGCGGCAGCTGGATCCAAGACCCACAATTTATCTGTGTTTGTGGACAGGAAGATCAAACATGTGGTTGATTCATGTCCACACTTGGTCAAAGATTCTTGGGATTTTCTAGGGCAACTTAAGGACAATCTATGGCATGCTGATGTACACCTCTTGACTATTGATGTAATTGACCTTTTTACCTGTATTCCAAAGCGGGAGGGTTTATCCTTTTTTGAGGAAACCCTATATAGTTTGTCCAAATTAGACAATGATGAGGTTAAACTGATTAGTGAGATAATGGAAATAATTTTGGACAACAATTACATCTATTTTGAAGGTGAATTTTACCAACAAGTCAGAGGTGTAGCTATGGGGGCTGCATGTGCCCCCACCTATTCCAATTTAGTTTTATTGGGATGGGAAAGACAACATTTGTTTAAAAGTAAGTTTTTTGAGAATATATCCTATTATTGCCGCTTCTTGGATGATATATTTATTTTATGGAAGGGAAATCAGGCTAATATTCATTTATTTCTACATTACTTGAATCAAACTACAGAATTTTTAAAATTTACTTTTCATTACGATTTCCATGAAATTAGCTACTTGGATATTAAAATTATTAAAGATCAAGAAAAATTTATATCTAGGATTTATAGAAAACATACCTTCTGTAACAACTATCTGCACTATAATAGTCATCACCCCCTAACTCAAAAGAAGAGTATTATAAAAGGACAAGCCATTAGGGTAGCAAGGATGACATCTTTGTATCAAGATGTTAAAAGTGAATTTGAACTTCTTAGAAGTATGTTTTTGGAAAGGGGCTACCCTGCGGGCTTGGTAGAAAACACTTTAAAAGAAGTCCTAGATGAGTGGGGGGAAAAATATATACCCCTTCTTGGTAAGGGTTTAGATGAAAACAAAAACCAAGTTACAAAACATGATGGAAAAAGTGGAAAAGCAAATAGTATTAATTTTGAACAAGCTTGTATTGTACAATACAGCCCCCTATGTCAACAGCTAAAAAAAGTAATACAGAAAAACTGGAGTATTTTCAAAGTAGATCATGAGGTATACAAAGTGGTAGGAGATGAACCTTTTTTTACTACCAAGATTGGACCAAACATTAAAAGAATTTTGGAGGGAGTACAAAATGTACCTATTGACAAGAAAAATAAAAAAGTAGCAGAAAGAGGTACTAGACCTTGTGGTAGATGCAAACATTGTTGTTATATTTTCCAAGATCCAGTGATTCATTTGGAAAATACAATGAAAAGTGTTGTTTACCTTAGGGAAGGTAATTGTTGTTCCAGTAGGCTAGTGTACATAGCCAGGTGTAATACCTGTAACTCGTTCTACATTGGGAAAACTGAAAGAACACTTAAAACTAGAATGTACGAACATATGTATGATATTAAAAATAAAAAAGAAACTAATGCTTTGTACAAGCATAGTATTATTTGTGAGCATTATACATGTTATAGATTTGCAATACTTGATTACATAAAACAAGAGGCTAGAGGAGGGGATTGGCAGAATTTATTACATAAAAAGGAGCTTATGTGGCAACTGAGGTTGGCTGCAAACCTTTTCCCTGGTTTAAATGGTTACCTGAGTATCCACCCTATTTTAAAAGAAAAAGCAGAAGCTGTTTAAGCTTTATTAAAAGTATACAGTGTTAATGGTTTTATTTTTTGTAAAGATTTCAATGTTGTATTATTTAGATTTTAAACTTTACTTTTGGGTTGGGAGAAATTTTTAACAAGTAGAAATCGTATTTTTATATTGGCTTCATAGAACAAGTTTTTCTTTAAGAATGTTTTTGCTCAATTTAGCTCTTTGATCTTGTGACAGACATTCACAAATCATTGGATATTTTATGATATTTAAGAATGCGTTGTGTGACTTTCCAATTGTTTCTGATGAAGTCAAAGTTTCACTGACGAAAGCGCTTAACTCCTTATATTATTTTGTGACAATAAAAGAGTACGTGGACTTGCAGCATTGGTGCTATTCTTTTGTTTTACAAATTCAAAGCAATTAGCAGATTTACAGACATGCCTTACAAACTGAAGCTAAAATAGATGAGTTTGGAAATAGAAATAACCCCAGGATGCTTATATTGCTTGAGAGGGTGGAGAGAATGAATCATGTGTCTTTTATATCTAGAGAACCACAAGCCTTATTAGAAGCAATTTTCACAGGAGTCAATCTAGACATGTGAATGCAGTATACTCTAGGCATTTTATTTTCAAGTGCTTTGACTTCAGTCAAGAACATATACTACAGAAGGCTGTAGATCTCAACAACAATTATAACATTTTAGGTGATGTGATAAGGATAGTCCTGGACTGCATTGTAGTACTTTTTATAAAAAGAAAATCCTTGGCTTTCTATTTAAGGTGAGCAACGAGGTTGGGTTTTGGAGTAACATCGTGTTATCTAGCAATGTTGCAGATTATGAAGGGACACATAGATGCAGAAGGATTTCTTAAAGACTGGGAGGCACCCCACAGGAAAAAATCAGTGCTGCGGCATTAGACATCAAACACAGGGACCATCCAAGTAAAGGATTTCTTATCAGATTTCTAGACCTGAAGAAAGGAAAAACAGTGGAAACACACCTCTGAAACCTGCTACTCAGGGGTGCACCAAACATTAGCTGTTCCTACGAACAGAGTCATTATACCCTCAGGATTCTACACCTCTGTCACAAACACGAGGAGAGTAATATGGTCTTGGGGGGGTCCCAAAATAACTTTTGGATGAGATACAGGAAATAAAATTTTCATGATCAGCTGACCTGACCTACAGCAACAGATATAGCTGCAGAAATATAGAATTCCAAATTATCAGAATAACTGGCAGCTGAGATCTGACTAAACTGAAAAAGGACTACTGCCATTTTATTATGTGCTCAGACTTTCCATCTATAAAATTCAGATACTGTTGGGGGATTACTGAATAACTAATTGTAAGTTAACAGAGAAGAAATTTATTATAAATCTGTCTTGGGGAGGTTACTTGTAGAAGTAATTTGAGGTTTATATGTCAATGTAAATGTATTGCTTTTTTCTTTCTCTTCCTGCTATAGCACTGTGAGGAATGGAGTGGAAAAACATAAGGTGACTGGTCATGGAGAAACATGTGCTGAGCATGACAGTAATAATGGGTAGTGTTTTGCATGTCCTACCATGTCTTTTGTATGACTTGATACTGCATAGAGATACTGTGGTGTAAATAGGGGTACATGCTCATGTTATAACTGAGACACATGCACACATGCATGCACACACACACACACACACACACACACATACACACACACACACATACACACACACACACACGCAAGGAGCAATTGGACTATATAGCTATGATCTGGTATATTTATACTCCTCTTTGGTTCGCAGTCTCATAGCTAACAAACAGATCAAAGTTTAGAGGAAGTATCCTTGGATAGCCTGGCTCATTGGTAAGTTAAACAGCTTTACATTCTTTGCTAAGCTTTACAGAGAGTTGGTTACTTAGGATACTGTTAGTGATTGGTCAAGCTGTCAAGAGAGTGGGTTACTGGTGGAGTACCTACAGAACTGGCATATGAAAGTTTCAAATATACAACTGACTCATTCACCTGTACTCTTAGTGTATCATCAACTGGCTCTCTATCTACTAGAAAACTAAGCAAGTAGTTGAAAGGCTGAGGAGAAAGAATCCACATATTACATTTTTGCAGGAATCCAAAGTGAAATAAAAAATAAAAGCTCATTAACAAAGGTGTGTATGGCAAAAGTGTTTATGAGCAACGTAAAGTCTGCCAGGTGTTGCACTGGTATTTTAATATCTACCATAATAAAATTGATAGTGAAGGAGTGGTATAAAGACAAAACAGGAAAGTGGCTGATGTTGACATTTTGGTGATCTAATGATATTGCATGATTAATAAGCTTCTATGGCCATAATAATGATAACAAATAAGTATAGGTGGAAGTAAAGTTAGAAATGCAACAACACATCAGCTGTAACTCTAATACTGTTTTAGGGTGAGATTTTAATGCAGCTCTTGATCTCTCATTGGATGAAATGCTGGCAGAAATATCTAGAATATGTAAAACTGCATTGATGTTAAATACAGTCTGTATGGAATGGAATCTAATTGATAGTTGGAGGGTGACAAATCCAGGGTGTACAGAGTTTACATGCTTTAATTACAATCGAGGTATGGTTAGCAGGATCGGCTAGCAGGATCGTCATGTTCTACATTTCGGTAAGGCTAGTCCAAAAGACAGATCAGACAGGCATTGTGCCGCCTGCTGTGTCTGATCATATATTACTGTCCTTGATACCAATGTCAATCAGGTACTCTGCATGACGGTGCAACATGGACCCCTTAAGGTTCCAAGATATAAAACATATACAGAACACTGGAATATGGAGTAGTTCATTTAGGGGTATTGCCTGAGGGTGTATACCTCCCATGATAATAGATGAAGAACATTTAAAAGGGACTCTTACATTAGGGTCAGCAATGTACTAGAGCAGACAAATGAGCTAAACAGCTCAGATTAAATGATTATAGAGGACAGAAGGAAAGCAATGGACTGAACATTTAAACTTAGCACAAATAAGGACAACTTAACATAAGAGACTGAAATGACACTGAAAAGAGAATGCAAGACTTTACAGTTCAGCCATATTCATGACAAACAGGAGTATTAGATTCTATGTCACTGGGCTAAGAGTATTAAGGATCACCAAATGTCATTGATAAGAGATATCAAGGGAGTGAGGGAGTTGTGTACTTCACATATATGTAGATCTGGGTAGAGTGTAATGACAGATCCATTAGAACTAAATAAGTTGTTTGTTGATGAGTTTAATGCCCCATAAAGTTAAACATAAACAGGGAGACCAATTCAGACAATAGTATATCAAGTCACTGAATGTGAACATCAGCTCAGTGGCAGCAAGGGATATGCTAGCCAAACCTATTGATAAGGATGAAATTAGGAGAGCCTTTTCACTCTTTAGCTATGAATACGTCTCAAGGACTGCATAGGATAATCACTTAGTTCTATAAGTTATGTCATGCAGACCTGATTGACCCACTTCTTTGCTATTTATGGAAGCTAAAGCAATGGAGATGCTTGATGATCAAACTTTAGAAGCCATAGTAATTTTATTACTTAAACCCTTATGAAATAATTAATGACATTGAGTTATAAACCAATATTTCTGTTGACTATGGACATGAGAATTTATGCAAAAATCCTAGCAAGCTGCCTGGAAACATTAATGATGTTTTTACACCCTTCAATAATCAAGACTCATTAAAGGCAGATCATGTAGTCAAGGTGTGGTTTAATTTGCAAACATGGACTCAAAGCTCAACAAAGCTGGCAACAGCAGCAGTGATAGACATTGATAAGGGTTTTAATTCAATTAATTTGGGATTTTATGTGGGAAGTTTTACTACAAAATGGTTTCCAGGTATCTTTTATTATAAAATGCAGAGTACTTTATTCTAAACCCCTATAGTCACAATGGATAATAATGGCCCTTTGTCAGGACAGGACCACTACAATTGCATAATGGTACCAGATAAGGCTGAACCCTCTTATCGTATTTTGTATATTTTAGTTAAACCCCACTGCCAATCATGAGCAGACAAGGTAATCCGCTGTGCCAACCCCTAACCGGGAAAAGCTGAAAGAAGAAGAAGAAGGGGTTATTAATGCTTTGACTACAGACCTGAATGATACATTTTCCAAATATGGATTATATATCTCAGACAGCAGGCTTATATTCACAGCATGGTTTGCAGATGACTATGTAATTTGGCTAGAAAATCCAGAAGGTACGCTTATCCCTGTCTTAGAACAAATCAAGCAGTTTTCAAAATGATCAGGTCTACAACTTACCAATACACAATCAGTTATATTTCTATTAACATCCCAAATGCAGTAAGAACTTGGTAGATGATGACATTATCCACTGCCACTGCCTGTTGTGTAATAAATTATTTATATGGGAATTCACCTGTCCACAGATAAAGGAAACATAATAGCAATAAATACCAATCTAGTAAAGTAGAGTATTATTAAACAAATCAGTTCATGGAGGCACCAGTGTCTTTCATTCCAATCATGGATACGGGTGGCTAAAAGGTATTTTCTACAAAAATTTTGTTTGTTAGCTATAAAACACCTCCATTATGTATTTTTGTTTTATTTGTTTATTCTTTGTTGATCAGATTAAGGACCACTAGTCCACTTGCCTTTTTTCAAGAGAGGCCCAAGATAGCATTGATATTACAAGGGGATATTTGGTCAGGGCACCAGAAAATGTCCCCTACTCTTTTTTTTTATTGATAAATGTTGTGGGATATTTTTAAGAGAGAAACAGAGTCCTGTTGTATGCAGTGTGGTCAAAGATAACGATGACTATACAGAAAATGATTATATTTGGAAGGGTGAAAGCTCAGAGCATCTAGGAATAAAATGTATAAGATGACCCAATACAGGGTGTGATGATGTGAGGTATTGCCAGCTATGCTAGCAGAAGTAGGGCAGTGGATGTTTAACATATGCCAGCATAGCTATCTGGAATTTGGTAAAGAATTATATGTCATTTGTACATCAAACTGATTTGTACAGATGCTTGTGTTGAAAAATGTATTTATAAAGCTGCTTGTGTTGAAAATGTATCAACAGTGTGCCCTGCTGGACAGAAAAAGAAATATATATATTAATATATATATATATATATATATATATATATATATATATATATATATATATATATATATATGTGTGTGTGTGTGTGTGTGTGTGTGTGTTATTGTAAACCTTTAAATATATATGTTTTAACAGTAAATATTGGAAGACAAGAGGTTAATCTCAATCCACCTGTCTTTGGAAAATAGTAAGCAATTAAATTACTTAACTTAGGCCATAAAATTTCTGATTGCAGCCAGAGACAAAATGTCTGGGAAAACAAGCACTGAGAAGCCTTCTGTATTGTCTTTAGCAGTGAACTAATTGCTACTCTGGAAGGGTAGAAGTTTGAAATTCTTTTATGACTTCCAGAAGTTGCAACAGATCTAAGCAAAACTCTAAGTGTGCGTATTATTGACACATATGTGTTAAGTCCTGACAGCTTCTAGCCAAGGGGGATAGCATGGGAACGAGAAGTCAGATGACCAGATGTATGTGATGTCATTCTGTAATCCATCACTAAAATATATAGCTGAGACTGAAGACTCAGAGCAGACTGTTTTTCTAACCTGACAAAGTAGGATCTCTCACCAACTTCATTCTGCCTTGCTCTAGTAAGTGACCAGGGAATAGTAATTCTTTCAATCGGTCAGGAAAATATAGTAAGATTAGTTAAGTACTGTTTTTCTCTATCTGTGTAAATCTATGTGTGTTATTTTAATATTTTCTGTGATTGAAACTCTGGTATTTATTGTAAATAGATATTTAGTATTTTCATGTTCTTTTTTATTTATTATTAAACATATTTAAACTTTTCATTGTAGCTAGTCTTTTAGAGGATATTTTAAACTTTGAGAGGACTTACATCTATTTGGTGACAACTCTGGCCACTCCTGAAAGCCTTGCTGTGCGTCAAACTACTATTTTATTAATATTAATTTCACTTAGCATAATTGGGTACCCTTGCAAGAGTCCTAGAGTGGCTGTCTTTGGAGTGTCTGGTGACAGTGTAACTACCTTATAGTCTGGGCAAATGGAGGCATAGCTAGTAAATCTATGCCAGTCTTTCCCAATAGTGTGTGTGTGTGTGTGTGTGTGTGTGTGTGTGTGTGTGTGTGTGTGTGTGTGTGTGTGTGTGTGTGTGTGTGTGTGTGTGTGTGTGTGTGTGTGTGTGAAATCAAATCTCAAAGTGTGTGTGCGTGTGTCAGCTGTTTGGAGCAGGGACACGAAGCACTGGTTTTACAGAGAAGGTACTGGAGAGAACTTGGCTTGGACACTCAGCTGAGGTTTCAATCCAATAGCTGTACCAGTGGGGAGTCCTACTGGGGATCTGGAGGAAGACAGAGTAATTCAGACTCCGAGCTGAGTGTGTTCCCTGTAGGCTCTTAAGGGAAATTGTGCTTGATGCAGAGAGCTGCATCTGGAAATACTGGGTGTATCCATTTTTATTGCAAGTGAGTGTCCCTTTCCAGTGTCAGTGGTGAGGATTCAGGTTCATTGATTACTAGCCCAGAGTGGGGACATCACACAGGGGATGGGAAAGTCCCTAATCTGGAGGGATATGGAGTAGCTGTAGCAGGACAACATTATTTGCAAGCAAAGTGAAAAGAGGAGCATTTATGTTTCAAGGTACAGTTTCAGATACTGCTGCCATGTACAGTTCTCAAGGTTCAGACTATATCTAACAAAGTATGAGACCCACAGGTAATTGGAAAACTTGTTTAAGCAGACAGCTTACATGAACCTGCTTGCAAGAAAGAGAAGGAAAACTGTATGACTAGAGATCATAATATGGGTTAATCGCAAAACTGAAATAAATAGGAAGGCAGTAGTTTGGCAGCAATGGATAAGAAGGAGGATATAGCAAGTAATAGATAAATAATATGTTTAAAAAGCTAGTGTCTACCCCTTACATACAATAAAACAGAGGGATAATAATGTATGCATTGCTCCCTGGTGGGAATACTTGCAACTTAGGTCAAATGGTAGGAAAACAATAACAAGGCATTAGACAATATATGGGCTGTAAAGATACAAAACAGTAAAAGTGATGTACATGAGATCAAAAGAGCTCACGCCATCTCTAAAATCAGACAACTACATCAGATTATTCTGAATATGCAACATAATTCTATCATGGGGTGTCTAACTGGGTGAAGCTCTTGTACTGCACTCCTCTGAGTGCAGAATGGAAACAGGTTTTGTGCATTCATATAGATAAAAATGTCACTTAACTTGCACAGTTTACCTATATGAAACTTTTTCACAGCTAGCATTTTCTCTGAACAGATTTAGGAACAAAAAAGAAGCTCATGAGTCTAGGTGCTGCTGATGTGGTATGTTTTGAGCCAATTATGTACCTATGTCACGGACATGTAGGAAAGTAAGACTGGACTTTGGAAAGGATTAAATGGACAACATGGGCACTTTGACCACATGATAGGAATGCCCCTTCTGGTCATTGCATATTATGCCTCGGGGTATTAGATTGAGTGGTACTATTTTCATTAAAATCAGGGTAACCTGTTCTGTACTACTGGCCACTATCTTCAAATGTTGTAGAAAAGTGGAGCTGCTCTGGAAAACCTATTTCTAGCATACTTGGCAAAGCCTTAGTAACTGGTCTGGAAGGAGATTAGATACAAGGGTATGGTCAGAGTACTCATAAATGTTTTTACATTTATATTCTAACAATATTTAAAATAGCAATGATTACTTAACAATATGGAGACCTAGGAACAGTTATAGTATGGATACACTGACCATATTTTATGTGAAATGGTAGTTGAAGTTGTTTAGCAGTGGAAGTATTGGGTATATTTAATTTTGACATGATTTATGGTATATTAGTGAAAGAATATCATTTTTAAACAATTCTATCTATTAAATTTCTGTTGTGTTTTAGAGTTAGGAGGGTGAGAATGCTGGGAATGTTCTATTGTGTATGATACATTGTGTACTTTTATATGTTCAAGGTTTAATATATTTAAGACTGCTAAATCAATTGCAGTAAACACAGTGATGAAAAAAGATTCTTCCCATAATTCACCTCTCCCTTTCTTCAGACAGTGACTTGTCCTTCCATGGCAGTTGCATTTGATGTTTCATGTCATCATTAGTCCTTGCTTCATTATGTCTGATAAAATGGCTAGTGTTATTCAAAGAGACATTATCCTCAGGGCAAAGCTGGGCATGGTCGATGCATACTTTTTTCTACAATCCTGGAATCACCCATTTCATGTTTAGCTGATTCATTATTCACTCTGCACAGCTGCACCATTGTCACTTATAACTAATAACTTTATAACTATTGATGCTATAATATGATAGAAACAGTGAACCCTAATGTTCGGCTGTATTGCAGTGTTGATGCTCTTGGAAAACTACAATGGTTACTAGACATAACATGCAACCACATTGTCTTCTTAATAATCTGCTACAAAATTCAAGGCAATCAATGGAACATAAAGTCATCAGAATTGCTTATCCTATTGATTTTTCAATGCTATATAATTTGAAAAGTCAGAATTCTGCAATACAGTTTGACAACATGTGCGACATGGTTGGTACAATTATTAATATGGGTCTTTAAATACTAGTATTGCTAAGCAGTGAAAAGCTGGAGCTGGTAAACAGGTTAAATGAAAAGATGTTTGATGTGAGCAGCGTAGAAGTGTACCAAAAAGCATTACTGCATCATATTATTTGGTTCTCTAGTTTAGCTCCCAGGTGTGAAGAATCTGCATATCTCCTCTGTGCCTGTGTGGGTCTTTACTGAGGCTCTAATTTCCTCCCACATACCAATCACGTGCAAGGAGCTGAACTGAAAATCCTCTAAATTCCCCATTGTGAGCATGTGTGTGCGTGTGTGTGTGTGTGTGTGTGTGTGTGTGTGTGTGTGTGTGTGTGTGTGTGTGTGTGTGTGTGTGTGTGTGTGTGTGTGTGTGTGTGTGTATGTGTGTGTGTGTGTGTGTGTGTGTGTGTGTGTGTGTGTGTGTGTGTGTGTGTATGTGTGCGTGTGCGTGTGCGTGTGTGTGTGTGTGTGTGTGTGTGTGTGTGTATGTGTGTGTGTGTGTGTGTATGTGCTTGCGCACACCCACCTGTGCATGCCTGTGTCCTTTAATGCACAACATTGCATCCAGTACAGACCTTCTGCTTTATTTGCATGAAATGTAAAGATAGGATTGGGCATTCCTCACATCATGAATAGAGTAAAGCAGGTTTAATAAAATGAGTGAATAATTGTTGGTTGGGGAAAGCTGACCTGGACACCCTAGAAAGACTCACCGTATGGAACATAGGGACAAGAACGTATTACTGGGTACCGAACACTTTATACCAGTTTCCATCTCTTTCACAGATTCATCAGGTAGCAGCCTCATGGACACCACAAGTAAGTCATTTAGAAACATCACACTGAGCAGTTTGACGATAACGGAGTTTAACTGAAACTGATCTGTCGTCATTATACCCAGAGCTTGTCAAATCATGACTAAATACCTTATACTTATCAGGGAACCAATTATAAAATCCACACATAATCAGTCAAACTATTATTTATTTGGACTGTTTTGTTTTAAAGACATTACCAAGTATTAATGGAGATATGAATATTGTAAAAAAAAAGGGTTGGGACAACTGGAAACATCTTATAAAGTTTGCATGCGTTTTTAAGATGCCACAGTACTCTTTAAAATTTGTAATTCTGATAGAATAACAGTAGTCTAAAACCTTTGTGTATATTTCTACATTCTCTTGTCCAACATTTTTAGCAAATAAAAAAATGTGTGAAACTCAGAATGAGAGTTACCCAAAGAGCTCACAATAAGAACATATGGTATATTGATGAATGTTAGAGATAAGAGATGCTAAAAATGCTTTGATGTAGAAGCGCACTTGAGTATATACTTTTGTTTCCTGATTGCCAACTGCAAAATGTCATCTAGTCCCTAAGTTACAGCTATCTTAATGTAATAGTCTTGCCCTGAAACAAGAAGGCAAACAAACAAATAAAAAGTAACCCAAACCACAGGATCTGCCAGCTGTCCTTTATTACATGTAGATGTTACAGGCGCATGCTAACTCTGTTACCAAAATGATAACAACAGTCTTTTAATCTTAAGCTGCTCAGTTATATTGTCATAAGATAAGACAATAGCACAATATTTTACTGAGCCTGTTTATCTCTCAAATTCTGCTGTCAATTACTGAAACCAACTGTCATGTATTCCTGATTATATTATAACAACTAACAAGCAGTAATCAATTTGCTACAATTCAGCCATATACCATCAAAGCCAATAATAAAACTACTCTCTTTATAATCTGAGACAGCCACCTGAAGCAGCATTTGGCACATGCCATCACAGCTGATGATTAATGTTGCCTGTACATAAACCTGTGAAAGCTATCTCAACACCATTCAGTTCAGTGTCATCACAGCTGACGAAGTAATTTATAAACAATCCATGACTGTATGTTTCAGTCAGTAACTGCTCTGCACATGATGGTCAGAGGTAAATCTCCTCAAAGCAATCTCCTGTAAAATACAAAAAGGCATTAATATTCTGAGAAATGATCACATAAGATCACGCAAGACAATTTAAATGCATTGGTCCTACAGTACAATCCCTTTAGCATCATAAATACAGCTAGTGTAGAAAGCTGCCATTCTGAACAGAACTTCATTGACAGAAGAGCATGTTTCTTCAGATCTGCTAAATGATCTTTCTGTCTAAAACTTACTTACACCAGGCTCTTTCCTTAAAACTCCAGGATAATAGAACAGCAATGATTACATTACTTCCAAAAAAATCCAGATAAAGTTATAGCTAGGAAAATACATTGTCCTGTTTCCTTTACTGATTTATCTATTAATATTATATTAATGTATTTATTTATTGTGGCGATAATACAAATTATACAGTCTTGTAATACTGCAAAGCATGTTAAAGTTTTATTACAATATGTTAATGGACAGAGGCAGCATGCAAACGTTTGATCTGTCCAAACCTCTATCACAAGTCATAAAATTCCTTGGAATGAAGCAAAGATGTTAATAAAATAATGAATAGAGTATATTAAGATTTGAGATAAATGGGGGCGTGGCTAGGATGCTGAACTGATAGCTGCACTTCATTTCAGCTCTCTTACCTCAATACAATTCCTGACAGGAATTTTACAAAATAATATTTAATTTGAAGAAATTTATATTACTAACTTATTTCTAATAACTCTGAGCATCTATAAGAAAAATTTTATTGTCAGAACTTGAATAATTCCTGTCAAATTAATTACTGGAAAATCAGCACCAATATTAGCTTTACAGCATGAGTCATCTAAGGAATACAGCACAAGATTCTTCTCTCAAAAAAGACCTGCAGTCTCTCATTACAAATATACAGGAACTTACAATAAAAATCGACAAGATGGACAATAAAATAGATACTTTTAAAGAAAAGTGCTCACAACAACTGGACCAGCTTCAAGAAATGTTTACACAGCAGAAAGGACAGATATCACTTATTGAACAGTCATTAAGTGACATTGACACTAGAGTCCAAATAGAAGAACAACAAACTGAATTCTTACTTCAACAGAACACACATTTACTAGAAAAGCTTGATGATATGGAAAATCGAACAAGAAGAAATAATATTAGAATATATGGTCTACCAGAAAAATCTGAAGGGGACAATATGATAAACTTTCTTACCACCTGGATACCAGATGTAACAAAAATACCTGAAGCTCTTTCTTATGGTATAGAACGGGCGCATAGATCACTAGCAGCTTCTGGAAATGCTTCTTCTCCAGGTAAGAACAAGCCGAGATCTATAATTGTGAGACTTTTTTCTACACAAGATAAAGATCTTATATTAAGAAATGCTCGGGCAAATTCTCCCATCAAATACAATGCTTCATTAATAAGATTTGACAATGATTATTCTACAAAGGTGGTTTCAAAAAGAAAAGAATTTCTACCAATAATAAAAACCTTGAAGAAAAAGCAACTGAAAGTCCGTCTTACGTTTTTCTACCAAATGGAATAAAAATCTTTGAAACAGTAGATTCAGCAATAAAATACCTTACCAACAACAACATCCTAACACATGAAGAATCTAAGGACTGGACAATAAGTACACCGAATAGAAATGCTGAAGTAAATAATTGGAAAACTGTTGAGCAAAAGAAGAAAAAAAACTAAAGGAAAAATAATCTTACATATGTTATATTCTGTAAAAATCTAAATAATAATAATACTAACAACAAAAGAAAAGTTCTTACTGTCTTCAAGTTACACCAAAACAGGTACTGTTTTCAATTATATTTTAAATGTCAAAATTAGCATAAATGTAAATACATTTATCTCAAATCACATCAATATACTAAGCATAATTTAAACATTACTCTATTTTTCATTATTATCCATCTATTATTTTCATATTCTTAATCAGAGTAATCAATGCATAATAATGTTCTCAAATAGTTATTTATTTATTTAGTTTCTCTCTTTGTGTTTTGTTGTTTTTATTTTTTCTCTTCTTTTTATAAAATCTTCATTAACTTATAATACTTTAATCAGTTTATGGTTATATTGCTTAATAGGTATAGTAATGACTGCTATATAACTTATTATCAGTTACATCCCTGACAACATTACTTTTTATAAGTTAAAAGTGTTCCTGTCTAGATAAACACTAATGCTGGGCGGAAATGTGTTGCTTTTGAAATGAAGTATTTCAGTTAGGATGTATCATAAGACTACTTTAAATAATCTTAAAAGATGTTCTGCCTTTGACCCATATGCAAATACTGATATAGTCGAGTGAAAAAATATGTTTTAAGTTATATTTTGAGGCTACAAGTCAGGTGTGTTGTGGCTCCGGACATCCGGAGTTGAAAGATGCTTGTGACTAGCTTAGATATCCTGTTGTCTTTTCTTTTGTAGAGAAATAAGGCATAGCATGTTTAAAATGCAAAGCTTGATAGTTG
Organism: Protopterus annectens; assembly: GCF_019279795.1. Taxonomy (NCBI): domain Eukaryota; kingdom Metazoa; phylum Chordata; order Ceratodontiformes; family Protopteridae; genus Protopterus; species Protopterus annectens. Next base: position 1,971,113,081 of record NC_056743.1, on the reverse strand, counting down.
TGAACACTACTCCACAAACTAGAGTGCTCGCGTGCACACTACATGAGTTTGTCACCAAGTAAGAGAAGGGAAAAGAAAAAATACATACCTTTTCCCACTTGGTTCTCGAGACAATTTAACAGCCACAAACATCATTAGAAACTTGAGTTACTTATTGCTTGTCGCATTTACTTGTGTATGCCATCCCCTGACTCTTTCTAATTGACATCTAGTCAGAAAATAAGCTAGGTTCACATTTAAAGATACAGAAACCTAAATTCCTTCTAAGGAAACATAAATAATATAAAAGGTTCATATAAATATACACAGATATATATTTTTGAAGCACTTTCAGTTTATGGCTACTGATGTCTTTTAGCACCTTGATAGATAAGGACATATATCTTATTGTCTTTCTGTCAGTTTTATTTCCAGTCATTTTAGCTATCCCTTACTATGTTTTATACAGCAGAGTTTAAAGAGCAGAAATTAATCATCAGCAAATAAAATCACTGCTGTTTTACAAATTCTCTAAATAAACTAGTAAATGTCAAGCAACTGACAGGTTTATTTTAAGGAAAATTGTCATTTCCCACACTGGTGCTCCTACAAAATACTACTAATGTCCTGCTACCAAAATATGCCCTCAAGTGAACAAATGGGATGCAACAAGAAGGTTAAATGTACATTTAGCAAATCAAACATTTAAATAACAGTATAATATACTAGATAGAGAAAGTAAAAGCAATAATTATATAAACAACTATAATAAGTAACATAACAACAATGGATTTAACCCGATATGTCAATTATACAATATTTATATCCCATATAGCTTTGAACTTTGTCGAAGCATCTGTGTTCTACATACACATTGTATTAAATCTAATTTGAGTAGAAGAGGGAGAGGCTTAGCCCACACCCTAATTTATTACTAAGTTACTATGCATTATGAACATACATTGTGGCAGGTACTCAATGAGCTATCCATCCTTAGATGGCTCATGCTGTTCCCATTTGCTCATCTGAATAATGACTGTGGCTGTACTCTTCTTATTATATTACCTGCCTGTGGCTTCACCCTTCTTATAATATTACCTGGCTTTTTACATTATCAAGAATGAGGCAATACTAGTGTATGCGGGTATGCGGGAATTAATTTACCGGATATTGATTTATATATTACCTCATCTGTTATTAAAAATATAACACTATGATTAAATAATTTATACACACCTATATGGAAACAAGCCCATGAGCAGATTTACATCAAAATCAATTATAATCACATACAAGACATACAAGACAACTTAACAGTAATACCATCACCCCTTATATGGATGTTAAAAGATTACTTTTTAGGGAAAAGGAATAATATTAATAAATTGCCATCAAACTATATAAGCTCTACACTTTCAGTGTTCAAAACATATATAAACAAAATACCAAATATTAATTCTTAGATTTTTCTTATTTTTCCTATAGCTTTTACACCAAATATTCTAGATACATTCCAAATATCTAAAATAAATATACTTAAAGAAGAAACATTACTCTTTTGGCATCAAGTTATAGAGAAAGGGAAAATTCTAACAAAGGAACAGATAATTTATAATTATAATATAAATAAAGACAATTGGCTGTTTTTACAAAATCTAAGGCATTTTCTTATAAATAAAATAGAACAAATGCAACCTTCAGTTAGACATGAAGCTCCAAAACTCATTAAATACCTTATTCTTATCACAGAACAGCCTTATCAGGGTACAGGTTACTCTCTGGCAATGTCCCTGTTCCAAACCTGATTAACCATTATCATTTACCCTTCTCTTACCTCACTATCCTTAATCGCTTTTTAATAAGGCGCCTCGCCTTTGTAACTGACCTATGTTTTTTTTATATGCTGCTGTTGTTTTTTTTTTTTTCCCAAGATGTGATGTATCTTTATATTGTATTTAGAACTCAACTATCTTCCTTTTTTTTGCATTAACAATGTTCATATGTCTGTTATGTACTTGGAGCTTTTCTCCCCGGGCCTCCGCTGAAAATGGACATGTATCCAGTCGGACTCTCCCGGTTAACAAATGTAAAATAAATAAAAATAAATAAATAAATAAAGGTTATTTGTCTAATATCTATAAAATTGTTAAAAAAACAAAAAAATATCATGAAAAATCATACTGGGATTATTATACTTTAATAAACAGCAATCCTCCAGTTGAAGAAGAAAAAAGTAATATTCTAAAATCTTCCAAATTTTCTACATTATCAAAATACTGGCAATTATTCACTTGGAGATATCTACACAGAAGTTTCTATACACCACATAGGTTAGCCAAAATGTATTCTATTGAAGATCAATTTTGGAGATGCCATACCAAGATAAAAGCAGATTGGCAGCATGTTTTTTATGAATGTATATGTCTCAATATGCACTGGAAATCCATTAACTATTTTTTTCAGACTGTTTATAATGATAATTTTCAATTAACAAAGTCTTTAATTTTATTCAACTCTCCTATTCCAAACTGTGTACCAAAAAAGACATTAAAATCCTATGGTCACTATTGGCAATTTCCCGTAAAATCATAACTATACACTGGAAAAATGAGGCTTCGCCTATGTTCAAGGAATTTGAGACTTTAACAACAACAGTTGCCCACATGGAAATATTAACAGTGAAGAACAGAACTAAAAGATCTACTTCTTACTATTACTCTTGGATGAAAGTACTGGAAATACTCGAAAAGGTCGAAGAAGATATATCATCTTATGTTTCTAACTTTATATAATATAGAATTTCAATGTTATTTGCATAGACACCAGTGTAAATAGTTATATAATGGTTTGAAGTTAGTAATGTTTTAGAATTGTAAATATGTTATTTATCTTTATTTCATGTAATGTTTAAGACATCTTATTTGAAATAATAAAAAATATTTAGTGAAAAAAGATTTGAGATAAATGAAATCTGAATGATATGGAGAAAAAAGTGAATTAATTTGGGTTAAAGAGAGGGGTATGGTATTGGGATAAGAAAGTATATTTACAGTAATTACATGGTATTTTTAAAAGTGTTATGTGTAACATACAGGTATCACAGTAAATATATACTGATGCTAAGAAGACTCTTGACTACATTAGACTGTGTCGCTGAAATGTATACTTATTGTGTCATCAAAGATACTCCTTTTTTTAATTGAAAAATAAGAAGTTGTCAGTAGTTGCATGTTCTGAAGGCAAACTGTTTGGTACTGCCCCAAAGCAGGATGATACCAAGAGAAAACAAAACCATTGTTGAATCTTGGAAGACCTGTATATATGTGCAACATGGAAATGTTCTGGAACAAGAGGACTTGAATGCCCATGTGGCCCTTGTCAGTTTAAGAAAGGGACTCATAGTATAAAAAAGGAAGAGCCATAGGTGGAATCTCAGTATCTTTCACATACCTTTACTCCACAGATGATCCCCAGACGTCTGAAATACAACTCTTATTTTTTAAAGCTTTCAGCTAGTCTTTAAGTTCCAGTGATGAGTATTAACACTCTTAAAAGGAGCAGATAATCACGGCAGATGAAGTTTACTACTGGAGTGAGGAATCTAACTATAGTAAAACAAGTGTAATAAATGTGACGTTTTGAGTGTAAGAAAAGGATGAAAACTAACAATGTTTGTAAGCAATCTGTTCATTAACAGTACACTGATAGGAGCTGTCCCCTCTTTGATGTCCAATTGTACAGAGTTTAAATGTTTTTGGCTTTTTTCTTCTGTTGCATCTCATATAATGTTAAGCTTTTTGGTACATAAAAATTAGTTTGCCCATTGTTTCATTTACAAAAGTTCAATAAAAATTATATAAAGCAATGTGAAAACACTATACTCAGATGTGTACAATACTTTTATTTATTTTGTTTCAATAAATATCCAACTATAGTGTTTCAATTCTTTATTGTGCTGCTTTTATTTTAATATTGTGCAAGAGGGGCTTATAACATAGGTATGCCTGTGGCTGTGTTGAAAAGTTTAATAAATGTTCCAGCTGTGCTGTGTGAATTAAAGGACAACGCTACACACAACTCTCTAAACTGTAAATTGTATCACTGTTTTCTGTCATAGTACAATGCATAACAGTCCTTATCTTGTTCACCACACATAATTATCATTCGTTTTGCATGACTTTAAGTAAATATTCATAGGTAGTTACTAGGCATGCAGTCCGGGAGACTATGGAGGAGCCTAGCCCAAATCTTCAAGTGTTGCAAACCATTGTCTGGTTAAGTGACCTGTGCAAAATCAAGCTGCATACAAATGAAGACTGAGAGAATCACAACCTTTACTGCAGGAAGTAGGTCATTAATAGTTCATGAATCCTCTCTGCTGACAGTAAGACTGAAGCATGATTATGCTTGTAGGCAGTAAAATAACTGATGCATTGTTACCTTTGGATTTCACAGCAAGTGCCCTTGTAAATGAAATAATGTTTTATGTTTGTCCCCATACACTTGGCAAAGTAAACTTGTATGGTTGGCTTGCCCACTTCAGAGTTTTATGATATCAACTTTTAAAGAAAGAAGGAGTGACACTCACCATTATAAATCATAAGGTTTCCTGCTATGCTATGCCCAACACTGGTGTATGCACACTTAGTAAATATACATGCTGTATATGTGTGTGTGTGTGTGTGTGTGTGTGTGTGTGTGTGTGTGTGTGTGTGTGTGTGTGTGTGTGTGTGTGTGTGTGCATTGGGGTTCTAACAGTATTTTACCATTATTATCGCCCTGTCAGTATATCATTAACTGTATACCTTCCAAACTTATCAATATGACTACACAGCATATCTAGCTAATTGTTTTACTGCCTTTAAAACTCACATTTAAGTACAACATATGCATCTGATAACTTTGCTCCTCTTAAATTCAACTTCAGTTTTTTTTTTAGCTGCTTAAACCTAAGAAGTTACAAATCTAAAACATAAATAGCAGTGGACACAAGATAATTCATTCCAAAAGGGATGAAAATGAAATGTATACGGCAACATATGGTAAAAACATTACATAATACATTAAACATTTCTAGCTTGAAAAGTAAATAAATCTAAAATAAGTGGCACTTAAGGGATTTCTTAAAAAATCACTCCTGAACTACCAAGGCAAAAGGTTCCATAAGTGTGTAGTCTGAAAAGCAAATGTACAAATCCAGCTACCACCTTAGAAGCACCTGCAGCCTCTGGGATGCACACTGGAGAAGACCATGTGGTTGGAATGTGACATGTAAGTTCTTGCAAATAGCTGGGCCCATACCATCTAGACCTGAGTATATTAGGATGAAACATGTACTAATTCTATGTGTTCAAGCAGTTAGCTTGTGAAGGCTCCAAGAAACCTGTGAAATGTATTAGTAATATGATGTACCAGTAAACGAATGACAAAATTATGCAAATGCTGCCAAAAAATCAATAACGAAGTCTTGATGCCACAGATATAGGGTATTACAGTAGTCCAGGTGTAGTAAAACCAAGCAATTCATGTCCATAACCAAGCCCTCCAGGTGCAAGAGTGTGTAAGATAGCCAATGTGAACAATCTTTATCAGGTGAAAGCTTGCAGACATTGTGACAGCTGACCTGTGTCCTTTAGTGTCATTAATGACAGTTCCCAATTCATCCACCTTTGATATTAATTCAAGACTTCTCCCTTCAGGTAATATGCAAGGAACAAGATTGGAAGACTAGAATCCCTCGGAGTGGCATGCACAGTCATAGCAACAATCTATAGTGCAATAAGTTTTGTCTGATTTCTAAGCACCATCAGTGAAAAAAATTCAAGATAACTAGAAATGGAATTCACAGCTACTGCAGATCCTTGGGGGAATGGTATGCAAAGTGGAGATCATCACTATAGCATTCATACTGCAGCCCTTTCTTTCTAAATGTGTCACACAGAGAGAACAGATACATAATGAAGAGGAGAGAGACAAAGATGGATCTTTATGGCACTCCACAAACAAAGGGTAAACCGAAAATAATTCATGTGATATAACCTTCTAGGAGCCATGAGAAAACAAAGAAAAGACCCACTGTAGAACATCTGCCTAGATTCTACAATATGACCTGAATTGTTCTGGAAGTATCATGCGATCAACCACGTTAAAAGCAATCGTGAGATTAAGGGGACCCAGCATTAAAGGAAAACTCTGGGCTCAACTACAGTTTAACTCAACTGCAAGCCTTTTTCTTTCCCAGTAAACTCATCCCAGGCATCATCATTTAGCCGAACACAAAAAGCATTTTGTCAGTTCTACATTTCTGCCTTTCCGTAGCATAGGGCAGGAAAGCCCATCCCCCATCCTTTGTTATCGCATTCTTTCAGGTCGAGTTGGTCCCTACCTTCCTGACGTACCTTCGACACAGTCAGATCAGTAGTTCTCTCTCATTCTGATCCTCCCACACTGTGACATCACCATTCTGAAGCGTGGCCCGCTTATCAGCTACTATAAACTCACGTAAAACTTGTTGTGGAACTCTATTCCGTCCACTGTTTCCATCCGGAATCATTGTATCAAGGCATTTTTCCAGCAAGAAAGCACAGCAGGCAAAGTCCATTGAACACACACAGAATATCCTAAATTTGTTTCGATAAGTTAGACTGCATTAAACTATCATCCCACAATTATGCGCTTCTCTGCTTCTGCATTATCACGTTGCTGCAAATTTATTTTTAGCTATGTAGAATTTTTGTGATCCAGTTCATTGGTCTCCGACTATCCCGTTGCAGTGTGTGCATGTATGTGCTTGAGAAGTATTTCTGTTTGCATGTGTGCGAGTGAACGTTTGCCTGAAAGCAGTATGTATTTCTGTGTGCATGCAGAGCAGGTTGTGCCTGTGAAACCAGTGTGTGTGTGTTTTTCTGAATGCAAATCTCAGGATGAATGTGTGTGCCTGAAAAAGAGCTGTGCATGCTTGTGTGTGAGAGAGTTAGTGATGCATGAGAGAATTAAGTGTGTGTGTGTGTGTGTGTGTGTGTGTGTGTGTGTGTGTGTGTGTGTGTGTGTGTGTGTGTGTGTGTGTGTGTGTGTGTGTCTGTGTGTGTGTGAAAGCAGAATGTCTGCGTGTCTGTGAGTATGAGAGATGGGGGTGTGTGTAATGTATCTGGCAATCTACTTAGGGTGCTAGCAAGAGGACCATCCTCTTGTTTTTTTTTTTTTCTTTACATAAATGATGGAGCAGGGGGGTGTAAGGCTAACTGTAATAAGCCAATAGCTTACAGTGTGTCAATCGGCTTATTACTGTGGAGTCTGTGTTTTTTTTGTTTTGTTTTTTGCCTTGGGTTCTTGTTTTGGGGTCATGGTGCTGCCGTTTAATGGCAGAGCAGAGGGCTGTACATGTAACTGTAATAAGCCGATCGCTTACAGTCTGTCGGATGGCTTATTACTGTGGAGTCAGTTTATTTATTTATTTTATTTCTCAGCATTTAGTTACTTGTTGATGGCTCATGGTGCTGCCGTTTAATGGCAGAGAAGAGGGCTGTACATCTAGCTGTAATAAGCCGATTGCTTACAGTCTGTTGATCGGCTTATTACTGTGGAGTCAGTTTATTTATTTTTTTTATTTCTTACATTTGGTTACTTTCTGATGGCTCATGGAGCTGCCCTTCAATGGCAGAGCACAGGGCTGTACATCTAGCTGTAATAAGCTGGTTGCTTACAGTCTGTCGATCGGCTTATTACTGTGGAATCACTTTATTTATTTTTTGTTTTATTTCTTAACATTTGGTTACTTGCTGGTGGCTCATGGTGCAACCGTTTAATGCCAGAGCAGAGGGCTGTACATCTAGCTGTAATAAGCTGACCACTTACAGTCTGTTGATCGGCTTATTATTGTGGAGTCAGTTTATTTATTTATTTTTTTTTTTATTTCTTAGCATTTGGTTACTTGCTGATGGCTCATGGTGCTGCCATTTAACGTCAGAGCAGAGGGCTGTACATCTAGCTGTAATAAGCCGATCGCTTACAGTCTGTCGATCGGCTTATTACTGTGGAGTCACTTTATTTGTTTTTGTTTTATTTCTTAACATTTGGTTACTTGCTGGTGGCTCATGGTGCTGCAGTTTAATGGCAGAGCAGAGGGCTGTACATCTAGCTGTAATAAGCCAATCGCTTACAGTCTGTCGATCGGCTTATTACTGTGGAGTCAGTTTATTTATTTTTTTATTTTTTTATTTCTTAGCATTTGGTTACTTGCTGATGGCTCATGGTACTGCCATTTAATGGCAGAGCAGAGGGCTGTACATCTAGCTGTAATAAGCCGACCGCTTACAATGTATCGATCGGATTATTACTGTGGCGTCCGGTTTTTTTTTTTTTTTTGCCTTGGGTTCTTGTTTTGGGGTCTACATTGTATGGCCATAAATGCAATCATATTTTAATTGGTTTCTATGGAGACAGTTTTATTAAATACAAATTGAAGTGTTATTGTGATTAGTATAGTTGTCTACATTTAAAAGTGATGTACCTTAGCTGTATTAAATTCCTCTGTTTAAGAAAAAAAATCCATGTATTTACTCACCAAAATATCTTTTTGCAAGAGAGACTAAATAAAGAACATTGATAAATGTAATAACAATCATTAAACAGTGCTACCCATTCCGTGTAGCTGGGTTGGTGAAATACCCTTTTCAGTTACAACCCTGGCAAGGGCAGCATCTCACACTGATCATTCGCATACAACCATTGATCATTTACTTTTAATACATGAGGCACTTAGTTTATGAAATCATAGACCATTACACATAGAGGGTGTTTACATTTGTTTTTATCAACAGATTATGTTTTGTTACATGTAGTAAAATAGAAGGATATGCTTTAGCTGAGAGTGAAAATATTAGAAGCGACAGAGAATAAAACAGAAGAATGAAATGAGTGGAAATGATAAAATGCATAGGTGTCGTGGGGGGGGCTAGGGATATTGTACATTTCTAAGGATCTTTTAAGTTGAATGGACTGCAAATTTAGCTGGGAAATAAATTTCATACAGTAGGACCCATTGTGGAGGATAATCTGTTCTTGGAACATTGTGTAAAGGGAGTTTAGTAAAAAGAGTTAGAAAAAGAGGTATGCAGACAAAAACATTAGTGCCATTAGCATATTGAGTATTTACTAGACTACCAGGAGGGGACAGAAGTCAGAATTTAAAAGTTTGCACATGCTGGTATAAAAGAGGAAGAAGTTCCTATTATCTGTAATGGAAATATAACAGTAGAGAATGGAATAAATGCTGGTGAGTAAATTGGGCTACTATATAACTAAAATGGCAGCTGTCATGTAACATTTTGGGAGGATGTTAGTAGTGTGGCAATCTTCTACTGACACACCCACACAGACATGCACACGTGAACCAATATATTTCAGACTCTATATGAAAATAAATAAATAAATATTTATATTACTTTATCAGTATGAGTACTTTTGCATTCTGTATATATGTATTTTAAAAAAGTAATTTATTAATTGTTTGTAACATTAGACATTTTTATATATGTCTTATAATTCGTTTGTCAATAGCTTTTCTCACTGGGTATCTGCTAAAATTAGGTCAGTCTCTCATTTGACAACCACGTGGCCAAAGTGGTTAGAAAAACATTTTATATAGCCCACCTAATCATGAAGGGATTCACATCTAGATCAGGGGAGGTCATCGTGCCTCTTTACTCATCCCTCATCAGGCCCATAATTGAGTACAATGCCCCTTTTGGGATGTACCTTACCAGACAACTGCAGCAACTGGAAAGACCCCAAAAGTACCTCACCAAGAGGATCAAAGGGCTCAAACAGATGCCATATGCTGCCCGGTTAAAGAAACTCCAGCTCTACTCAGTGGCATACCGCCTGTTCAGAGGCGATCTGTGCCTGACGTATAAAGCCATGTCCAACCCGGAATTAATGGACATGCTGCACCTCAGAAAATCCAAATCCCATCGAGCTACGCTCGAGAGACTTGAACCTCAGCACTGAAATAAATAGGACATGCTGGAGGGATAGATTCATAACCCAGAGGCTCCCTTCACTCTGGAATAAAATCCCAGTACAGGTTAGGCAGAGTCCCTCAATGACTCTCTTCAAGAGGAATCTTGATGAGTGGATGGGAGATCGTAGGTTTACCCCGGGTATCACTTCTGTGTCACTGTTAGACAGAGGCACAGTATACTAACCTCGAAAAAGGGCATAGCAAAATAAATTTAAAATGGGTGGCGAAAGCCAAAACACATTCTGGCTAGGCTTATAGATGCCCTAGGGCAGATAGCCTAGTATGAACCTATGAACCTATGAACCTATAATACCTATGTTGAACTTTGTTGTTAGCCAAGTGCAAACAAACAAATAATAATAAATCACCAAGAGAATAGAAGTGACAGATGCCTTACATAATGCTTCTAACATTATGGAATAAACTTCTCATATCATTAGAGGCATTATGTCATTAACTTTCTTCCAAAATAACATTGACATATATATGGGAAGTAGAAAGTATAATTATGGGATTATGGCAGTTAACCTTCTTCAAGTAGTAGTTCATGAACTTTACAAACAACTCTCTGAACATAAATAAATAGTTGCACATTTGATTTATAGTTTGTGTAGTCTTAATCAGTTCATTTCCATATAGCTGAGAAAAAAAGCAGACAGCTAATAAACATGAATGTTTGAAAGAACAGTTATACATTGATACACCTTTCAAAAATATGCAATCAGAGTGTATAAGCAGTGAAATGTGCGTCTTTCCTGGGAGACTTTGTTTCACTCACATACACCTGCTTCAAATAATAGTCTCTGAGTGGATATGCTTCCTTTTATCTCTTGTGAAGGATAGTTAGTAAGCAAATTGTTTTTCAATGAGATGTGAAAGCAAATAAAATAAAAATAAATCTCACACAAGCACAAACAAAATGCTATACTCTGTGAGGGTTTGAATTTAGCTAACTGTTAATTTAAGATTCACATTTCAGTGTACTTTCAGTGTTAAAGTGACATTAGGACATCCATGAAGACATAATTCTAAGACTAAGATGGCTACAGTTGCACATTACACATGCATTTCACACTTGTATTCCCTCCATACATTTTATCAATAATGTCAAAAAAGCTGTGTATGTCTGTGTGCATGCATGCATGTATGTGTATGTGTATATACACAATATATGTGTGTGTGTAAGTGGGTCTATGTCAGAAGCTTGAGTTTTCAGAAACTCGAAATTCATATTGTTAAGATGATATGACTGAGTTTCTGAAAACTCAAACTTCATATATATATATATATATATATATATATATATATATATATATATATATAAAAACTCATATATATGTATATAAAACTCATTCATATATATATATATATATATATATATATATATATAAAACTCATATATATATATATATATATATATATCTATAAAACTCATATATATATATATATATATATATATATATATATATATATATATATATATATATATATATATATATATATATAAAACTCATTTATATATATATATATATATGTATATATATATAAAAAACTCATATAAATATATATATATATATATATATATATATATATATATACAAACAAACTAAAACTGGAAAATAAACACTGATGAAACTCCAAAAAAGTATCCAGCAAAGACTTCGAGTACAGAAAAAAAGCCCAAACGCCGTGTATGTGCTGTAAACCAACCACGTTTATTTTAAGCGCTTTTCGTTGCCAAGATGTAGCAACTTCTTCAGAAAATACAAATTTCAAACATCATTATTTAAATAATTAATTCAGTCACATGATGTTCATATCAACTGAAAAAAGCGTCACAACTAATTAACTTCTTGACTTCATTAAAGCTGAATGCAATGCTTTAAACTCTGAATTGCTGAATGTCAATAATAAAACATTAAAATTAGCTATAAAATAAAATAGAATAAAACATTCTTCTAATAAAGTATGTATATATAAATAAGTACAATAAAAACAACTTCTTTATAAGGGAGACGGAATCTATGATGTTAAAATTGGCCAACTTTTATGTTGACGTCAATGCATACTAAGAGGTCTGAAATTTAATTACCTTTTTAGACTTTTAAGTTTTAGTAGGCAAGCTATGTTACAAGAATTGTTTAAACATGGGAAAGAAAATTAATTCAAATGAATTTGCCATACTAACTCATGTTCCTCTAAAAGTAAATTGAAGCGACCACCTCTCATATCAATTTGTATCTGGTCTATTGCTTTAAAAACAAATTTATGACCTTTGTTTAAAGTAGTGTGTCTAGCCAAAGGCTTGTCAACCTTGTTTATAGAAATTGCATGAGTATGTTCGTATATTCTGTCCTGCAATCTACATTCGGTTTTGCCCACGTAGAATGCTGGACAGCTTACTACAATGTCATCTGCAAACCTCATAGTCCACGGGGACTCCTGTCTGATCTCATCTGTCAACCTGTCCATCACCATTGCAAATAAGAAAGGGCTCAGATCTGATCCTTGATGCAACCCCACCTCCACCTTAAATGAATCCGTCACTCCCACCGCAGACCTCACTGCTGTCACACTACTGTCGTACATATCCTGCACCACTCTTACATACTTCTCTGAAACTCCTGACTTCCTCATACAATACCACAACTCCTCTCTAGGCACCCTGTCATATGCTTTCTCCAAGTCTACAAAAACACAATGCAACTCCTTCTGACCTTCTCTGTACTTCTCCATCAACATTCTCAGAGCAAACATCGCATCTGTAGTGCTCTTTCCCGGCATGAAACCATACTGCTGATCACTAATCATCACATCCCTTCTTAACCTAGCTTCCACTACTCTTTCCCATAACTTCATGCTGTGACTGATCAATTTAATCCCTCTGTAGCTACTACAGCTCTGCACATCACCCTTATTCTTAAAAATCGGTACCAAAACACTTTTTCTCCATTCCTAGGCATCCATTTACATAATAGCTCATGCATTTACCAATCTGTTTGACCCTCAGTTTACATGAAAACCGTTACTTTGGAAAACTTTGCACTTACACATTTTTCACTTGTGTATTATAAATACAATAAACATGTATTTTAAATAATATATAACATTATCAGCAAGATTGATTGTCTTCCTGATAGAAAAATAGTAAGTTATCTGATGTGCCAAATGTAAGAACATACTGTGCAAAAACAACTAGTAAAACAAAATATTATTTGAAAGTGAAGTCATTGTGCCAAGGATTCTGAGCCATGATTTTTTTATGTCAGAATCATCTGCCCATATTGAGAAAAGTTAGTTAGAATAAGTGTAATGTCTGTCTTAAGAGCATTATACTAAATTATGCTAAAATACAGTATTGTATTAATGCTGCATTAATAGGATATCCGTTTCTGTTCTGAGGTTTATAGTCAAATGCAATGTACAAATAAATATACAGACAGAATTAAAGATTTCCTGAAATGCATTCAGCTTTGAAAATACATTTCATCGCATGTCATCTATAATTAATAAAAAAAGATTTATATGAAGGAGGAAGACCAATTTATATGCCACACAAATAATGAAGACTACCTCCAGAATAAAGAGAACATAAACATATTCACATCAAATCAGCCTGAAATCCTAGTGCAAATCTTATTATTCTCTGTCAAATAATTACTGATTATATGTATCACTGCCAAGGTATGAATTATTTAATCATGGTTTATCTGTATTTTAAAATGTTTGACTAGAATGCAACTTTACCAGGAGACTAGTATCCAGAAGATAACAGAGCTTAGGAATAATATATAATGCAGTTGTGTTTGCAGTACTCAGTCTTAAAACCCAACTTCTTGGTTTGCCCCTTTTACCTTCTCCTTTATCTTCTAGTAGCCAAACATATCACCTTTAATTGTGCAAAAGTAATTTTTATACTGCTTGCAGTTCTTTTGTGTATTCTTGTACACCAGGAATTCTTACTGATTAAAAATGTATAGCAGTAGGAATAGTTTTGACTATTTTCATATTCTGTTAGGAAATAAAGTGCAGCACTCTGCACAAACCCGTCAAAAACATTTGATAAACACTATTGATTCTAGACAATAATGAATCATATTTTCCCTATCTGACCCTTTAGAAATCTGGCAACCCTGGCTGTACATCTAACTGTAATTAAGCCGATCGCCTACAGAGTATCAATTGGCTTATTACTGTGGGGTCCATTTATTTATTTATTTATTTTGCTTTTGGTTCTTGCTACCGTTTAATGGCAGAGCAGAGGCCTTTACATCAAACTGTGATAAGCGGATCGCTAACAGTGTATCGATCTGCTTATTATTGAGGAGTCCTTTTTTTTTTTAACAAAGTGCTACTGAATCTTTTTACAGGATTATATTATGCTTTTAATAAAGTCTGAACCCAGAAATAGGTTCATAGGTTCATAGGTTCATAGGTTCATACTAGGCTATCTGCCCTAGGGCATTTATAAGCCTAGCCAGAGTGTGTGTGGCTTTCACCACCCCTTAGGATGAGAATACTATACCCATTAGTTTGCTGTGCCTCTGTCCAGCAGTGATACAGAGATGATTCCCGGGGTAAACCTACGATCTCCCATCCACTCGTCAAGATTTCTCTTGAACAGAGTCCGTGAGGGGCTCTGCCTCACATGGACTGGGATTCTGTTCCATAGTGTAGGGAGTCTCTGGGTGATGAATCTGTCCCTCCAGCACGTCCTATTTATATCCGTGTTGAGGTTTAAGTCTCTTGCTCTCGTGGCTCTGGTGGATTTGGATTTTTTGAGGTGGAGCATGTCCATTAATTCCGGGTTGGACATGGCCTTGTATGTCAGGCACAGATCACCTCTGAGCAGACGGTATGCGACTGAATAGAGCTGGAGTTTCTTCAGTCGGGCATCGTATGACATATGTTTGAGCCCCTTTATCCTTTTGATGAGGAACTTTTGGGGTCTTTCCAACTGCTGCAGGTGTCGGGTAAGGTACATTCCGAATGGGGTGTTGTACTCAATCATTGGTCTGATAAGTGAAGAGTACAGGGGTACAATGACCTCTCCTGATCTGGATGTGAATCCCTTCATGATCAGGTGGGCAATGTAGAAGGTCTTCCTAACCACTTTGGCAATGTGAGTGTCAAAAGAGAGGTTACTGTCAACTTGGGTCCCCAGGTCCCTGATAACTTCTTCCGTGTTTAATGGATTACCACCTATGTGGTAATTAAGGGTTACCTTGTTTTTCCCAAAGGGTATGACTATACATTTTTTGGCATTTAACTTAAGGCCATGGCTCTGGCACCAGTTATCCATTTCTATGAGACCTTTCTGGAGGATGTCTGTGTCTGATGGAGTGTCAATTATGGTGCCCAGTTTGCAGTCATCTGCAAATTTTGTCAGCCACAATCCCCCTATGTTTGCCTGCACTTCAGAAAAATAAATGCCGAACAAGAGGGGGCCCAGGACTGAGCCCTGTGGGACACCGCCGTGACCGCTTAGAGTCTGACATGGCACCAGCAACTCTAACCCTGTGTGTTCTGTCCTTGAGCCAGTTTGCAACCCATCTTGTGACATATGGGTTTATATCTAAGCTGGTGAGCTTTTCTATGATGCCTGAGTGGGGTATTGTGTCGAATGCTTTTGCTAGGTCAAGGTAGGCTGTGTGAACTGCCTTACCCACATCAATGGCCTTAGTGACTGTTTTGAAAAAGTCGACCAAGTTCAAGAGGCAGGATCTGCCCTTGACAAAGCCAAATTGGGTAGGATCCAGTGTCTGTAGGTCCCCAATGTCTTTATTTATGAGTTCCATTATGATCCTCTCCATAGCTTTGCAGACAAGGCTCGTCAAGCTTATGGGGCGGTAATTTCCAGGGTCCGTAGAAGCACCGCCTTTGTGGAGTGGGACCACAGTTGCCGTACGCCATTCTTTGGGTACGTATCCTGTATAGGTTTCACTTTCAGAACATTTTAAATCTAGAGGGAGCAACACCAAATCTAAGTGTTAAAATCATACCAGCTGAAAGGTAAGGTACTCTATCCTAACAAACTTTCTCCTCCCTCTACCTAAAATATGTATGATGGCTGCCAAGCTTTCTTGTGTCACTCTTTCTGTGATGACCCCATTATCTGCCTGCAAAAACGACACTATAACTCTACCACTCCATGTTAGAAAAAAGTTCTTCTTATTCCCTAAACCATAACACTAATTGTTCCCCCTTTTCTCCTGCACATTTTCTTAAAGAGCTTTTCTTAAGAGGTGTCTGTGGAAATCTTCGCCCTGCACAAACTGCAAATCCATTATATGTGTGTGTGTGTGTATATATATATATATATATAGATACATATACATATATATATATATAT
>NC_056743.1:1970634229-1970791729 GCF_019279795.1 Protopterus annectens | reverse complement strand
GCAACCCTCTCCTCTTACCTCCCAACACTCAGACTTGCAAGGGATGCACTTATATATCCAAATTGGAAGCCACACACTCTCCAGCCAAGACCGGAATAGCTGGTCAAGAGGAGGTTGATACTTGCACCACACCACATGGAACACATAGCTTTCCAGAACACACACCAGCACTGGCTTCACATAAAAACACAAACCACACAGCCACCTTTGTGGAGGCTCTCAATAAAAATCTACCCAAACAGCAGAGGCTTCCAAGGCAGAAAAGCATTCAACCACCACAACACAACTCATATGGCTTAGTGGTAAATTGCTTTGGCTATGGTGTGCAGGGTCCTTGGTTCAGGACTTGCAAGGGCTGATTATTTCCCTGCTAGACAGGTGTCCAGGGAAGTAAATACTGTGGAAAGAAATAGCCAGGGAATTGTTATGACTAGGCTTGTATAGGCCCTAGGGCCAATAGCCTAGTACCAGCATATGAACCTATGAACACTAATCATGAGACACATAACTCTCCTAAACAGTGTGCCACTCAACCAAAGTCTCTAAGGCAAAACAGAATGCCCAACACACTAGTCATAGGTGACTCGATAATGAGGTACACTGATGTCCCACTCACTAGGTTGAATAAGGAGAAAGTAACAGTCAGCTGCCTGTCAGGTCCCAGGATCTGCCACATAATACACACATTCAGGTCCCTCAACAACAGGTACAAATATGACTCTGTCATTGCACATGTGGGTGTGAATGATCTGAGATGTACCTCCCCGGACTATGTGAAAAGAGACATGGAGGAGCTTTTGGATTATGTAGCCCAGGCAGGTATGACCCAAGCCCTGAGCAGCATCCTACCATCACCCAGAATGATACCACAGTACAAGCAGAAAATGATTGACTTCAACAATTGGCTAAGTTTCTGGTATCAATTTAAGGGGATCCAGTATCTGTCTGCCTGGGACGATATGACTGACAGACCTCAATGCTTTGCCAGAGATGGCCTGCATCTGTCACCCCTGGGCTTCTGGATACTGACCAAGGCTCTTGCCACCCCTATAGTGCATTTTTAGGCTGTGTTCCAAAGACCAAATTACCACCATAACAGCTACAAACAAATGCAATCTGAGAATCATGCTGCTCAATGCTAAAAGTCTAAATCTCAAAATGCACTTGCTTGAAGCAATCCTTAAAATGGAGAACATCACCATTTGTGCTGTAACAGAGACCTGGTTCAAAGCAGCAGAAAGCACCCCTGCACTACCAGACTATAACTCATTCCACACCTTTCGGCTCCAGAACTTGGAATGAAGCTCCAAAGGTGGTGGTGTTTCCATATTCATAAAAGATGCGGACACCTCCAGACTGGTAGCCTAAAATAACCCATCTGAGATACTTGAGGTGCAGCTAACATTGGGTAAGACAGTGATTCAGGTTGTAGCCTGCTATAGGTCCCCAACCATGTTCCAAGACTCAGAGTCCACATTCCTAAGCACCCTGGAGAATATTACAGTCCAACCTAACATTCTCATACTGGGTGACTTCAACTACCCCTCCATTAACTGGGAAAACTACTCATGCATCAATACACTTGCCCACCATTTCCTAGATTTCATTAATTCCAATGCCCTGGACAAGCTCATTCTTACCCCCACTATAGGTAGTAACATTCTTGACCTGGTCATTACTAACATGGGTGACCATTGCTCTACATGAATAGTCAACTCCTCCCTGGTTAGATCTGACCACAAACAAATCACCTTGGAAATCCACATCCCTCCCAACCCCCACCCAACCCCTGAAAAGGTAACCACCATGAATAACTTCTCCAAAACTAACTTTGGGATCCTAAAAAAAGAGGTGGCTAACGTCATGGCACCCATACAAATGGAGAATAATTGCACGACCGCTGAATCATACACCAATGCACTGTACGAACACGTACACAAATGCATGGATCTCGCCATACCCAATAGAACCAAGATGCTATCCTCCAAAAAAAAGGAAGCCAATCTAGTGGTCCCATGCCATAAACAAGCTCTACAACAGAAGGAAGAAACTGATGTGGAATAAGGTGAAGTCCCAAGACTGGAAAAACTCCCTTATCTGCCTCAACAAAAAGCTGAGATCCCTCATCAAATTCTCTAAAGCTAGCTATAAAAACAGAACTGCAGATAGTAAAGACAACCACAAGGCCTTCTATAGTTATGTAAAGAATCTCCACAGCAATACCCAGATTTGCTCTGAGCTACTGTACTATGGTATCTTTATACCAAGCCAATAGATTTTGCCACTATACTGGCCGACAGATTCAGTGCCAACCTTACCCCTCTCTCCCCCAAAACACCAATCACAATACCAATAGATTGCCAGGCACCCAGTATTAATGCTGCACAGGTTAAAACAGCACTGTCCAAGACCAAGAATACAGCTTCTGTGGGACCTGACAATATCCCTGGCTGTGTTCTACATGAACTACAGAGTGAACTGGCACCTCACCTGTGTGCCCTGTTCAATCACAGCCTCACCTCAGGCTTTATTCCTACTGAATGGCACACTGCTACAGTCATCCCTTTCCACAAAGGAGGAGTGACTACAGACCCTGGGAACTAACGCCCCATTAACCTGATGTGTCTGATATGCAAAGCTATGGAATGCACCATCATGGACCTAATAAACAAGGATATAGGAAATCTCCAAACTCTGGATCCCACACAGTTTGGTTTTGTGAAGGGTAGATCATGCCTGCTCAACCTAGTTGACTTCTTTGAGTCAGTCACCAGAGCTGTGGATGAAGGCAAGGTGGTTCATACAGCCTACCTTGATCTGGCTAAGGCCTTTGATACCATTCCCCACTCAGGAATCATAGAAAAACACACTAGGCTAGGCATCAACCCCTATATCACTAGGTGGGTTGCAAAACTAGCTCACAGATAGAACCCACAGTGGGAAAGTAGCTGACTCCAAGTCAGACTGCCGACCAGTCACAAGTGGAGTCCAACAGGGTTCAGTCCTGGGTCCTCTCCTGTTTGGTATCTACTTCTCTGAACTTCAGGCCAACATGAAGGGACTCTGGCTGACAAAGTTCACAGATGATTGCAAGTTGGGAGCTATTATTAACTTCTCAAGTGATTTTGACATCTTGCAGAAAGGCCTCAGTGAGACCAACAACTGGTGTCAGAACTATGGCATTAAGCTCAATGCCATAAAATGTGTCATCATCCCCTTTGGGAAAAACTCAGTTCCAATGAATTACCACATTGATGATAATCCACTGAATACAGAAGGCGTTATAAAAGATCTGGGAACACAGGTTGACAGCAGCCCCTCTTCTGACCACCATATTGCCACTGTGGTCAGAAAGTCCTTCTATGTGGCACATCGCATTACTAAGGGTTTTGCATCCAGGAAGAAAGAGGTCATTGTCTCCTTCTACTCTTCCTTCATTAGGCCATTCATTGAGTACAATGCCCCATTTGACATGTACCTCACGAGACACCTGCAACAACTGCAGAGGCCACAAAAGTACCTTAGAAAGATGATCCTAGGCCTTAAACAGTTGTCCTATATGGACAGACTAAAAAAAAACAACTATTCTCTGTCTCATATCGCCTACTTAGAGACGATCTCTGCTTGACTTACAAAGCCATGTCTGACCCAGCTCTGTTAGAAATGCTACATCTAAAGAAATCCCAATCCCTTCATACCACATGCTCCAGAGACCTCAACCTCATTACCACAATCAACAGAACATGCTGGAGGGACAGGTTCATAACCCAGAGACTGACCATGCTGTGGAATAGACTTCCCATACATGTCAAACAGAGCAGCTCACTGGCCCTCTTCAACAGAATTCTTGATGAGTGGATGGGAAACAGAAAATTCACCCCGGGGATCACTCCAGTGGCTCTACTCAACAGAGGCACTGGGAACTAATGTCGGGTGGCATGATGCCAGGGTAATCCTATGGGCTAGGCTTGTAAAGGCTCCAGGGCCATTAGCCTAGTAAACAACTATGAACTCATTTCACAGGATTTCACCCACCTTAATTATCAGAATAAAGTCTTTTTTTTTAATTTCTCCAAATCTTTTGGATTTTTAATATTATGAACCCCATTCCTAAGTTGAAGTATGATTAAATTCATGAAATTAGTATTGTTTCAATAATAGTAACAATACATCATTTCTTTCTTATCCTCAATAGTCCACTTTATCATCTTTATGGCTCTTCTTTGGCCTATCAGTTTTTGTGATTTTTGTGGACTGCTACTTCCTTCTACAATGGGGGGGAAGGCATCCTCCCCCTGAGCCTGGCCCCATTGTGGGAATGTTCCATATTTTGAGGATTCTACACTGTCATTTTTTCCAGTCCTGGGACCAGTGCGCCTACCAGGATTGGGTACTTTTTTATCCTGTGTCTTGTGCACCCAACTATCTTTTTTTTTTATTTTTGACCTACGTCTGTCCATGCTATATGCTATATAAAATACAGTCTATACATTAATGTCGTCTTGGTGAGATTTTGTGCAAAAAAAAAAAAAAATAGATCTACCTTGTGAAGGTACTCAGCAAGACTTGAGGATGAATTCAGTTTCAGCAATACTACTCTCCTTTGCTTGCTGACTTATCTCTCCATTCAGATCACAAAGCACACACACATACATACACACACACACACACACACACACACACATACATACACACACACACACACACACACACACACACACACACACACACACACACACACACACACACACACACACACACACACACACACACACACACACACACACACACACACACACACTCACAGACAAACACACAGTGATTCCCAGTAGGGGCTAATAAAACCTTTTTAATACCAGCTGTATTCTTTAAGCAAAAAGTATATTAATATGTTAGGAGCATATTTTTGGTCTGTCAATGGAAAACCAACCATGTTTTGAATGTCTTAGTTTATTCTGCTGTAGTTGACACTCATGGATTGTAGGGTAAACTCATGGTTCTGGTCTTTAAGAAACTTGATTATGGGTTGTGGCTTGGCCTAAGCAGCAATGATTCCTTAATCTTTTTAGCTGTCTTCACTGACAGGAATAAGTTTAAAATCCTCCACAGGCTAAGTTTAAGATCAAACAGTGACAAAAGGCAGAAATGTCAAGTAGGTTTGAGAAATCATTGCTAATACACATCAAGGGAACAAATACAGAGGACAAAATCCTGAACCTCTTTGAATATAAACTGGATCAAAAGTAGATATATAAAGGAAAAGAGAAAGTTAATAATAAAGATGATTCACATTACCTTACAGTATATGTTTTCCAGAATGAAATATATTATGATTCATAAAACAAAGCATTTAAAATTAGAAGGAATTTATTAATTTGTCCTTTAGTTTCTTAGTTTTGTTTGCTCCTTCCTTCACAGGCCATCCATTTTTTTATGCCTGTCTCTTCAAACTCTGAGATGACCATTCCATTTCTTCTATGTCCGACAGTATTTTCTTCTTTTGGATAAATTCTACTGCTTCTTGTAGGGAATCAAAGATCTTCACTCCTGGCAAGGTGAATTTTATTCTTGGAGGAAAAAGAATTTGAGCTTTAATATTGGATTTTTTCAAGGACTTAATTAGAGGAACACACTCCTTTCGCCTGGATTTGACTGTAGAGGTGTAGTCATTGTCAAAATGAATAACTTTTTCACCCATCTTGATAGAGGAATTAGTCCAAGCTGATTTCAGCACTAAGTCCTTGTCTTGCGAGGAAAGGAATCTAACTATTATAGACCCGGGATTAGATGAACTCAGAGATGAAGCTGGATTTGTCAGGGACTGATGAGCCCTCTCAATTCCAAAAGAGAGATTCAGGCAGGTTTAGTGCTGATGAAAACCACTTATTGAGGACTTGAATCATGTTAGCATCCTCTTCTTTCTCAGGCGTTCCATATATTCTTATGTTATTTATCCTTGATCTACTTTCATGGTCTTCCAGTTTCTCAATCAGCCTGGAGTTTTGTCTCAGAAGAAATTCATTGTGATGTTCATTTTCTGTCACTCTAGTATCCAGGTCAGTTACTGTTTCCTGTAAGGCAAGAATCTGTTCAGATTGTTTTTTTACTATTCCATTTAGAAGTTCCAGTTGTTTACTGCATTCTTGTTTGATAATATCCATTTTGTTTTTGAATTTGTCCATTTTAGTGACAGTTCTTGGATGTTTGTTATTATAAGATGTAGTTCTTTCTTCACTGCACTCTCCTGGTGTGGGTTCTTCACGTTGCTCATGTTTTTAGTGACAGTTCTTGGATGTTTGTTATTATAAGATGTAGTTCTTTCTTCACTGCACTCTCCTGGTGTGGGTTCTTCACGTTGCTCATGTTTTAGTGACAGTTCTTGGATGTTTGTCATTATAAGATGTAGTTCTTTCTTCACTGCACTCTCCTGGTGTGGGTTCTTCACGTTGCTCATGTTTTAGTGACAGTTCTTGGATGTTTGTTATTATAAGATGTAGTTCTTTCTTCACTGCACTCTCCTGGTGTGGGTTCTTCACGTTGCTCATGTTTTTAGTGACAGTTCTTGGATGTTTGTTATTATAAGATGTAGTTCTTTCTTCACTGCACTCTCCTGGTGTGGGTTCTTCACGTTGCTCATGTTTTTAGTGACAGTTCTTGGATGTTTGTCATTATAAGATGTAGTTCTTTCTTCACTGCACTCTCCTGGTGTGGGTTCTTCACGTTGCTCATGTTTTTAGTGACAGTTCTTGGATGTTTGTTATTATAAGATGTAGTTCTTTCTTCACTGCACTCTCCTGGTGTGGGTTCTTCATGTTGCTCATGCTTTTAGTGACAGTTCTTGGATGTTTGTTATTATAAGATGTAGTTCTTTCTTCACTGCACTCTCCTGGTGTGGGTTCTTCGTGTTGCTCATGTTTTAGTGACAGTTCTTGGATGTTTGTTATTATAAGATGTAGTTCTTTCTTCACTGCACTCTCCTGGTGTGGGTTCTTCATGTTGCTCATGCTTTTAGTGACAGTTCTTGGATGTTTGTTATTATAAGATGTAGTTCTTTCTTCACTGCACTCTCCTGGTGTGGGTTCTTCACGTTGCTCATGCTTTAGTGACAGTTCTTGGATGTTTGTTATTATAAGATGTAGTTCTTTCTTCACTGCACTCTCCTGGTGTGGGTTCTTCACGTTGCTCATGTTTTTAGTGACAGTTCTTGGATGTTTGTTATTATAAGATGTAGTTCTTTCTTCACTGCACTCTCCTGGTGTGGGTTCTTCACGTTGCTCATGCTTTAGTGACAGTTCTTGGATGTTTGTTATTATAAGATGTAGTTCTTTCTTCACTGCACTCTCCTGGTGTGGGTTCTTCACGTTGCTCATGTTTTTAGTGACAGTTCTTGGATGTTTGTTATTATAAGATGTAGTTCTTTCTTCACTGCACTCTCCTGGTGTGGGTTCTTCACGTTGCTCATGCTTTAGTGACAGTTCTTGGATGTTTGTTATTATAAGATGTAGTTCTTTCTTCACTGCACTCTCCTGGTGTGGGTTCTTCACGTTGCTCATGTTTTTAGTGACAGTTCTTGGATGTTTGTTATTATAAGATGTAGTTCTTTCTTCACTGCACTCTCCTGGTGTGGGTTCTTCACGTTGCTCATGTTTTTAGTGACAGTTCTTGGATGTTTGTTATTATAAGATGTAGTTCTTTCTTCACTGCACTCTCCTGGTGTGGGTTCTTCACGTTGCTCATGTTTTTAGTGACAGTTCTTGGATGTTTGTTATTATAAGATGTAGTTCTTTCTTCACTGCACTCTCCTGGTGTGGGTTCTTCACGTTGCTCATGTTTTTAGTGACAGTTCTTGGATGTTTGTTATTATAAGATGTAGTTCTTTCTTCACTGCACTCTCCTGGTGTGGGTTCTTCACGTTGCTCATGTTTTAGTGACAGTTCTTGGATGTTTGTTATTATAAGATGTAGTTCTTTCTTCACTGCACTCTCCTGGTGTGGGTTCTTCACGTTGCTCATGTTTTTAGTGACAGTTCTTGGATGTTTGTTATTATAAGATGTAGTTCTTTCTTCACTGCACTCTCCTGGTGTGGGTTCTTCACGTTGCTCATGTTTTTAGTGACAGTTCTTGGATGTTTGTTATTATAAGATGTAGTTCTTTCTTCACTGCACTCTCCTGGTGTGGGTTCTTCACGTTGCTCATGTTTTAGTGACAGTTCTTGGATGTTTGTTATTATAAGATGTAGTTCTTTCTTCACTGCACTCTCCTGGTGTGGGTTCTTCACGTTGCTCATGTTTTTAGTGACAGTTCTTGGATGTTTGTTATTATAAGATGTAGTTCTTTCTTCACTGCACTCTCCTGGTGTGGGTTCTTCACGTTGCTCATGTTTTTAGTGACAGTTCTTGGATGTTTGTTATTATAAGATGTAGTTCTTTCTTCACTGCACTCTCCTGGTGTGGGTTCTTCACGTTGCTCATGTTTTAGTGACAGTTCTTGGATGTTTGTTATTATAAGATGTAGTTCTTTCTTCACTGCACTCTCCTGGTGTGGGTTCTTCACGTTGCTCATGTTTTAGTGACAGTTCTTGGATGTTTGTTATTATAAGATGTAGTTCTTTCTTCACTGCACTCTCCTGGTGTGGGTTCTTCACGTTGCTCATGCTTTAGTGACAGTTCTTGGATGTTTGTTATTATAAGATGTAGTTCTTTCTTCACTGCACTCTCCTGGTGTGGGTTCTTCACGTTGCTCATGTTTTTAGTGACAGTTCTTGGATGTTTGTTATTATAAGATGTAGTTCTTTCTTCACTGCACTCTCCTGGTGTGGGTTCTTCACGTTGCTCATGTTTTAGTGACAGTTCTTGGATGTTTGTTATTATAAGATGTAGTTCTTTCTTCACTGCACTCTCCTGGTGTGGGTTCTTCACGTTGCTCATGTTTTTAGTGACAGTTCTTGGATGTTTGTTATTATAAGATGTAGTTCTTTCTTCACTGCACTCTCCTGGTGTGGGTTCTTCACGTTGCTCATGTTTTTAGTGACAGTTCTTGGATGTTTGTTATTATAAGATGTAGTTCTTTCTTCACTGCACTCTCCTGGTGTGGGTTCTTCACGTTGCTCATGTTTTTAGTGACAGTTCTTGGATGTTTGTTATTATAAGATGTAGTTCTTTCTTCACTGCACTCTCCTGGTGTGGGTTCTTCACGTTGCTCATGTTTTAGTGACAGTTCTTGGATGTTTGTTATTATAAGATGTAGTTCTTTCTTCACTGCACTCTCCTGGTGTGGGTTCTTCACGTTGCTCATGTTTTAGTGACAGTTCTTGGATGTTTGTTATTATAAGATGTAGTTCTTTCTTCACTGCACTCTCCTGGTGTGGGTTCTTCACGTTGCTCATGTTTTTAGTGACAGTTCTTGGATGTTTGTTATTATAAGATGTAGTTCTTTCTTCACTGCACTCTCCTGGTGTGGGTTCTTCACGTTGCTCATGTTTTAGTGACAGTTCTTGGATGTTTGTTATTATAAGATGTAGTTCTTTCTTCACTGCACTCTCCTGGTGTGGGTTCTTCACGTTGCTCATGTTTTAGTGACAGTTCTTGGATGTTTGTTATTATAAGATGTAGTTCTTTCTTCACTGCACTCTCCTGGTGTGGGTTCTTCACGTTGCTCATGTTTTAGTGACAGTTCTTGGATGTTTGTTATTATAAGATGTAGTTCTTTCTTCACTGCACTCTCCTGGTGTGGGTTCTTCACGTTGCTCATGTTTTAGTGACAGTTCTTGGATGTTTGTTATTATAAGATGTAGTTCTTTCTTCACTGCACTCTCCTGGTGTGGGTTCTTCACGTTGCTCATGTTTTTAGTGACAGTTCTTGGATGTTTGTTATTATAAGATGTAGTTCTTTCTTCACTGCACTCTCCTGGTGTGGGTTCTTCACGTTGCTCATGTTTTTAGTGACAGTTCTTGGATGTTTGTTATTATAAGATGTAGTTCTTTCTTCACTGCACTCTCCTGGTGTGGGTTCTTCACGTTGCTCATGCTTTAGTGACAGTTCTTGGATGTTTGTTATTATAAGATGTAGTTCTTTCTTCACTGCACTCTCCTGGTGTGGGTTCTTCACGTTGCTCATGTTTTTAGTGACAGTTCTTGGATGTTTGTTATTATAAGATGTAGTTCTTTCTTCACTGCACTCTCCTGGTGTGGGTTCTTCACGTTGCTCATGTTTTAGTGACAGTTCTTGGATGTTTGTTATTATAAGATGTAGTTCTTTCTTCACTGCACTCTCCTGGTGTGGGTTCTTCACGTTGCTCATGTTTTTAGTGACAGTTCTTGGATGTTTGTTATTATAAGATGTAGTTCTTTCTTCACTGCACTCTCCTGGTGTGGGTTCTTCACGTTGCTCATGTTTTTAGTGACAGTTCTTGGATGTTTGTTATTATAAGATGTAGTTCTTTCTTCACTGCACTCTCCTGGTGTGGGTTCTTCACGTTGCTCATGTTTTAGTGACAGTTCTTGGATGTTTGTTATTATAAGATGTAGTTCTTTCTTCACTGCACTCTCCTGGTGTGGGTTCTTCACGTTGCTCATGTTTTAGTGACAGTTCTTGGATGTTTGTTATTATAAGATGTAGTTCTTTCTTCACTGCACTCTCCTGGTGTGGGTTCTTCACGTTGCTCATGTTTTAGTGACAGTTCTTGGATGTTTGTTATTATAAGATGTAGTTCTTTCTTCACTGCACTCTCCTGGTGTGGGTTCTTCACGTTGCTCATGTTTTTAGTGACAGTTCTTGGATGTTTGTTATTATAAGATGTAGTTCTTTCTTCACTGCACTCTCCTGGTGTGGGTTCTTCACGTTGCTCATGTTTTAGTGACAGTTCTTGGATGTTTGTTATTATAAGATGTAGTTCTTTCTTCACTGCACTCTCCTGGTGTGGGTTCTTCACGTTGCTCATGTTTTAGTGACAGTTCTTGGATGTTTGTTATTATAAGATGTAGTTCTTTCTTCACTGCACTCTCCTGGTGTGGGTTCTTCACGTTGCTCATGTTTTAGTGACAGTTCTTGGATGTTTGTTATTATAAGATGTAGTTCTTTCTTCACTGCACTCTCCTGGTGTGGGTTCTTCACGTTGCTCATGTTTTTAGTGACAGTTCTTGGATGTTTGTTATTATAAGATGTAGTTCTTTCTTCACTGCACTCTCCTGGTGTGGGTTCTTCACGTTGCTCATGTTTTTAGTGACAGTTCTTGGATGTTTGTTATTATAAGATGTAGTTCTTTCTTCACTGCACTCTCCTGGTGTGGGTTCTTCACGTTGCTCATGTTTTTAGTGACAGTTCTTGGATGTTTGTCATTATAAGATGTAGTTCTTTCTTCACTGCACTCTCCTGGTGTGGGTTCTTCACGTTGCTCATGTTTTAGTGACAGTTCTTGGATGTTTGTTATTATAAGATGTAGTTCTTTCTTCACTGCACTCTCCTGGTGTGGGTTCTTCACGTTGCTCATGCTTTAGTGACAGTTCTTGGATGTTTGTCATTATAAGATGTAGTTCTTTCTTCACTGCACTCTCCTGGTGTGGGTTCTTCACGTTGCTCATGTTTTTAGTGACAGTTCTTGGATGTTTGTTATTATAAGATGTAGTTCTTTCTTCACTGCACTCTCCTGGTGTGGGTTCTTCACGTTGCTCATGCTTTAGTGACAGTTCTTGGATGTTTGTTATTATAAGATGTAGTTCTTTCTTCACTGCACTCTCCTGGTGTGGGTTCTTCACGTTGCTCATGTTTTAGTGACAGTTCTTGGATGTTTGTTATTATAAGATGTAGTTCTTTCTTCACTGCACTCTCCTGGTGTGGGTTCTTCACGTTGCTCATGCTTTAGTGACAGTTCTTGGATGTTTGTTATTATAAGATGTAGTTCTTTCTTCACTGCACTCTCCTGGTGTGGGTTCTTCACGTTGCTCATGTTTTTAGTGACAGTTCTTGGATGTTTGTCATTATAAGATGTAGTTCTTTCTTCACTGCACTCTCCTGGTGTGGGTTCTTCACGTTGCTCATGTTTTAGTGACAGTTCTTGGATGTTTGTTATTATAAGATGTAGTTCTTTCTTCACTGCACTCTCCTGGTGTGGGTTCTTCACGTTGCTCATGTTTTTAGTGACAGTTCTTGGATGTTTGTTATTATAAGATGTAGTTCTTTCTTCACTGCACTCTCCTGGTGTGGGTTCTTCACGTTGCTCATGTTTTAGTGACAGTTCTTGGATGTTTGTTATTATAAGATGTAGTTCTTTCTTCACTGCACTCTCCTGGTGTGGGTTCTTCACGTTGCTCATGTTTTTAGTGACAGTTCTTGGATGTTTGTTATTATAAGATGTAGTTCTTTCTTCACTGCACTCTCCTGGTGTGGGTTCTTCACGTTGCTCATGTTTTAGTGACAGTTCTTGGATGTTTGTTATTATAAGATGTAGTTCTTTCTTCACTGCACTCTCCTGGTGTGGGTTCTTCACGTTGCTCATGTTTTTAGTGACAGTTCTTGGATGTTTGTTATTATAAGATGTAGTTCTTTCTTCACTGCACTCTCCTGGTGTGGGTTCTTCACGTTGCTCATGTTTTTAGTGACAGTTCTTGGATGTTTGTTATTATAAGATGTAGTTCTTTCTTCACTGCACTCTCCTGGTGTGGGTTCTTCACGTTGCTCATGTTTTTAGTGACAGTTCTTGGATGTTTGTTATTATAAGATGTAGTTCTTTCTTCACTGCACTCTCCTGGTGTGGGTTCTTCACGTTGCTCATGTTTTTAGTGACAGTTCTTGGATGTTTGTTATTATAAGATGTAGTTCTTTCTTCACTGCACTCTCCTGGTGTGGGTTCTTCACGTTGCTCATGTTTTTAGTGACAGTTCTTGGATGTTTGTTATTATAAGATGTAGTTCTTTCTTCACTGCACTCTCCTGGTGTGGGTTCTTCACGTTGCTCATGTTTTTAGTGACAGTTCTTGGATGTTTGTTATTATAAGATGTAGTTCTTTCTTCACTGCACTCTCCTGGTGTGGGTTCTTCACGTTGCTCATGTTTTAGTGACAGTTCTTGGATGTTTGTTATTATAAGATGTAGTTCTTTCTTCACTGCACTCTCCTGGTGTGGGTTCTTCACGTTGCTCATGTTTTAGTGACAGTTCTTGGATGTTTGTTATTATAAGATGTAGTTCTTTCTTCACTGCACTCTCCTGGTGTGGGTTCTTCACGTTGCTCATGTTTTTAGTGACAGTTCTTGGATGTTTGTTATTATAAGATGTAGTTCTTTCTTCACTGCACTCTCCTGGTGTGGGTTCTTCACGTTGCTCATGTTTTAGTGACAGTTCTTGGATGTTTGTTATTATAAGATGTAGTTCTTTCTTCACTGCACTCTCCTGGTGTGGGTTCTTCACGTTGCTCATGTTTTTAGTGACAGTTCTTGGATGTTTGTTATTATAAGATGTAGTTCTTTCTTCACTGCACTCTCCTGGTGTGGGTTCTTCACGTTGCTCATGTTTTTAGTGACAGTTCTTGGATGTTTGTTATTATAAGATGTAGTTCTTTCTTCACTGCACTCTCCTGGTGTGGGTTCTTCACGTTGCTCATGTTTTAGTGACAGTTCTTGGATGTTTGTTATTATAAGATGTAGTTCTTTCTTCACTGCACTCTCCTGGTGTGGGTTCTTCACGTTGCTCATGTTTTTAGTGACAGTTCTTGGATGTTTGTTATTATAAGATGTAGTTCTTTCTTCACTGCACTCTCCTGGTGTGGGTTCTTCACGTTGCTCATGTTTTAGTGACAGTTCTTGGATGTTTGTTATTATAAGATGTAGTTCTTTCTTCACTGCACTCTCCTGGTGTGGGTTCTTCACGTTGCTCATGTTTTTAGTGACAGTTCTTGGATGTTTGTTATTATAAGATGTAGTTCTTTCTTCACTGCACTCTCCTGGTGTGGGTTCTTCACGTTGCTCATGTTTTAGTGACAGTTCTTGGATGTTTGTTATTATAAGATGTAGTTCTTTCTTCACTGCACTCTCCTGGTGTGGGTTCTTCACGTTGCTCATGTTTTAGTGACAGTTCTTGGATGTTTGTTATTATAAGATGTAGTTCTTTCTTCACTGCACTCTCCTGGTGTGGGTTCTTCACGTTGCTCATGTTTTTAGTGACAGTTCTTGGATGTTTGTTATTATAAGATGTAGTTCTTTCTTCACTGCACTCTCCTGGTGTGGGTTCTTCACGTTGCTCATGTTTTAGTGACAGTTCTTGGATGTTTGTTATTATAAGATGTAGTTCTTTCTTCACTGCACTCTCCTGGTGTGGGTTCTTCACGTTGCTCATGTTTTTAGTGACAGTTCTTGGATGTTTGTTATTATAAGATGTAGTTCTTTCTTCACTGCACTCTCCTGGTGTGGGTTCTTCACGTTGCTCATGTTTTAGTGACAGTTCTTGGATGTTTGTTATTATAAGATGTAGTTCTTTCTTCACTGCACTCTCCTGGTGTGGGTTCTTCACGTTGCTCATGTTTTTAGTGACAGTTCTTGGATGTTTGTTATTATAAGATGTAGTTCTTTCTTCACTGCACTCTCCTGGTGTGGGTTCTTCACGTTGCTCATGTTTTAGTGACAGTTCTTGGATGTTTGTTATTATAAGATGTAGTTCTTTCTTCACTGCACTCTCCTGGTGTGGGTTCTTCACGTTGCTCATGTTTTTAGTGACAGTTCTTGGATGTTTGTTATTATAAGATGTAGTTCTTTCTTCACTGCACTCTCCTGGTGTGGGTTCTTCACGTTGCTCATGCATGTTTTAGTGACAGTTCTTGGATGTTTGTTATTATAAGATGTAGTTCTTTCTTCACTGCACTCTCCTGGTGTGGGTTCTTCACGTTGCTCATGTTTTAGTGTGACAGTTCTTGGATGTTTGTTATTATAAGATGTAGTTATTTGTTCGCTGCACTCTCCTGGTGTGGGTTCTTCACGTTGCTCATGTTTTAGTGACAGTTCTTGGATGTTTGTTATTATAAGATGTAGTTCTTTCTTCACTACACTCTCCTGATGTGGGTTCTTCACGTTGCTCATGTTTTAGTGACAGTTCTTGGATGTTTGTTATTATAAGATGTAGTTCTTTCTTCACTGCACTCTCCTGGTGTGGGTTCTTCACGTTGCTCATCTTTTTAGTGACAGTTCTTGGATGTTTGTTATTATAAGATGTAGTTCTTTCTTCACTGCACTCTCCTGGTGTGGGTTCTTCACGTTGCTCATGTTTTAGTGACAGTTCTTGGATGTTTGTTATTATAAGATGTAGTTCTTTCTTCACTGCACTCTCCTGGTGTGGGTTCTTCACGTTGCTCATGTTTTTAGTGACAGTTCTTGGATGTTTGTTATTATAAGATGTAGTTCTTTCTTCACTGCACTCTCCTGGTGTGGGTTCTTCACGTTGCTCATGCTTTAGTGACAGTTCTTGGATGTTTGTTATTATAAGATGTAGTTCTTTCTTCACTGCACTCTCCTGGTGTGGGTTCTTCACGTTGCTCATGTTTTAGTGACAGTTCTTGGATGTTTGTTATTATAAGATGTAGTTCTTTCTTCACTGCACTCTCCTGGTGTGGGTTCTTCACGTTGCTCATGTTTTTAGTGACAGTTCTTGGATGTTTGTTATTATAAGATGTAGTTCTTTCTTCACTGCACTCTCCTGGTGTGGGTTCTTCACGTTGCTCATGTTTTTAGTGACAGTTCTTGGATGTTTGTTATTATAAGATGTAGTTCTTTCTTCACTGCACTCTCCTGGTGTGGGTTCTTCACGTTGCTCATGTTTTAGTGACAGTTCTTGGATGTTTGTTATTATAAGATGTAGTTCTTTCTTCACTGCACTCTCCTGGTGTGGGTTCTTCATGTTGCTCATGTTTTTAGTGACAGTTCTTGGATGTTTGTTATTATAAGATGTAGTTCTTTCTTCACTGCACTCTCCTGGTGTGGGTTCTTCACGTTGCTCATGTTTTTAGTGACAGTTCTTGGATGTTTGTTATTATAAGATGTAGTTCTTTCTTCACTGCACTCTCCTGGTGTGGGTTCTTCACGTTGCTCATGTTTTTAGTGACAGTTCTTGGATGTTTGTTATTATAAGATGTAGTTCTTTCTTCACTGCACTCTCCTGGTGTGGGTTCTTCACGTTGCTCATGTTTTTAGTGACAGTTCTTGGATGTTTGTTATTATAAGATGTAGTTCTTTCTTCACTGCACTCTCCTGGTGTGGGTTCTTCACGTTGCTCATGTTTTTAGTGACAGTTCTTGGATGTTTGTTATTATAAGATGTAGTTCTTTCTTCACTGCACTCTCCTGGTGTGGGTTCTTCATGTTGCTCATGTTTTTAGTGACAGTTCTTGGATGTTTGTTATTATAAGATGTAGTTCTTTCTTCACTGCACTCTCCTGGTGTGGGTTCTTCACGTTGCTCATGTTTTAGTGACAGTTCTTGGATGTTTGTTATTATAAGATGTAGTTCTTTCTTCACTGCACTCTCCTGGTGTGGGTTCTTCACGTTGCTCATGTTTTTAGTGACAGTTCTTGGATGTTTGTTATTATAAGATGTAGTTCTTTCTTCACTGCACTCTCCTGGTGTGGGTTCTTCACGTTGCTCATGTTTTAGTGACAGTTCTTGGATGTTTGTTATTATAAGATGTAGTTCTTTCTTCACTGCACTCTCCTGGTGTGGGTTCTTCACGTTGCTCATGTTTTTAGTGACAGTTCTTGGATGTTTGTTATTATAAGATGTAGTTCTTTCTTCACTGCACTCTCCTGGTGTGGGTTCTTCACGTTGCTCATGTTTTAGTGACAGTTCTTGGATGTTTGTTATTATAAGATGTAGTTCTTTCTTCACTGCACTCTCCTGGTGTGGGTTCTTCACGTTGCTCATGTTTTAGTGACAGTTCTTGGATGTTTGTTATTATAAGATGTAGTTCTTTCTTCACTGCACTCTCCTGGTGTGGGTTCTTCACGTTGCTCATGTTTTTAGTGACAGTTCTTGGATGTTTGTTATTATAAGATGTAGTTCTTTCTTCACTGCACTCTCCTGGTGTGGGTTCTTCATGTTGCTCATGTTTTAGTGACAGTTCTTGGATGTTTGTTATTATAAGATGTAGTTCTTTCTTCACTGCACTCTCCTGGTGTGGGTTCTTCACGTTGCTCATGTTTTTAGTGACAGTTCTTGGATGTTTGTTATTATAAGATGTAGTTCTTTCTTCACTGCACTCTCCTGGTGTGGGTTCTTCACGTTGCTCATGTTTTTAGTGACAGTTCTTGGATGTTTGTTATTATAAGATGTAGTTCTTTCTTCACTGCACTCTCCTGGTGTGGGTTCTTCACGTTGCTCATGTTTTTAGTGACAGTTCTTGGATGTTTGTTGTTATAAGATGTAGTTCTTTCTTCACTGCACTCTCCTGGTGTGGGTTCTTCACGTTGCTCATGTTTTAGTGACAGTTCTTGGATGTTTGTTATTATAAGATGTAGTTCTTTCTTCACTGCACTCTCCTGGTGTGGGTTCTTCACGTTGCTCATGTTTTTAGTGACAGTTCTTGGATGTTTGTTATTATAAGATGTAGTTCTTTCTTCACTGCACTCTCCTGGTGTGGGTTCTTCACGTTGCTCATGTTTTTAGTGACAGTTCTTGGATGTTTGTTGTTATAAGATGTAGTTCTTTCTTCACTGCACTCTCCTGGTGTGGGTTCTTCACGTTGCTCATGTTTTTAGTGACAGTTCTTGGATGTTTGTTATTATAAGATGTAGTTCTTTCTTCACTGCACTCTCCTGGTGTGGGTTCTTCACGTTGCTCATGTTTTAGTGACAGTTCTTGGATGTTTGTTATTATAAGATGTAGTTCTTTCTTCACTGCACTCTCCTGGTGTGGGTTCTTCAC
This sequence comes from Protopterus annectens, assembly GCF_019279795.1. Classification (NCBI taxonomy): domain Eukaryota; kingdom Metazoa; phylum Chordata; order Ceratodontiformes; family Protopteridae; genus Protopterus; species Protopterus annectens. The sequence goes on along the minus strand of NC_056743.1, from coordinate 1,970,773,836 downwards.
GTTGCTCATGCTTTAGTGACAGTTCTTGGATGTTTGTTGTTATAAGATGTAGTTCTTTCTTCACTGCACTCTCCTGGTGTGGGTTCTTCACGTTGCTCATGTTTTTAGTGACAGTTCTTGGATGTTTGTCATTATAAGATGTAGTTCTTTCTTCACTGCACTCTCCTGGTGTGGGTTCTTCACGTTGCTCATGTTTTAGTGACAGTTCTTGGATGTTTGTTGTTATAAGATGTAGTTCTTTCTTCACTGCACTCTCCTGGTGTGGGTTCTTCACGTTGCTCATGTTTTAGTGACAGTTCTTGGATGTTTGTTGTTATAAGATGTAGTTCTTTCTTCACTGCACTCTCCTGGTGTGGGTTCTTCATGTTGCTCATGTTTTAGTGACAGTTCTTGGATGTTTGTCATTATAAGATGTAGTTCTTTCTTCACTGCACTCTCCTGGTGTGGGTTCTTCACGTTGCTCATGTTTTTAGTGACAGTTCTTGGATGTTTGTTATTATAAGATGTAGTTCTTTCTTCACTGCACTCTCCTGGTGTGGGTTCTTCGGGTTGCTCATCTTGAGATCTCCAGTAGAAACCTTCTTGGCAGGAATAATTTAAAAAATTATCTTGACTATGTATTCATTTTTAAAAAATAATAAAGAGTCTATGTTAATCTATCTTTAATATACTTTTAGTTTGATTTTTCTAAAAATTAAAGTATATTTCCTGTCAGGATATTAACATCTAAGCAGAGCTATGGATTGCTGCTGCTATCAGACTGGCATCTTGGCCATGCCTCTTAGTCTATATTCTTTCATAATGCCCTTTTCCATAAAGAGAATAGACTACAGTCAGTTCACACCACTGTGAATCTCCTTACCACCTCTGTCATTGTGTGAGTAGTTGTACACCCAGCTAATGTGCTTTCATTGTTTTCTGAAAGTTGTCTTACCACAAATGCTATCAACAGTTCATCTCACAATTACTTTTTTAAGTGTTTCTTTTCCATTGCTATCTAGTGCAATGCAAAAACTCACAAATCCAGTTCAGTCCCCTCCTTCTGTCATATCTCCAGTCAAAAAAAGAGTTGTATATATCACTAATTACCATAAAATGCTGAATAATTGCCAGCATGTCTTCCATCTTAAAATGGAAGGGGTGATCAGTTGCCCCCATATCAGGAAAAGGGGCTGGCATAATGGTTAAGGTGTTTACCCCCATATAGAAGGTACAGTGTTTGATTCTTATTCCACTGCTCCATTATTGGGTAGGTGTGTAATAAATAATCTGCTGATTGGTTCCCTTGCATTTAAATATGAACCCATAAAGAAAAGGTAATGCAATGTTAAATACTGCTTTTTGAAATTAAAATAAAGTACATTTCTTGTCCCTTTTTAAAAAGTGGAAGACAGAATGTCACATTTCCACTCATAAACCATTCTTTAGTCTGAGAAGTGCATTTTGGGTAGTGCTTATTGTCAGTACTGTAGTATTCAGGTGTGGGTTCTGTGTAATAAAATGCAAATCACAATACTATTCCTCCAATCAAACACTGAAGTACAAGTACCAAGTGCTGCAGTTATGTTAAAACATATTCGTTCACAAAAGAAACTCCCAAATCAGTAAACACACAAATGTAAACATCCCTTAAAATTGGAAAGAAAAAGAAAATAAAAAGAAAGAAAAATGAAAAAGAAAAACAAATGCAATTTTCTAAGTGCAGTAATGCCCAACAAAGTGGCTGTTGTATGGAAAAAAATAGCTTCTCAACACCCCTAGGTAGGCTGTTATTTCTGTATAACTCCTACCCTGTGTATGCTTACACAGTACACACACACACACACACACACACACACACACACACACACACACACACACACACACACACACCATACAAATCAGTAAATCAAGCTGCCATCATGTTGCCTCTATGTAAGTGCTAATGCTATTGCCAGTACCATAACTTCTTCCACGTGCATGGACATGTTTTATGGCAGGGCTTTGTACCACTTTGACATGCTTCCATGTGCGTTGGCATGTTTCATGGCAGGACTCGGTACCACTTTGACATGCTTCCATCTGCATGGACATGTTTCATGGCAGGGCTCGGTACCACTTTGACATGCTTCCATCTGCATGGACATGTTTCAAGGCAGGGCTCGGTACCACTTTGACATGCTTCCATGTGGATGGGCATATTCCATGGCAGGACTCTGTACCACTTTGACATTAATCTCAGAGAAAGAAGACCAGTCATGCAGTACTCTATAGAAAGAGTAACAAGCAAAATATAGCTCAACAAGTTTCTCATTTGTTGGCTATTCCTGTACATGACTCTATTAACCCACACAGGGTGTGGCCATGACTTGCATTAAAGTGGTGACTGTTGTTGGAGTTTGCAAGCCACATAATACTGATGGAATAGTGCTCTTCTACCGTGTACTCTGACCATGACTATATAACTCCCAGGGTAAGTGGCATTCTTTTACTAGGGAGAACACTCATTGTCCTGCTTCTACTTATAACCCTCCCCTAACAAAAAATGTATTTCTTTTGTAGTAGCATTACATGCAAACAAAAAGGAGTTCTGGTCTTAAGGACCTTTGTCACCAGTGCAAATTAGTACTGTGTTTTGCGTAGACTCCCGACGGGTGACTTTTACCCTGCTTACTGTGCCACTGGAGATCCTGTTATATTTGACCTCCTTTTTCTCAATAAGTCATATTGTCTAGACAGCACTTGAAACAAAGATCTTAACCTTCATCAACAAATAAAATGCTTTGGAGAGGTAAGTTGATCAAATAGCATCTCTCAATGTTCTGGAATACTCCTCTTTCAAATCTAATTTGGATGATGGATGGGTGTCCTCAGATTTACACTGTGACTAACTAACCTCCTTGACAGAGGACATAAAGCCCGAAGGTCAGTGTTTGGAAAGTCATACATGATTAGCCTTGTAGATCCTATAATTCTATGAACCTATAACTGCCACCCTATTCTTGTCCAACCTAGTGAGGGTGGTGCCCATTTGCCTCACAATAGAGTCACCTATTACAAAACCATTGCTGTGTTTAGATGCAGTCTCAGTGGGTTGGAAGGGCTTGGGATCTGTACCCTTGTGACACTTAGAGGTACTGGCTACGGGTGTTGAGGATGAAGATGGGTGTGCTGCTACATGATCTAGTGTCTAAGGTTTCTTTGTCTTTAGCCTTGGAGGTTTACACAGTGTTCTCTTAACAACCTCAGCATAAGATGCCCTTGTGAAGGCACACCTCTCAACTGTCCATATTTTCACAGAATGTCCAGACTATTGCCTCATATATTTGGTCTATTCCTCATAAAATTTGTGGTTTTTTGGCAAATCACTGGGATGATCTGAGAACTGAAGTCACTAAATAATGGCATACATTTCAGTTTCAGACTTGAAATCCTTAAGAAAATATATGTTAGCACAAACCCTGTTACTCTCGTAACTTTCTAAGTTTATATTGTCCCCTCATTTTGTCAAGGTTTGTCCAGAATTCTTGCACTAAAAGGATGAGAGGTATGTGTGGAAATGCTCTGTGCTGTGTGTGTGTATATGTGTTGTGCTTGCCAAGTATGTTCAGGGGTGAGATAGTAACCTTTAAGTTAAGTAAATGCTTATACCTCTCATGTACTATATTCTTGCAAGGTAGCAATAAAGGTTTTTGGTAAACATGAGGCAATTGCTACATTGCCTCAAAATTGCCTCAAAATACTTAGTGCTATCAAATAAGCAACAGAAGGCCAGTACAGATGAATGTGTGTAGCATAACTGGATAGGTTAATAACTTGCCCTTTGCATGAGACAGAGTGGATAACTATCTGGACTAAAGAAAGGTGATAATATGGGATGTGGCCAAAGGATAAAAGAAGGAACAGTGTCAACTGCAGTAGTCATATCAGCAAAAAGAAAGAAAGAAAAAAAAAGAAAGAAATGTGAAAGTGACAGAAATATTAGGATTAATAAGGAAATCAGTAACATGAAGCAAATTTAAATAAAATAACGTTACCCAGTAAGCTAATGTGGCCTTTTCCTAGGTAGTAAAAACAATGGACAATGGATAATCTAACCCAATGGATCCAGGTGCCATAACTAAAATAGATACAGATACTCCAAATGTGTCGTTTCAAATGCAGTAACTAAAACAAATAGTTTCAGTGCAGTATCAGTACAGAAGTCAGCCAAGCAATCCATTTGTATCACACAGGTTACTCTGTGCTCTCTAACACAGTACTGAAGAACAGTAACTTTAATGGTAACATTCTAATAACCAGTAAGAAGCAGAAATGCAATCATACCACTGATAAAAAGTGCAGTCAGTTATTGAGCTAATAAGTTAATTGTTTTTATATTCCTAGCATCGATACTGCAGTATTATTTTAGATATTGAGAGCAGTGAGCAATGATCCAACAATGACAAGGTCCAACAGTGCAATATTATTTAAACTTAATAACACTACAGTGAGGAAGGAACACCTGTACAGCAGCCCTGACTCTGTGTAGTAGTTATGTAGTTACACTGTAATGTTATGATGTGAAAATACATGACCATTAGAAAAGTGAGAGGGGAGAGACACACCAGGCAGTCTGGTGATGTGGGTTAAGTACATTTATCCCTACTTCCAGTGACCTCGGTTTGACTGGGTATTATTATGTCCCAAATACCAGTCACTACCTGCATGCAGCATGAATCATAATAGGCACCTGAGACTGGCAATGAACAAGTGTGTGTGTGTGTGTGTGCGTGCGTGCGTGCGTGCGTGTGTGTGTGTGTGTGTGTGTGTGTGTGTGTGTATGTGTGTGTGTGTGTGTGTGTACAACAGAATGGCTCCTGACCTCCTGCCTGTCATGCCTGGAGAAATGAATTAAATAATGATGAATAAATAGTTGGGGGTGGGGGAGATGTCTGAGTTCAATGAAACATTATGGCACTCCAAACAAATGCCAAAAAGGGCAAAAGTAGGGATAGAAATTACATTAAAAAGACAAAGTAAGGCTTTGGAACAGAGGGAATTATTAATTTCAGAGTTTGATGTTGCTCTAGTGCTTGCTTGTAGCCTTCGGGAAAGCTGTGTGCCATCCGACGTAGTGTCATGTTTACTATTCTTAATTTCATGCCCTCATTGGGTCTGCTATAAATCCATGGCATTAGACAGCTGTACATTTAACAGAGACATTAGATACATATTGTCAGCAAAGGGGATACTATTGACAAGAGAGCCCAAGTACTGAATAATTCATGCGGAACAGCCTGTGACTTTGGGAAGTATTTACATCTGGAGGTGGAGTTTACATTGCTGTGAGATATAATCACCGTATCTTTATTTCATTACAGCATTGTCATGTGTGAACATTTTCCATGCTCCTTTTGTAATATGTAATGATATACAGTATGAAAAAACAGAGAGAAAACTTGAAGGTATTGGCATATAAAAAGTAATCTATAGAAAATGCTCCATCACTGGAACTAGATACAGTGCTCCTAAATGCTCTATTTGATTGTACTACACTGTCTATGCCTGGTAAACTTTCAGTAACCATAGCTAAATGGAAACTTTATGCTCATTCTGGAATGGAAGTTGTAACACTGTCCCATAAAATAAACATAGCCACAGAATCAGCAATAAGACACATGACTTCTGAGCCTCCCTTCCTTTAAGCATTCACCTCCGCCTCTGTATGGCATGGAAAATACAAACATGGAGACAGATACGAAATGTCTCATTGTGTGACATGATCCATTTTAAATGTTTGAAACACCTTTTGTAATGACAGGGCTTCTGATTTCATTAACATGTTTTACCATGAGATATGAAAGCCAGTCTTGTCAATTATACCATACAGGTACATGACAAGTCACTCAAAAACAATTCACAAATAAAAATTAACTACTTTTTGTCTGTTTCAGAGTTTTTAAGTTAAGACTTCTGCTAGAATGCTGCAGGGTGGAAAACCAGATTAAAACTATCTTCAGTGAAATGTCCCTCTTACCATCCTAAAACTATCATTATTTCAGCTGTGATTACAATACCCACATTATAGCTAGTTGCTGGTATAACAAATATAAGTGTTTTTTTCAATGAAACTTGCCCCTGGATTCACTATTCTTCTGTGCAAAACTAGCTTAGTCCTGTATGGAAGTGGATGTTTAGAAGCAGGATGGCCGCGCGCCATGCATATCAATTAAGACGCTCTGTCTGAGCTCCTAAACGGACATGGAGTGTACGAGTGCAGGTGACATGTCTGGGAAAAGAGCTCTCAGAATATACACGACCCTGCAATCAAGAACAGCAGTGTAGGAATAAGAATGAGCGAGACCACTCATAGGTCTTTGCATACCCCCAGCAACATCCCCCCAAGTTTATAAGTGCAATAGTTAAAACATGAAATATAAACAAGTTATTTATTTTTTTTTATGAAACATATTAAATTTAACCATAGGTGCGTGGGTTTGCCCATTGCTTAGCTACATTTAATGCAGCTTAAATGGCACAAGAGGATAAAAAGCAAGATATATGGAAATGAAGCAGCACAGAAATAGTGTAGTGGGCAGAACATTCACCTTATGAGCAGTCATTCCCAGCTCGAGTCACACTCCAGAACATTCAATTTACCATGTCAAATCACTTTATGACCAATATTTCTTGTTGCATAACCTACTAAAGAACATATATTTGTGAACTGGAGTACTGCATTAAATGCAAATGTGAGGTGTCATTGTCATAATGTTGTAAAGTCCACAGATAATCACAAGTGCCCCATACAGTATATGTACACAGGAATCAGGGATACAAATGGAAGGTAAAATGTGTAATGTATGATAAATCCATACAGTTTCCAAATCCACCACCTTCCCAGGAACCATTTAACATTACTGTCTAAAATAGTGCGCTGGTAAGGGGGAGTAAGTACTATTAAGCAAGAGTAAGCATACTTAAGCATTAATAAGTGGATTTAAGTCTGTTTGTGTGGGGGTAAGCAATGCACAGATAGGTTAAGCAATATTGAAGCCGACTCTCTGTAAGCATATTTAACTGAAGGTTAGCATCGCTTACCTTTGCACAAACCCACGCAAACCCACTTACAAGTGCTTAAAAGAGCCTTAATCACTCTGTATGCAACAGCTGTTGTTCTGGCCAGAAACAAAATAAACAGCCTTTGCAGGTCTTGAACCCAGGACCATGTACACTATAGTCACAGTAGTTAACCACTAAACCATCACAGCAGTACATAAGATTGAGGTATCACCAAACAGATCCTCACTATAGGAAAATCAAACTGAACATGTGAAAGGAATCTATATACAGTTTTATGTTGTATAACCTACTACATAACATAACTATGTGAACTGGAGTACAGCAGTAAGCTCAGATGTGAGGTGTCATTGTAATAAAGTGTTGAAATCCCCTAATAAACACAAGGACCCCATACAGTGAGCGTACACATGAATCATGGATACCAAGCACATATATAACATGCAATGAATAATAAATCAATGCCAAAAAGCAAATATAATGCAACTTAAAAATTAAGCAACTCTAAGCATTGAACAGCCCAGCTTAGTAGGTGTAAGCAATGTGTAGGCCAGCTAAATCAGTTTGCCCATTGGTATACCCCTTTAAGCAATGCCAACCTTAGGTAAGCAGATTTGTCCATAGCTTAGCATTTTCAAAACCGTCCAATTATGGCAAAGTGCTGGAAACCGGCCCTATTTAAACCCAACAGGTGAGAATATATCTCATAACTGGTTGCAGCTTCCTCCTCTAGGCACTATGTTTTGTATGGGAGAGGGTGTGTGCTTTTGGGTGCAGCACTGGGGCATCCAGGAGTCCAGAGTCATGGCAGGACTCCTTGTGAAAGACCATGACCAGAGACTGCTGCAGGGTCAGTACCAACGTTCCCAATGCAAAGCGGAAGCCTGGGGCTGTCTAGCCCGTGACCTCACCAGTGCCACTGGCATACCCCAACTGGTGAGCAGATCAGGCATCACTATGCCAACCCGAAGTGGAGAAAGGGGGATCTCTTGGATCAGTGGATCCAAGAGTCTAGGAGGACAGGGGATATCCCAGCTGTGTGTAAGTGTCAGTCCACTACCAGTTTAATAATTTCCAGCTCATGTATATTATGAATAGGTATGGCTAAATATTCCTCTTATGTCTTTCACAGTGGCAGATGAGCAGGCTGTGAACCAGGAAGCCTGTGCCTGTATACTGTAGCAGTTGCGATGCGAGACAGGTTAGTAATACTCTTACATGTGCTGTCATAGGAAATAAATCTAAAAGTAGTAGTAAGTTAATTGTCTGTATAAAACCTGTATTGTTTAAGGCATGTACTGCATACACCACAGAATATGGCAGGACGAGTCTCATATAGGTTGTATGTGAATAAAAGCATAATAGCCTGACAATAAAGGTCTAACTGCTGGACTGGGTGTGTTTAGTCTGGTATCATATGGTAATGTAGAGTTGCAATCTCTTAATAGTACTGTTGTATTAAGCACTGTTACCCACACTGTGCTACATAAATAAAATGTGTAGGAATCACTTTATATGACTGTTGTAATCCCAAGAGGTTGTATAGTACAACTGAGGGAGACTTAGATAGAAAACAGTGAAAAGACAGACAGCAAATTCCAAATTGCGCACTCAACTGAAACGTGAACTGTTGTATTTTTAGCACACACAGTCATGGTTCGAATCCTGAGAGTGGTAGTAGGCTGTATGCAGAATCACACCCCACAACTTTACAGATATGTCCAGAATGTCCAGTAAATCGGCCCATATCTGCTGCCTGTCACCCTGTCCACCTGACAATTCACTGGGATGATCCCAGACACTTAGGCAGCAAATAAGAAGTACAACTGATTGTAAGACATCTATAAGAACAAACCTCATTAGAAGAGCATACCCTAGTAAGTTTCTGGATGAAATTATTATGGAAGTGGTGAATAAAAGAAGAAGTGGAACTTATCAACCTATTTTGAGTAATAAAGAGGACACAACTGAAAATATGGTTATAGTTGCAGTAAATAATGTAGTAAACAACAATTTAACAGAAAACACTGGTAATAGTATAATAAATAAAGAACCTGATGGTTCAAGTGTTAATTTTGTTATTACATACAACATTGATTTCCAACATATTAAAAGTATTATATGGAAAAATTGGAACATTATTACTCAGGATAAAGAGCTTCTTGAGAAATTAGGATTAGTTCCGAAATTCACAACACGAATTTCAAAAATTTATTTGAAAATTTGAGGAAAGTCACAACCAAATTCAAAGGCATGCAACAATGTTACTCCTGCCCGTACTGCAAGTACATTCACGTAGGTACATCAATAGATATTCAGACCAACAATAATAAGAACAAAAAAGTGTTGAAGAGTATGGGTAAATTCAACTGTAACTCTAAAATGGTCGTATATTTATCTAAGTGCATACAGTGTCCCAGTTTCTATGTAGGTAAAACTAACTGGTGAAATTAAGCTTGCAACAAGGAAGAAACCCACAGCAATGTGTTCCTTAACGCAAATTTATTGTACCAATACAATAAATTTGCATTAAGGAACACATTGCTGTGGGTTTCTTCCTCGTTGCAAGCTTAATTTCACCAGTTTGTTTCTTGTTCTTTTGGTTGTTTAATGTAGGTAAAACTAAATGTAGACTGAGGGACCGAATATACGACCATTTATATAGTATTAAAAAAAGTAACCAGGATAGTGCATTAGCTAAACATGTTCAAGAAAACCCTAGTCATACTTTTAAATTTTGGATTCTAGACCAAATGGCACCAAAAATAAGGGGTGGACCAACAGAATTGGAACTAGAGAAGTTGAAATTAATATGGCAAATACACCTGAACGCATATAATGAGCCTGGACTCAATGATATGTGTTCAATTATGCCTATCCTAAAAATTAAAAGTTTAGGTAGATAGTTTACATGCTAGCATCTGTTTCATCGATAGATGTATTTACTGCTGTTTAAATAGGAATAATTGATATAGGGAATCTTAATAACTGTTGTTTTTTACTGTTTTTTATTTATTTTTTTTATTATTATTATTATCACCAGTACAATGGTTAATAAGAATTTTGATAACATATAATTTACACATGTTTTTATATTACACCAGGGATGAATTGGAATTGTAAATAGTTTTATTTGCTCTGCGATGCTCTTAATGTTTTTACCTTAAATATTCAAGTATTTTTAACACTATAGTGTAGCCCTTTTAATTTGTAGTAAGCTAGGATCAGCTGACTAGACATCATAGATATTTAAATCAATTTGTAATTTGTATATGTATCTGAAGAAGTTCAAAGAATTGCATTGAACGAAAAGCGCTTCATTTAATTAATTAAAGGATTGTACCTGCCAGTAGGTTGCCACATTATTTTTTGGTTTTTACAGTTGTTTCTAATTCGAGTTTGTAAGAGTGGGACATATTTGCATAATACTAATGTGGAATCTGGTAATTTGTGTGATAACATTCAGGTAGTGCTAACAAACATTGCTTCCACAGGTCTGTCAGATACGAACACTGTGCCTAGAAATAAAAGATCAATATCCTTAACTGGTACTGTTTACTCTGGTATTGTATGGCATTGCTAGTGTTGCAGCTGCTCTGAATAATAAGTTATTACTCATCACTGTCACCCACACTGCTACATAATAAAACTGTCTAGGAAATTCTGTATAAGAGTGTTGTAATTACAGGGTCAGAATGTAAACTCACAGGAGAATTATAGACAGAAATCAGAGAAGAGATACACAGCAATATCTATACAGCACACTCAACTATGATGAACAGTGTTTTATTTTTAGCAGACACAGCCATTGTTCAAATCCTCAGAGTGGTAGTAAGCTGTATGCAGAATTATACCCCACAAGTGTACAGAATTGTCCAGAATGTCAAGTTAATTGGCCCATATCTCCTGGCTGTTACCCTGTCCCCCTGCCATATCAATGTGCTAATCTCTGACATGTAGGCAGCATTTCATGTCATATAACTAACTGTTAGGCCTGTACATATTTGGAAAATGTCAATGAAAACAAACCTGCCATTGCACAATTCACTAAAGGTTTAAGAGGGCACTAGTCGAAATATGTCCCCGTTCACCTGCATGTGGTCAACACATGCCCAGAGTGTGTGTAATAAGAGATGGGCAGATATATGCATAACATCAACCTGGAATCTGGGAATATGTGTAGAAACAGTTAGGTAGTGTTAACAAACAATACCTCCACAAGTGTACCAGGTAAGAGATGTATACTGCAGGTTAAACTCACTTCATGTATATAGTTGTCTACATCCATACCACTGTCCAAACTAAGGTGATAGGGCAGTGTACTAATACCTGTAAGGTACAGATCACAGCACTGACTAAGAATGAGAACTACAGGAATATACTACTTGTTAACTGACATCCCCCCCACCACCATATCTGCAACAATAACCTAAATACACAACTCAGTTGGTATGTGCTGCATTAAATTTACTGCTGGGACAATATGTCCTATTGTATAATTATTTAAATCTGTTTCTATGCATGTGCCATGTCGAAATACTCCCACATTGGTGGCATGCTGCCATCAATGTACATGCATGCTGTTGTAATGGCCACTGTGGTTCCATATATTCATGTGTTCTGTTTGCTATGCAACTGTTCCATATCTGGTGTTTGGGTTAATGGGAATATCTATGCATGCTGCTATACCTAATCCTGAAATGTGTTGACTATTAGTAACACACATATGTTGTAAAATTGAAACACCATAGCACGTTTGGGAAGGGCAGTCCCAGTGGACCCACCTGTCCCACCTCAGCTGGCCGTGGCACCGGGCATCAGCACATTTGGGGCCCACCCCAGGACCTCCTCATCCATTGGTCCTGCACCACCTTTGGGTGGAACCGCCTCAGGGGATGGGACTCACCCCCCCAGGAGAGGGGGCAGACAGGACACTGTCACCCCTCGCTAGGTCCGCGGCGTGGTGTGTAGCGAGCTCCACAGGGAGTTTGGAGATCTGCTACGCCAGCTTGAGGGCTGCGTGTCACAACTAGAGGCTCAGCCTGGCCCTCCTACTTAGCCCCCAGCACAGCCACCTTTGGGGCTGTGAAGGTGCAGTGGTGACTGCCCATAGGTTGGGACCTCAGTCCCACTGTTTCCACTAAGTGGTTCATGGGCTTCCAATTTCCAAACACCCCTCCCTATCAAGGTGTTTACCCCTCACATGTGTCATATACTGGCCCTGTATGCATCTTGTCTGTCTTATCTGTTAACCTACCCAACCTACCTCCCCAAATACACCTACTATCCCTCCCCAACGTCCTACTCTCACCTGAAAAAAAAAGGGCAATCTGTTCCCAAAAAAAAAATCTTGCTGCATACATAGCTGTCCATTTTGCATGTGTCCACTGGGCACATGTAATCTGGTCTAACTGGCTTCACAACATATCCTTGTTGTCCTCACCCCTCTCTCAGGGGTTTGAGTGTCCAAATCTATCTCCAAATTCAGTGTATATGCACAGCTGTTGTTGTAGAAGAAATGGGCAAGTATGGACCTTCCCTACAACCGTCCTGCACATGCCTAGCTATTTTCCCTACTGTCTTTCCCTCTTTGTACCCCTTTTTCACCACTTTCCTATCAACCCTTTTTCTTTTCTTTTCTTTTAAAGAAATTAGCGTGGGGGTAAGTGGAAGTAAGCACTTTTAAGCAGCAGAAAGCAGGTTTAAGCCTGCTTGCGCAGAGTTAAGCAATGCCTACACAGGTTAAGCAACTGAGAAGCTAAATCAGTATAAGAAACTGTAACCGGACGTTAGCATTGCTTACCTCCACACAAACCCACCCAAACCTGCTTACAACTGCTTAAAAGTGCTTTAATCACTCTGTATCCAATGACCATTGTTCTGCCCAGCAACAAAATAAACAGCTTTTGCAAGGCTCAAACCCAGGACCCTGCACACCATAGCCAAAGTGATTTGCAACTATGCCATATCAGATATACATAATCATGATGTTTTCACAAACATATCATCCATTACAGTCATTCAACAGTACAGGAAATGTATTTAAACATGTAGATGTATGTATGTGTGTGGGTAAATATATATATATATATATATATATATATATATATATGTAGATGTATATATATATATATATATATATATATATATATATATATATATATATATATATATATATATATGTAGATGTATATAGCTATATATATATATATATATATATATATATATATATATATATATGTATAAATTCAGACTTCTTTTAGGCGTAGTAATTAATACTGAGCTAGTAGTAAGGAAATAAAAACTCAGACACTGAATAGATGATTAAGCTTTCAATCTTATTCAGGTGGAAGAGCTTCATCAGAGTTATTCTGATGAAGCTCTTCCACCTGAATAAGACAAAAGTTTAATCATCTATTCAGTGTGTCTGAGTTTTTATTTCCTTTCTACTAGCTCGGTATTAATTACTACGCCTAAAAGTCTGAATTTATATAATTAAGATTCTTCTAGTGCACTGTGTTTATGTATATATATATATATATATATCTATCTATATATATATATAGCAATATATTTATATATATATATATATATATATATATATATATATATATATATATATATATATATATATATATATATATATATATATATATATGTATATAGATATATATATATATATATATATATATATATATATATATATATATATATATATATAAATAGAGAGAGAATATATATATATATATATATATATATATATATATATGTGTGTGTGTGTGTATATACAAATATATATCTACAGATATAAAAGAGAACAAAACAAATACATAATGACCACAGGCACCGTTAATGGAGGTGAGGGGGCCCAAGCTAAATACGTCTTGTATGCAAATTTCCTGTCGGCAAAAAGAAGCACACACTGCCATCCTCACAGCTTTAATAACCAAATGCACAGGGGGAAAACAATGTCCATGGTCCCCAAGAGAACATGAGACAGCAAGCAATATGGCAGGCATCAGCAGCAGGCTGGCCAGAAGGTATGTAAGTGGCAGTAAAATGCAGTGCGCAATGGACAGTGCCTTTATAATTGGAGTGTGTGGACTACTACCCTCTTCATAGTGTCTAGGGAACATTACCTAAAATGCATACTGGAGCATAAATCTGCCTTCAGTAGCCTGCAAGATTTCCTCAGTGTTGTAGCACACTTCTACATGTTGTAGTTACATAAGTATGTACTGTACACTGAGCACACCAGTCATTACTTTTTCTGTCACCATGCATTTGGTCATTAAAGCTGTGAGCATGGCAGTGTGTGCGTCTCTTTGACCACACAGAATTTGCAAACAGCCATATTTCTCTGCAACTGAATGTCACTTCAGCCATGTGTTCCCAGTCAAATGTACCACAGGGAAATGTCTTGCTGCTTCGGTGCCTGAACCCATCACAATCACACTGACAAACAGATCAGTCTGTATGGCAGGAAGCAGTAGGCCAGCATTTTCCCTAGGTGAAATGTATGGTAATGTACATCCATATACCTTAAGGTAGCTTACAGCTGATATCCCTCACATGTTGTAACAGCCTAGGTTATTTATGGTGCATACCCCCCATAGACTGACTTGCAGGGGCATATAACACTGTTACATACACTGACCTCTGGACTGCAGAAGGGCACTCATGTTTTGATCAGATGAAGCCCAGATATATATGGACCCAACCCCACAATATGTGTGGGGGTCACAACAGCACTGGAATGATGGCAGGAATGGCAGCATGACATACTCACAGGCCACTACATAACAACCCCTGACTGCATGTCATATGGACAAACCCTGGTATGTAGGTGGACAGAGGCTGGAACACAGGCCCATATGTGAAATAGTGTTGTCATACACTAAGAAAGTTGCTGGTGTTACAGGATAGTCTGCAACCTACCCTTAGTCAGGTTTCGCAAGGGACGGCTTGCACCTGTCACCCCTGGGATTCCGGATATTGGCTAAGGCTCTTGCCACCCCCATAGTGCCTTTTTTAGGCAAGGCTCAAATTCTAAACCTACCACCCTAGAAAACAAAAATGGGAAGAAACTGAGGGTAATGCTGCTCAATGCCAGAAGTCTAAATCTCAAAATGCACTTCGAGGCCCTTCTCAGTATGGAGAACATCGATGTCTGTGCTGTAACTGAAACCTGGTTCAAGGCTCCTGAGAGCACCCGGCACTATTAGGTTTTACCTTATATCATGCGTTCCACCCCAAAACCCGGACCACACCACAAAAGGAGGGTGTATCCATATTCATAAAGGATACCCACACCTCCAGGTTGGTGGCAATGCCAAGCTTCGGAAACCATCCAGGTGCAACTAACCATAGGCAAAACTGCTCTACAAATTGTAGCATGCTACAGGCCACCCTCTCAAACTCAGGAACCCCACACAGCCTTCCTGAAGACACTGGAGGGTATAAATGTATCTCCAAACACCATCATATTGGGTGACTTCAACTACCAAATATAGACTGGGAACATTACTCAAGCTCTAACTTTCTAGCCCAACGGTTCCTGGAGTTCATAAATTCAAATGCCATGGAACAGCTAGTCACTGTTCCCACGAGAGGAGAAAATATACTAGATCTCATTATCACAAACATGGGGACAAAATGCTCCACACCGGAAGTATATCCCTCATTGGTGAGATCTGATCATAAACTAATCTCACTGGAAATCCACATCCGCCTCCACCCCAAACAAAAAGACCACAGTGAAGAACTTCTCTAAAGCAAACTTCACACTACTCAAGACTGGTGTGGTATCCTTCAAGGCCCCTGAGCCAGTGGAAACCACAACCCAAGCTGCGGAAGCCCTTACAAATGCCTTCTGAACACCTCCAGGACTGCATGGATCAGGCAATCCCAAATAAAACCAAGACTCTTTCCACAAAGGCAAACGTCCAGTCTGGTGGACCCCAGCCATTAACAAACTTTACAATAAGAGGAGAAAGCTATTACATGATAGAACAAAATCCATAAAAAGTCACCCTGATCATTATTAGTAAAAATACGAGCACTCATAAAATCAACTAAGGCCAATTTTGAGAGAAAAATTGCCATGGATTCAAAGGACAATCATAAGGCCTTTTTCAGCTATGTTAAGAACCTGGGTGGAAACTCCCAGATATGCTCAGAATTAGTCCAAAATGATACAAAAATCACTGAACCCACACACATTGCCAACATACTGGCAGACAGGTTCAGTGCAACCTAAAGGAGAGATAACTATCCCAGCGGAGTGTAGCCTCCCAGACATCTCAAATGCGCAGGTGAAAGCTGCTCTCTCTAAAGCTAAAAACACAGCATCAATGGGACCGGATGGTGTCCCCGGCTGTGTGCTACATGAGCTAAATGAGGAAATAAACCCGCACATAAGGCAGCTGTTTAATCTCAGCCTTACCACAGGATACGTGCCCAAGGAGTGGCGTACGGCAACTATGGTCCCACTCCACAAAGGCGGTGCCTCTACGGACCCTGGTAATTACCGTCCCATAAGCTTAACAAGTCTAGTCTGAGAGGATCATAATGGAGCTCATAAACAAAGATATAGGGGACTTGCAGACATTGGACCCGACCCAGTTTGGCTTCGTCAAGGGCAGATCATGCCTTTTGAACTTGATAGACTTCTTCGAAACAGTCACCAAGGCCATTGATGAGGGAAAGGCAGTCCATACAGCCTACCTCGACCTTGCAAAGGCTTTTGACACAATACCCCACTCGGGTATTGTAGAAAAACTTACCAGCTTAAATGTAAACCCATATGTCACAAGATGGGTTGCAAACTGGCTTAAGGACAGAACCCACAGGGTTAGAGTTGCTGGCGCTATGTCAGACTCCAAGCCGGTCACAAGTGGTGTCCCACAGGGCTCGGTCCTTGGCCCCCTATTGTTCAGCATCTACTTCTCAGAAGTATAGGCCAACATGGGAGGACTTTGGCTGACAAAGTTTGCAGACGACTGCAAACTGGGCGCCATAATGGAAAGTGCATCGGACACGGATATCCTTCAGAAGGGACTCACGGAAACAGATAGCTGGTGCCAGAGCCATGGCCTGAAGTTAAACGCCAAAAAATGTATAGTCATACCCTTCAGGAAAAACAAGGTAACCCCAAGCTACCATATAGGTGGCAATCCACTAAGCACAGAAGAGGTTATCAGGGACCTGGGGACCCAGGTTAACAGTGGCCTTTCTTTTGACACTCACATTGCTAAAGTGGTTAGAAAGACCTTCTACATTGCCCACCTGATCAGGAAGGGATTCACATACAGATCTAGTGAGGTCATTGTTCCCCTGTACTCTTCACTTATCAGACCAATGATCGAGTACAATGTCCCATTCGGGATGTATCTCACCCGACATCTGCAGCAATTGGAGAGACCCCAAAAGTTCCTCACCAAAAGGATAAAGGGACTCCAAAATCTGTCATATGCTGCCAGATTGAAGAAACTCCGGCTCTATTCATTCGCATACCGTCTGCTCAGAGGTGACATGTGCTTGACATACAAGGCCATGTCCAACCTGGAATTAATGGACATGCTCCACCTCAAAAAATCCAAATCCACCAAAACCACTAGAGCAAGCAACTTAAACCTTAGCACAGATATAAATAGGATGTGCTGGAGGGATAGATTTATCACTCAGAGACTCCTATGCTGTGGAATAAAATCGGTCCATGTGAGGCAGAGCACCTCGCTGGCTCTGTTCAAGAGAAATCTTGACCTGTGGATGGGAGATCGTAGGTTTACCCCGGGAATCATCTCTGTGTCACTGCTGGACAGAGGCACAACAAACTAATGGGCACAGTATTTTTTCATATAAGGGGTGGCGTAAGCCACAAAACTTTGGGCTAGGCTTATAAATGCCTTAGGGCAGATAGCCTAGTATAAACCTATGAACCTATGAACCTATGAACCTATGAATATGAAGTCAGAAATACAAATGGATCTAGCCATGTACTGATAGCACTCAACACACACACTGCCAGAGATATATCTGACACAAGACCTGTCTGGTGGACAGACAAAACATAACAGGCACACCTCTGGCCATCACGTGGAGAGCTATGAAGACAGACTGCATTACATGTTAAACTAGTATATACACACAAACCCTGTAACACTGGTGCTATACAATGTATACAACAACACTACTCACACTCTGTCTGTAGTTCTGGAAGCTTATACAAATATGTAGCTGGCCTAAGTCTGCAAGTTCCCTTGTAAGAGGTATTGCTACCTGCTGTCTCTAACACTGCTGCTCACACAAAGGAAGGATGTCCACCATACAGGAAATGTAAAGGGACCACGCCCATATGATGTAGGGATTTATAGTAGTGGGTTGCCATGACAGTGATAATTGGAAGTACTACACAGCATGCTGTATGCAGATAGCAAGTGCAGGACACCGATTGGTGCAGAGGCCATCACCTGATCATGTGAATCACCTACAAAAGCCATGCTGCAATCTATTCAATGCAGCTCAATCCATTTACTGGAGAGAGAGAGTGACTGAAAGTGAAAGTGAAGCAAATAAAGAAGCAAGCAAACTAAGAAAGGAAGCAGGCTAAAGGCCAAGCCACAGGAGAAAAAAACTCCTTACAAGGGAACTATCCAGAGCAGACCTCTTTCCCACAACAGGTATGTGAAGTATATATGCATGTAATTGACTGTAGTACTTGGTCCATAATAATGGGATAGATGATGTGGAATGATATATATGTGCCATCAGGTGTTGCTGTTGTAATGATGTTCAGCTGAACAACTGCTATGGACAATAGAGTCTGTCCCTGTGGGTAGTGGGCCATACCCCTCAACTGTGCAGAGCAGCACTGACTGACAAGATGTAAGCCATCATAGTGTGTGTTGTGTAATGGAAAGAATGTATATTACGATGGCCAATAGCTGGTGGTGGAAGTAATGCCATAATGATGGACACATAGGTTCCAGAGCCCACCACTTGCAGGCCACTCAAGTTAACAAGTAATGTAGCATGCTGAAATGCCATAGGTATGTAATAGGCTTACCTGCAATCTGTCCCTATATGTACCCCCCCTAATGTTAGGCTCTGTCCATACATGCCACCCGTCTGTGTTGTATCAAGGCAGAATAGTACAGCTGTGCAGGAAGGAGGGTAAGAGATTGTGGACCTGATGTCTGAGTGTACTCCATATATATAGGTATGTATATGTGTGTGTGTGTGTGTGTGTGTATATATATATATATATATATATATATATATATATATATATATATATATATATATATATATATATATATATATATATATAGAGAGAGATATATACATGTATGTCTACACATATACAGACACCTATACGTATACATATATATATATATATATATATATATATAAACACATATATATATATATATATATATATATATATATATATATATATATATATATATGTGTGCATGTCTACATATATACAAACACACACACATGTGTATATAAATACATGTCCCCTATATGTCCAACACAGTGCTGCATGCTATGTGCGAGGGAACTTCACACATATCAATACACACACACACACACACACACACACACACACACACACACACATATATATATATATATATATATATATAGCTGTAAGTGTGTGCAACATGGATGGTTATCTCACATGTGAAGCCCTTGTTGGGACCACATTGCCCGTGTCTGTAAAGGTGTGAATGGAAATTTGGGGAAGGATAGCAGATATATTTGTGGCAGTGGGTTGGGTTGGTAGATAGAGAGTATAGCCTACCGGGGTGGTATATGACACATGTTGTGGGTAAACACCCTGGATGGTGTGTGTGTGGTCTGTGATGTGGAAGCCCCATGAACCCCCATATGGAAACAATGGTAAAAAGGCCCCCACCCATTGCTAATCACAACAGCAGATTCACAGCCCTGAAGGTGCCTGGCCTGGAGGAGGCTGAGCAGGAGGAGCATGTGGACCCTGTGATTGTGTACTGAGGGCCTCAAGGTGCTGTAACACATCCCACAAGTCTCTGTGGAGCTCCCTAAGCAACAGACCCTGGACCTAACCTCGGGTGACAGGATCATGTCTGTGTATGCCCCCGGGGGGACACCATCCCCTTAGGTGGTTCCACCTGAAGGTAGTGCTGGACCAGTAGATGAAGAGGCCCCAGGGTGGGTACCACATGTGATGTGGCCTGGTAACATGGCCAGATGAGGTGGGAGAGGTGGTTCTGCTGGCAACTGTTCCCTAAACATGCTATTGTGTCACTGTTATAAAACATATGTGGGTAGTAATAGTCCACACAATCCTGGATCATGTCCAACAGCATGCATAGATATCCCCAATAACACATAACGACAGATGGGGAGAAATCATATAGCAAACATACCACATGCATATATAGAACCATAGTGGCCCTTTCAATGGCATGCAGGTGACATTGTCCATAACAGGCCAGCAATTTTAGTGTCTCCACAGGGAACATGGCTGCAAACACACAGCACAAAGCATGGTACAATATGATATATGTCCAAATGGTAGGTAAGCTATAGACATACCTATTGAGTTGTGTGAACAGTTTGTTGTCACAGATATGGTGGGGAGAAGACATAGATGTGTGTTAAGAACTATGGTAACATTGCTGAATGAATTGCTCAGACCTGTTTCTAACTTTATGTCTTTCTGGCAAGATGTCCCATGGCCGGTTACTGGTGTATTCAGCAGATGAAAATGAGGTCATTGTGAACCACCTGGTACAGCACTACCAGGTAGTCTTTGGCAGGACAGCCCATGAGCAGCAGGAGTGGGCCACCCTGTTGAATGATCTAGTCCACAGGGGTCAATGATGTTGGCCTGCATAACCGCAGTTATGACCAGGTCCGGCATCATTGCAGCGACCTGCTTAGCAATGCCCGTCAGAGTGCTGCTGCAGTCAAGGGAGATCACCTCGCAATGGGGCATCATGCCATCCATCTCCTCTGACACGTGTTGAGGAGCATCTCACCAGCCTCATGGCACCTGCCCGCCCACACACGCAACAACTGGCGGAGACCATAGTGGAGGTGGGTGCTATACACACACACACCGGCTGAGGACCGTGCAGGTAAGGCCACAGGGCACATCAGTAGACCACTATTGTGTATGTATCAGCATCTGTACAGGTAGATCATGCTTATGTGAGGTGTCATAAATATATATATATATATATATATATATATATATATATATATATATATATATATATATATATAGTTTGTTGCTGCATACTAGTAATAAGCAGATGTGTATAAGCTGTAGTATTGTGGACTTGTACTGTTGATGTACTGTAATGCTGCACCCACCCTGTAGCAATGCCCCATCTGTGGCTACTGACATCACATCTCTCACACACTTATGTAGGTCCCTCTGGTATACCTCCAAGGCAGCAGCCTGTAACTGGTGAGTATGGTTTAGGTTCATGCTTGCCAATACACTGGTCATGTAATGGCTATGGTATATTCCATGCACACATCTAACACACCTACCCATAATGCATGCCATACATGTTCACATACTGTTGCTGTTAACTGCACTGCATCACAGTGGTGACCATGATAGTGTATCTCAAGGGTATGTCAACACCTCCAATATAACTAACATCCTGTCATTGGGAAATGTGTTCACAGGGAATAATATAATGGTGGGACACATGGCCTACAGTTGGGACATGGGTGAAATATAACCCTTAACAGTGCTACAGCAGTTTATATACCAGTATTACAATGGCAACTGTTACAGATCTACACTATGGCATATCATAATACTGTGGTCCACAACCCTTAACACCTGCAATGTGGTCACAACATGAGCAATGAGTGTGTAATACGGAATTGTAGGATAGGGCAGCAAATATGGGGAATACATACCTTCACAAGCACTGGAAGCATATGTGTGCACACACTCCAGATAAAATATAGTGGAGGCAGCTGTTGAGGTACTGACTGCATGCATTTGTCATGGAAATGCACCTTTCAGCAAGTACACGTCCCCAATGTCACACCACGTATTGCTCTGCTGTAAAAGACATTTGGCCATCAAATGTGCACAATTACTTGCAACAGAAGCAGGTGTGGCTTGCACACATCTTACATGACATGGCATGGTCCCCATATCCAATAGTAGCACCCATGATCTGGCCATGTAGCCATACCTCACCATTGCATATGCCATGGCAAACAGTTCAGACAGCCATGTATGTGGCAAGGATATATGGGACAGGAATGATGTAGGAAATAAACAGATGGCCATCCAAGACAAATGACGTCACATGTAGCACACTGGTCATGTGGGCTGCCCACTAACATGCCACAACACTGAGGGAGTTGCAGGAATATCCAGTAAGTGCTGGCTGTGCAGTACCCGTGTCAGCAATTGCCTGAACTTTGCAAGCATGTAGCCTATGGGTTAGGGTAATCAGATGTGACAGTTGTACCACAGGAAACATCAGCCAGGCCTCTCTACAGGTAGTGTATGCATAACAGAAGGGGTTTCCAACAGTCATGCATTGCAATGTGTACTGCTGTACCATGACCACGTTGGAAACCTACAGACAGTATCATGTAAGGTACAGATGCTGCGCAATCAATGCCTCACCCCACCTCAGGCCCCCCATCCCCATCTGTACTGTGCCAGTGCCAGTGTACATCTGTATGTTTGCCAGTCATTAGCTGGGACTAGGCTGTTACACATGGTGCTCAGTGTTTGGGACACTGCAAACTGACACATGTGTAGGCCATAGTTGTCAAGCATCTGCAATAAGGCTGAAGGTGGGGGGTGTCATCATGACACACCAGTGTACTGCAGCAGGAATCCTAAGGATGCTATGAATAGCTGTATCTGCACACAATCAGGTTCAGGACTTGTGGTAGATGTAACCCTGACTCCACAGCAATACTGACAGCAGTGTGTGAACTCCAAGGGATGTGCACATGAGTTGACCTTGCAATCATGCAGAGTTGGGGGACATGTGTAGGGCAGACTGACCATATACTGGCAAATGCAGATGGCCCATGCTAGTATAACCCTGCTAGGAATAGTGACTGCTGTAGTACACATAACAATAGGTGCAATAAACCATCATGATAAGGGCATACAGACATATGCACCCATGAAGTGTATGCATCGTGGTCAGCATCTGCACACCTAACACATTTGTTAGACACTGCATGTGAATGTACAGGACATATGTTGCAAATCAGGCTCATGTAATGTTAACATATGTGGTGATGTGGTCCCATGGCATATCAAGGAAGAGTGTGTCATATCAATAAGGGTGTGTACACTCCCCATAGCCATGGCAAGGTTTGATGGTTGTCATTGTGATAGTATTGTATTGGTCATACATGCACCGCTGATGTTGAGAGCTGTAAATCAGACAGGCATTCACAAATGACATCTGTCCACATATTATCCCAGATATGTGTCAGACAAACACATAGGGGCTGTGAGCATTAGAGCAGACATAACTGACACAGTAATACATATTCGGCAATAGTTAGTATACCTGTGAGGTATGGTGCACAGTACATGGCAGGGTGCAGAACAGGTGCACAGCAATACTATGTACATGGGTGCAGTGTTTACCAGGGGAAGGGGCATCATCTACTAACACAGCCCATGCATCACACACATGTATACTGTTGCTAGCATGGATTGACTATAGCTGCACTGCATGCTGTTGAGTACCATATGTCATGGATGTTGACAGATGGGTAATGGGAGGTCTGTGTGTACTATCTTTGTGCAATCTCACCTGTTGGTGCATGTGTGTGTGTGTGGGGTGGGGATTATTTTGTCTATAAGTGCAATCTAGTGGAGTGGATGGGGGTTGATGCATGTAGGCTGTGTTTGTGCATGTGTGTGTGTTTGTGTGGGTGTCCATGTATGCACATGTGTGATTGTGGGGTTGTTCATATGTCAGTACTTCCCTTTGGAACCGTGCAGTATATGGACATGGACTGACA
The DNA here is from genome assembly GCF_019279795.1 of Protopterus annectens. Taxonomy (NCBI): domain Eukaryota; kingdom Metazoa; phylum Chordata; order Ceratodontiformes; family Protopteridae; genus Protopterus; species Protopterus annectens. The sequence continues at coordinate 1,970,749,764 of NC_056743.1, read as the reverse complement.
CATGAGACACCAGGAATACTTGTCTGATATGTAATCACAGGACAGCTGATAGTATAATAAGGTCTGCAGCATGGAACATGCATTGGGAGGGAAACTAAGCACCAGGTATACCCTTAAAATTGCAATCAGCAGAAAGGTGAACAACTACCCATGTATGCAGCACTACAGATGCATTGGGGAATTACTAGACAACACCAGGGAGTGTATCCATATATTACTGTTGTCCACATGATAGGTTGATTGAGCAGCAGATCTGGCATGCACTGAGCAATAGTTACGTATGACACTCCAGTGTGTAACATTATGGAGTGAATGTAGTAGCCTCTAACATATGGGGGCCATGCTCATAATGTCCGGACATACCCAGGGTGAACACTGGATGACAGCAATGATGCCTTGTCAAACCCATTCCACTCAAGTCAAGGAGGTAATGGAGTAACAAGTCTTGTGTTGTGATCATTTGTCTAGGCGTTTAGAGGAATGATATGTCAATGAGTGGTATTAATGAGTGTATGTTACCAAGTGTGATGCAGGATGGGGAACTTATTTAAATAAATGTGGGACTGTCTGTAAAATCAGGGACAGGTAGGTATTATGGTGGAATTTCAGTGTGTGTGTGTGTGTGTGTGTGTGTGTGTGTGTGTGTGTGTGTGTGTGTGTGTGTGTACTGTTATGCAATGCTGTACAGGTCTTAAAGTGCATTTCTTGTTTTCACTCACAGGTGGCGAGATGGGTCAGGGTCCATCCTGCATGCAATCTGATGTTGGTGTCCATACAGACACCGAAGATGATGATTGGACTGTTGAGGCACAGGCGGAGTTGTCAGAGGTCGAAACTGTGCCATCATTTGACATCCCCCTGTTAGCCACCCCAACCTTGCACACACAGTCATGGTGCCTTTAGATAATCCATCACCAGTGGCCATAGCAGAGAGACAGTTGGCGGTTGGTGGCAGTGCACAGGAGAGTGTGGTATCTTTACCTGCTATGTCTGGACACAGCAGGCATAGCCAGATGTCTGGCAGGGCATCACATAGGCAGATGTACTGGGGTTATATTGACTGTGGTTGAGTAGTGGAGGTACTCGTGGCATGCGGTGCGTACAGGGTGCTGTGTCCTAACTGTGCCAGTTATAACACAGCTGGGCAGACATGTCAGTGTCAGTCAAGCACAGGTTGCCTGTATATATCCAAGCCAGATACCTGCCATCTGCACATCTGTACATGGACTGACAGACATCATCTTGCCAACTAGCTATGCAGTAGGATGAATGTGTCAACAGATAGATGTCTGACATCAATATGTATGCCATTACTACATGTTGGAAGCCAGCAATGACATGTGCTGTACAGACAATAGTCTACAGTTACTTTCCACATGTCGGATCATTATCCAGTAGGGGATATATACTGTGACACAGTTCACTCATACCGGGAGCATGACAGTGAAACTACAGAGTCCAGCTATGCAGTTCAGTGGTGCTTGTTGCCAGTACTACATTTAGCAATCTGCTCTTGCCTGGGAAAGCACTGTCAACAATATTAATGGCATAATACACTACATGCCAGTCTGACGGCACGTAACCTGGGTTACTACCCTTACATGTAACATATTCACACAGATAAGAGTGATGTACAGGTCTTATATACTCGAGTGTCCCAGACATGACACCCACACTCCATGCTACTGTAATGATGGCACATAGACGCATGTTTTGTACATGGCATTACATACACTTATTACAGATGTCATTACCCTGCTATGTTATCCGACTGCAATGTGAGCACTGGTTACCTGGGTTGAGCCATGCTTAGCAGGTGTCAGCATTGCTGCAATATAACAGCTAAGCACATTTGCGCACTGGTAAGTGAAGCCTACACGGTGTAAGCGCCCGTATGTTTAATCGTACCTTAACACCGCTTAGCTTCTCGCAAACCCGCGCAGATGTGTTTAAAGCTGCTCAAAACTGCCTTAACCACTCTGTATCCAGCAGCCCTTGTTCGGCCCAGCAACAAAATAAACAGCTCTTGCAGTTCTTGAACCCAGAACCCTGTACACTATAGTCACAACAGTTAACCACTTCGCCTTGACAGCTGTGAAGACAGTTGTTGTTTTTCCAATATATATCTGTCAGTACACATATTGAATAGTATTGAACAATTGCTGTGACTTCCACTGGGGTTGGGAGGGTGGCTTAATGGCTAAGGTGTTTGCCTTATAACACTTGTGTAGTACTTGTTAATGATATTACTGTTGCATCACATATAGGTTCATAGGTTCATAGGTTCATACTAGGCTATCTGCCCTAGGGCATTCATAAGCCTAGCCAGAATGTGTTTGGCTTTCGCCACCCATTTTAAATTTATTTTGCTATGCCCTTTTTCGAGGTTAGTATACTGTGCCTCTGTCTAACAGTGACACAGAAGTGATACCCGGAGTAAACCTATGATCTTCCATCCACTCATCAAGATTCCTCTTGAAGAGAGTCAGAGGGACTCTGCCTAACCTGGACTGGGATTTTATTCCAGAGTGAAGGGAGCCTCTGGGTTATGAATCTGTCCCTCCAGCATGTCCTATTTATTTCAGTGCTGAGGTTCAAGTCTCTCGAGTGCGTAGCTCGATGGGATTTGGATTTTCTGAGGTGCAGCATATCCATTAATTCCGGGTTGGACATGGCTTTATACGTCAGGCACAGATTGCCTCTGAACAGGCGGTATGTCACTGAGTAGAGCTGGAGTTTCTTTAACTGGGCAGCATATGGCATCTGTTTGAGCCCTTTGATCCTCTTGGTGAGGTACTTTTGGGGTCTTTCCAGTTGCTGCAGGTGTCTGGTAAGGTACATCCCAAATGGGGCATTGTATTCAATTATGGGCCTGATGAGGGATGAGTAAAGAGGCATGATGACCTCCCCTGATCTAGATGAGAATCCCTTCATGATTAGGTGGGCTATATAAAATGTTTTTCTAACCACTTTGGCCACGTGGTTGTCAAATGAGATATTCCTATCAACTTGGGTCCCCAGGTCCCTAATTACTTCTTCTGTACTTAATGGATTACGACCTATGTGGTAATTTGTGGGCACTTTCTTTTTGCCAAAGGGGATGACTATACACTTTTTGGCATTTAGCTTGAGGCCATGGCTCTGGCACCAGTTGTCTGTTTCTATGAGGCCCCTTTGGAGGATGCTTGTGTCAGCTGGAGAGTTGATTATGGTGCCCAGTTTGCAGTCATCTGCGAACTTGGTCAGCCACAGTCCTTCCGTGTTGGCCTGTATCTTCGAGAAATATATACCGAACAAGAGAGGTCCCAGGACTGAGTCTTGTGGGACACCACTTGTACCTGGTTTGGAGTCTGACATGGCTCCAGCAATTCTAACCATGTTCTGTCCTTGAGCCAGTTTGCAATCCATCTAGTGACATAAGGGTTTATATTTAAGCTGGTGAGCTTATCTATAATGCCCGAGTGGGGTATTGTATCGAAGGCTTTTGTGAGGTCCAGGTAGGCTGTGTGGACCACCTTCCCCTCGTGAATGGCCTTGGTGACTGTTTCAAAGAAATCAACTAGGTTTAAGAGGCAGGATCTGCCCTTAACAAAGCTGAATTGGGTAGGATCCAGTGTCTATATGTCCCCAATATCTTTATTTATGAGGTCCATGAGGATCCTTTCCATAGCTTTGCAGACCAAGCTAGTCAGGCTTATGGGGCGATAGTTTCCAGGATCCATTGAGGCGCCACCTTTATGGAGAGGGACCACTGTTGCTGTACGCCACTCTTTGGGCACATATCCTGTAGTAAGGCTGAGATTGAACAGTAGTTTTATGTTTGGGTTTAGCTCTTCTTGGAGTTCATGTAGGACGAGCCGGGACACTTTCTGGTCCCATTGATGCTGTGTTTTTGCTTTGGAGAGGCGGCTCTTACCTGAGCATCTGAGATGTCAGGGGGCAGCACTCTGCTGGGATAGATATTTGCCCTTTTGGTGGGGAGAGAGAAGTTTGCTGAACCTGTCAGCTAGGAGGTTGGCAATGTCTGTGGGTTCGGTGTATTTTTTGTCATTTTGGATTAATTCTGAGCATATCTGGGAATTACCACCCAGGTTCCTAACATAACTAAAGAAAGCCTTGTGATTATCCTTAGTGTCCTGTGCAATTTTTCTCTCGAAGCTGGCCTCAGACAATTTTATGAATTCCCGTAGTTTTTTGCTAATACTGATTAGTGATGCCTTCCCTTTTTGGGATTTTGCTCTATCATTTAGTAGCTTCCTACTTCTATTGTATAGTTTGTTTATGGCTGGGGTCCACCAGACAGGACGTCTGCCTTTGGCGGATTGGGTCTTGGTTTTATTTGGGATCGCATGATCCATGCATTCCTGAAGGTGTTCATAGAATGCGTTTATAAAGGATTCTGCGGTCTCGGCCGTATTTTCCACAGGCCCAGGGGCTTTGAAGGATTCCACCTCAGTTTTGAGGAGTGTGAAATTTGCTTTAGAGAAGTTTTTCACTGTGGTTTTCTGGGCAGGGGGTGGGGTCGGGATGTGAATATCCAGTGAGATTAGTGTATGGTCTGATCTTACCAGTGAGGGATACACTTCTGGTCTGGAGCATAGAGCCCCCATGTTGGTGATGATCAGGTCCAGTATGTTTTCCCCTCTTGTGGGACTGGTAACAAGTTGTTCCATAGCATTTGAGTTTATAAATTCTAGGAACCTTTGGGCTAGGGTGTTGGAGTTAGAGTAATGCTCCCAGTCTTTGTTTGGGTAGCTGAAGTCGCCCAATATAATGGTGTTTGGAGAGACCTTCATATTTTCCAGTGTTCTCAGGAAGGCCGAGTGGGGTTCCTGGGTTTGGGAGGGTGGTCTGTAGCAGGCTATAAACTGGAAGGCAGTTTTACCCACTGTTAGTTGCACATGGATAGTCTCTGATGCTTCGTGCTTTGCCACCAACCTGGAGGTGTGGGTATCTTTGATGTATATCGATACTCCCCTCCTTTGTGGTTCTGTCCAAGTTTTGGGGCCGAAAAGCATGGTATGAGGTATAACCTGGTAGTGCTGGGATGCTCTCGGGAGCCCTGAACCAGGTTTCTGTTACTGCACAGATATCGATGTTCTCCATGCTAAGGAGAGTTTTGAGTGCGTGCATCTTGAGGTTTGGACTTCTGGCGTTGAGTAGCATTACTCTTAGTTTCTTATCCCTTGTGATACCTATGGAGGTGGGTTTGTCTTTTGAGCATTGCCTAAAAAAGGCACTATGGGGGTAGCAAGAGCCTTTGTCAATATCCGAAAGCCCAGGGGTGACAGGTGCAAGCCGTCCCTAGCGAAGCATCGTGGCTTGTTGAGCATGTCATCCCAGGCTGACAGGCATTGGATCCCCTTTGAATGACACCAGTACTTAAGCCAATTGTTGAAATTGATCATCTTGTCTTCTTATTGTGGCATCATTCTTGGTGAGGGTAAGATGCTACTCAAGGTCAGGGTCATATCGGTCTGGGCTACATGCTCAGAGAGCTCCTCTATGTCTCTTTTCATGTAGTCCAGGGAGGTATGTCTCAGGTCATTCACACCAGCATGGACAATGACTGAATCATATTTGTACTTGCCTTGGAGTGACCTGAGTGCTTGTGTTATGTGGCGGATCCTAGCGCCTGACAGGCTGCTCACCATGACCCTCTCCTTGTTCAGCCTGGTGAGCGGGACGTCAGTGTGCCTGACGATAGAGTCACCTATTACAAGTGTATCAGGTGTGTTGTTTAGTCTTAAGGGCTGTGACTGTTTGGCACACTGGCTTTGTGAGATATGTGTTGCACGTGTTTTGTTTTGGGGTAGCGGTTGCTATATCTAAACATACACCTATCAGATACATACAGTGTGACACATCTGGGAAGGTATACACAACAGTAATGTTTACACATGAAAAGGATATGGATATATACCAAGGGCGCCCACAGGCAGGTGCAAGGGGGCGAACTTGCACCCCCCCCCTGTAATCTGCTGACTAGTTAATCTTTTAATTTAAAATTAAAAAGTTATTTGGGCATTCTTCTTTAAGAATGCCCTTCAAGTCCAGGCGCAGATGCTGACATCATCGCTCGGTGCACAGTTTGCAAGTGGGAACTGAAACGGACAGTTTCAGATGGGTTTACTTTACCTGCACAAGCGGGAACTGAAACGGATGGTTTCAGATGGGTTTACTTTACCTGTGAGGAGGACTTCACTGAAGATAACAGACGGAGTAAGGTAGGTGTGTGAAATGGGTGGTTTTCAGATGGGTTTACTTTACCTGTGAGGAGGACTCCACTGAAGGTGTGTGTGTGTGTGTGTGTGAGTGTGTGTGTGTGTGTGTGTGTGTGTGTGTGTGTGTGTGTGTGTGTGTGTGTGTGTGTGTGTGTGTGTGTGTGTGTGTGTGTGTGTAAAATGCCCCAGGTGCTGCATGGTGGTGGGTAGAGAATAAGGCTTAAACCCTATACCTTTGGCTCAGGTGGCAAGAGCCTGAATTCCCTACCCACCATCATTTGTAAAAATGTTGCAGATTTTTCCCTCATACTTGTTTTGTTCCTCATAAAATCTGTGGTTTCTGTATTTTTGTGTCCTTGCAAAGCCAGTAGTACATTGATGCAGTAGTAGCATTGTTGCCTGACAGCTACATGTTCTGTGGTTTGATTCTTGGCTGGGGTGCCTTATCTTCTGTGTGGAGTCTGTATGCCCTCCCTGTTTTTGTTTCCTCCCATCTTACAAAGATGTGTCTGTCTGGAGTGTTTCTCCCTGGGCCTCTGCTAAAAATTAGCTTTTGTTCCAAGTCAGACTTTCCTGGTTAACAAATGTTAAAAATGACACGCATTTGAATATCAGACTTCATATTCTTCAGAAAGTGCATGGTAACACAAAAGCTTTTATTCTTGCAATTTTCTAAGTGTATAAGATGTTGTTGTTGTGTCTTTCGTCTTTTCCCAGTTAGAGGTCGCTACAGCGGTACTCCGGTACGCTAATGATTGGCAGTTGATTTTTACATGCTGAGTTGCCAGCCCTAACACACAACCTTCAACGAAGGTACACCCATTCACGCATGTCTCCACGCAGAAGACGCTGTAGCTAAGAGTCGAACCAGTCAGCGTCTTACTGTGAGGCAACAACGCTACCGCAGCACCACCACCGCAGATATAAGATGAATATTTGAAATTTATCCCTATTTTTGGGACTGTATTCCCCCATTATTGGCTTCATCCAGGTTTTGTGCTAAGGTTGAGAGCTATGGTAAGAACTGAATATGTTTGGGGGCTATATTCCCCCATTACTGGCTTCGTCCGGGTGTTTTTTGCTAAGAGGTTGAGAGCTATGATGAGAACTGAATTCAGTGAATGTTTGGGGGCTGTATTCACCCATTATTGGCTTTGTTCAGGTGTTTTGTGCTAAGAGGTTGACAGCTGTGCTATGGTGAGAACTGAATTCACTAAATGGTAGCCATTTAAGTTTCCGTCTTCCTCTTTCACAAAACAGCTGATTTGGCATAGTGGTATGTTGCTCTGACTGTTTTGCACAGGGTCCCCTGGGTTCAAGATGTGGCAGTGAAATGTATGGTGGTAATGCAGCATTTTATTCTAGCAACTTTCCAACATTATACAAGCAATGTTTAAAATGTGTCCCTGGTTTTTGGCCTTTTGCCCCCCCCAATAAATTTTGGCCTTTCTCAGATTTCTTGTGATGCGAAGTTCAGAGATACAGCTGAGTGTCGAGTAGATTTTACAAGGAGCTGAGAGCTGCAGGGGAACAAAAGTTTAGTGCTGCTTATGCTTAGTCTGCTTGCATTGTTAATAGCACAACAGGTAGTGTACTTGCTGAAGGCTGTGGGTTCACTCCCACAGTAGGTAGATGCATTGCTGATACCGTACTGTGTTGTAAAGGGGGTGGATGCTGCAGTCCTTTTTGGCAAAGATACCTAGTAACTATGAACCTGTTATCAGTTTGCTATCCATTCCCTATTGCGGTATTACTAGCTTATCATTTTTTTAATGCATGCAACATAGGCAATTTATTCTTCAAGGGCAACAGGCACTTTACTGTAGATGAAACAATGACATATAAAATTGTTTGCTAGCAGCAACCTCTTTATTAGTTACAGATTTCTTTAATGTGGATTTTACTACTTCAGGGATTGTGCATATTTACTGATACTGGTGGACTATAGAAGGTTGAGTAGACTTTTTATGATGGAAATGTTCTGAATTGGGCAGTTTTGTCATTGGTGTATGCATTTTGTTTCATTGTTTACTGGAAAAATGTTCAAAACAATAAATTTAAAATGCCCTCTAACAACTGTACTATATCGTTCAAGGAATATAATGTAACACAGTCAGGAAGGTGTATCAAAGAGCATGGGTATGTTTCATGTTCAAGGGGCCTATGATTTTGAAAACAGCCCAGAGTTAATCTGCCACTGGCAAAGTGTATTTTCTTTGAATGTGGGTTTCAATGCTGTTTCAATGCATGAGAGTTTCCAGGGCAGAGAAGTTTTAATGCTAAGTCTATTTTCATTGTGAGACTGCATTGCTTTGTTTAACAGATATCTATTAGGGTTTGTGCTGTAAAATGCAAAATAAAACTTTCAAATGAAATCTAAATCATCGCAGAATTAAAGCAGTATGCACATTACAGTGGTTATGGTAAATGGGGCAAAATAACCAAAGAATGGGACATTGGAATGGCTGCAGGGAGGAGGCTCCATTTGACCATGATTTTGTGAGGGGGGGAAGGGTAGCAAACTCAGACAGCCCCAGTTGAACTATACCTCTCAATTGTCCATATTTTTGCAGAATGAATAGATATTTGCTTCTTATTTTTGGTTTGTTCCTCATAAAATTTGTGGTTTTCTAGCAAATCATTTAGGAATGAAGTCATTAAATGACAGACATTGAGTTTTAGACGTCATAACCTTCAGAAAAATGCATGCTAATGCAAGACCTGTTATTCTATCAACTGTCTTAAGTTTATACAAGAGCAATTTTCAGTAGTGTTTGTATGTTCCCCAAATATATTTGGCCTTGCCCAGATTTCCTGCATTAAGAGGTTGAGAGGTATGTGCAAACTGCTTTGTAGAATTAGGAATATCCAAACCTCTCCATTGTCCCCAATTTTGGCTCAAAATGTTGCTCTCCCCTAATAATCCCTCCTCAAAATGGCAATTTTGGAAGAAAACGTGGAGGGTTTAAAATTATATATAACTGTAATGATCAGAGTTATTACTTTTATTTCAGAAATGCATGTAGATACTCTTATTTTGTTAGCTGCTCAAGTTAACAGTGTTAATATTAAAAAGGTGTCCCTTTTTTGACAGGTTCCCAGCTGTATTGTGTGGCAACTTTATATTTTTGCATCACATTTTTGGTCTGTTTTTCATAAAATTGTGGTTTTCTGGCAAATTAGTGGCAAATTATTAAAGATTGAAGTTAGAAAATAATGGCAGACATTTGAGTTTCAGATTTCATACCCTTCAGAAAATTCGTACTAATGCAAGACCTACTACTGTTCTATTATCTAAGTTAATAAGAGCAATATTTAAAAATTGTCCTTATTTTTGGGCCTGTGTCCCACTTCTAGTTCTATGTATGGCATTGTCCAGATTTCTTGCTCTGAAGTTGAAATGTATGAGTGTCAGAGCCATCACTGTCAGCGAGAGACATTTCAAATTGTGACATACTTGTTGCACCCCACTCCCCATTGTAGTCCCTCTGGATGTGTCCAAGGAAGGCAAGGAGCAGTTATGCAGTGTAAGTGTGCAGAGTATTCCCCCATCCAAGGTAGACCACATCTGTCCTTGATTCATCTGTCCTTGATTTTGCAGAATGTTCTGGTTTTCTGTCATATTTTTATACTGTTGATTTATGCTTCTTATTATTCAGGAAATGCATGCTGTCACAGTGCCTTGTTTAAGTAGCAATGATTTAATGACCATCAGGTAAGATTGTCAGAGATTGTAAGATGCAAGTAAGCTTTAATAAGCTTTAATAAGCATACTGTTAAAGAATTACCAGCATTGAAAGCCTTTTCGTTGTTGCCATGCTGAGAATATATATAAGCCTTGGATATTGAAATGCATATGACAGTATTTGTAATAAAAGGACAGGATTACAATATTTTCAGAAGCTCATTACATTTGTTGGAGACTTGCAGTCATCTTTTGTTGGAGACTTGCAGTCATCTTTGCAGGCTTACCCGTAAACTAAACAGAATGCCAATCTATCATGTGTGGTCCATAACTTGTGCAGGAATCCTTTAAGCAATTTATCTTGAGCTTGTTTTTTGCTTGCTGTTCATTTTTTACTTTGATCATGTCATTCCCATGAACCAAGTAGATAGTTGTGTCAGGCAGCAAGTCTTTTTTGGATAAGAAACAAATATTGTCTGTATAAGAAGGAGGTAGCATACCCCTCAGCTGTCCAGGTTTTTGCAGAATGTCCAGATTTTGTGCCCCATATTCTTCCTAAAAAGGATTAAAGTTGCTAAATAATGACAGACATTTGAGTTTTAGATGTCATATCCTATAGAAAAATGCATACAAACATCATCATCATCATCTTCTTTCGGTCACCACAGTGGATCATCTGTTTCCATTTCTTCCTGTTCTCTTCATCTTGCTCTGTCACACCAACCACCTGCATGTCCTCTCTCACCACATCCATAAACCTTATCTTAGGCCTTCCTCTTTTCCTGTTACCTGGTAGCTTCATCCTTGGCATAATTTTCCCAATATACTCAGCATCCCTCCTCAGCACATGTCCAAACCAACTTAATCTTGCCTCTCTGTCTTTGTCTCCAAACTTTCCAACCTGGGCTGACCATCTAATATACTTATTCCTAATCCTGTCCACCCTCGTCACACCCAGTGCAAATCTTAACATCTTTAACTCTGCCATATCCAGCTCAAACTCCTGCTTTTTTGTCAGTGCCACTGTCTCCAACCCATATAATATAGCTGGTCTCACTACCCTCTTGTAGACCTTCCCTTTCACTCTTACTGGTACTCGTCTGTCACAAATCACTCCTGACACTCTTCTCCACCCACTTCATCCTGCCTGTACTCTCTTCCACACTCACCATTACTCTGAACTATTGATCCAAAGTATTTAAACTCATCCACCTTTGACACCTCTACTCCTTGCATCCTCACCATTCATCTATCCTCCCTCTCATTCACACACATATATTCTGTCTTAGTCCTGCTGACCTTCATTCCTCTTCTCTCTAGAGCATATCTCCATCTCTCCAGGATCTCCTTGCATCCTCACCATTCCTCTATCCTCCCTCTCATTCACACACATATATTCTGTCTTAGTCCTGCTGACCTTCATTTCACTTCTCTCTAGAGCATATCTCCATCTCTCCAGGCTCTCCTCCACCTGTTCCCTACTCTCACTACAGATCACAATGTCATCTGCAAACATCATAGTCCATGGGGACTCCTGTCTGATCTCATCTGTCAACCTGTCCATCACCATTGCAAATAAGAAAGGGCTCAGAGCTGATCCTTGATGTTACCCCACCTCCACCTTAAACGCATCTGTCACTCCCACTGCAGACCTCACCGCTGTCACACTACCCTCGTAGATATCTTGTAACACTCTTACATACTTCTCTGACACTCCTGACTTCCTCATACAATAACACAATTCCTATCTAGGCACCCTGCCATATGCTTTCTCTAAGTCTACAAAAACAAAATGTAACTCCTTCTAACCTTCTCTGTACTTCTCCATCAACACTCTCAGAGCAAACATTGTGTCTGTAGTGCTCTTTCCTGGCATGAAACCATACTGCTGATCACTAATCATCACCTCCCTTCTTAACCTAGCTTCCACTACTCTTTTCCATAACTTCATGCTGTGACTGATCAATTTAATCCCTCTGTAGTTACTACAGATCTGCAGATCACCCTTATTCTTAAAAATCGGTACCAAAACACTTTTTCTCCATTCCTCAGGCATCCTCTCACATTCCAAGATTTCATTAAACAATCTGGTTAAAAACTCCACTGCCATTTCACCTAAACACCTCCATGCTTCCACAGGTATGTCATCTGGACCAACAGCCTTTTCATTCTTCATCCTCTTCATAGCTATCCTTACTTCCTCCTTGCTAATCCATTGTACTTCATGATTCACTATCCCCACATCATCCAACCTTCTCTCCCTCTCATTCTCTTCATTCATCAACCCCTCAAAGTACTCTTTCCATCTCCTCAACACACTCTCCTCACTTGTGAGTATGTTTCCCTCATTATCCTTAATCACCTTTACCTGCTGCAAATCTTTCCTAGCTCGGTCCCTCTGTCTAGCCAATCGGTAAATGTCCTTTTCTCCCTCCTTAGTATCCAACCTTTCATACAACTCTTCATATGCCTTATCCTTAGCCTTCGCCACCTCTCTCTTTGCCATGCACATCATCTCCTTATACTCCTGTCTACTTTCCTCATCTGTCTGACAATCCCACTTCTTCTTTGCAACCTCTTTCTCTGTATACTCTCCTGTACTTCCTCATTCCACCACCATGTCTCCTTATCGTCCTTCCTCTGTCCAGATGTCATACCAAGCACCTTTCTAGCCATCTCCCTTACTAGCTCTGCTGTAGTTACCCAGCTATTTGGTAACTCTTCACTGCCACCCAGTGCCTGTCTTAACTCATCCCTGAACTCCACCTCACAATTACCCCTTTTCAATTTCCACCATTTGATCCTTGGTGCTGCCCTCACACTCCTCCTCCTCTTCTTGATCACCGTCATCCTACAAACCGCCATCCTATGCTGCCTAACTACACTTTCCCCGGCCACCACTTTACAGTCTCCAATCTCCTTCAAACTGGCCCTCCTACATAAGATATAATCCACCTGTGTGCATCTTCTCCACTCTTGTATGTCACCCTATGCTCCTCCCTCTTGTTAAAATACGTATTCACCACAGCCATTTCCATCTTTTTCACAAAATCCACTGCCATCTGATCTTCTGCATTCCTTTGTTTAACACCATACCTACCCATCACTTCCTCATCCCCTCTGTTCTCTTCACCAACATGTCCATTGAAATCTGCTTCAATCACCACTGTCTCTCACCATTGGGTACAGTCATCACCACTTCATCCAACTCACTCCAAAATTTTTCTTTCTCATCCATTGCACACCCAACTTGTGGAGCATATGCACTAACAACATTCATCTTTACACCATCAATGTCCAGCTTCATAAACATCACTCTATCCAACACTCTTTTCACCTCCAAAACACTCTTAGCATACTGTTCCTTCAGGATAACTCCTACGCCATTTCTCCTCTCATCCACACCATGATAAAACAACTTGAACCCACCTCCGATACACCTAGCCTTACTCACTTCTATCTGGTCTCTTGCACACACAATATAGCAGCCTTCCTTCTGTTCATCATATCGGCTAGCTCTCTCCCTATACCAGTCATACTGCCAACATTCAAAGTTCCGACCCTCACTACCACAGTTATATATATATATATATATATATATATATATATATATATATATATATATATATATATATATATGTATGCGCATCCCATATGTACAGATATACCTATTTATGTCGCTATATATGTAGATATCTATAAATATATTTGCATATGTATCTAAACAGATATACCTATTTATGTCGATATATATAGCTAGCTATCCATAACTATATGTGAATATATATCTATATATCTGTATATGTATAGACATATATAGCTGTGTAGTGTATATGTATATATATATGTGTGTGTGTGTGTTTGTATATGTATGTATATATATATATATATATATATATATATATATATATATATATATATATGTATACATATGTGTATGTAGATATGTATATGTCTACATATCGTTCTATCTATATCTATATATATATATATATATATATATATATATATATATATATATATATAATTACCATATATCCAGAACATGGAGTGAAGTCCTACCTCAGCACCAATAGTCTCAACCTCTTAGTGCAAGGGGATTTTATGTATGTATTGCAGGTATACATGTAGACTGTTCCTACCGTAACAGGGTTGTCTTAACAGACATTTTGTGTGTGGGAGGTCACATCTGCTTTTGACATGTACGCCATCGGTTACTGACAGACATCCTAAGGACATCATAGTACAGTACCACTGATAGCACAGTAATGATCCTGTGGACAACAGCAGTGATATGACCAATATATGTGGACAGTCTGGCACTCTCTGATCAGTCCAGAGGTATACACAGATCCCCTTTGTGTGAGACATGCTGACCAAGCCTGACAATGTGGATGTTAATAGCCATGTACATGGGTATATCACGTAAATACTGGACTACATATGCCCCCACAGTTTATGCATTCACACACACCTGTCTGTCCTGACACATAATAACTGGTGGTGCAGAGGTCACATGGCCACATACTACCCAGTAGTTAGTGACATACATCTGTATAGAATCCCACTTCTTTGTTAGAAATACACAACAGTTATGGTGACCTGGCAGCAGTATGTCTTGCAAATATCTGGACATAACAGCACACTGGGTAATTACACTAAGCTTCTAGGCATCTAACAAAGCACTGTGCAAACTCCAGGCAGACTGCCACAACACTGGACTACATTTTGTATGGGGGAAATACACATGTACCTGCTAATATAGCAGGCTCTACAGGTATGTCACAGCACAGAGTAACAGACACCTGTGAGAAAGTGCATACCCACAACCAGTGTGAACACAGCCACAGCTACATATGGTACACAAACTTAATTTGACACTATATGGACTGTCTGATAAACACCATCCTCATATGTGCCACTCACACACTAATCCTACATAAACTGGGTCATGATACAGTGTGGTCCAATGCCTGTCTGTGGTATGGGACATGTGCGTGTTTGGCCCTACAAACATGTGAGCCAATAGGGTACCATACACTGGAGCAAAATGTAACAGCAGATAGAGCAGGACCAAGAACAATGGCATCTACCACAGTCTGTGTACAGGCCAAGACACATATTTACAATACACATGCTGTCAACAATCTCCATAAGTACACACACCCCAGTACTGTACACACAACTGCAGAATGCCCAGGTTATGTCCTCAGAAATAACCCCTACTATACATAACATGTCTAGCAGTCTGATATCTGACTGGCTTGTTATCAGATATGATGTCAATAAATAATAGTGTACAGAACATGCACCTCTTACTGCATGGCATATGTACAAAGGTTGACAGACTTGTGTCGGGAGCCACAAACACTGGGCCAATATTGGCATGTTGCTGTGATACCCTCACACATTTACTGTTGTAACAGGGTTTATTGTGACATATGTTCATGAGGGATATGAAGTCAGTAACTCTCATGGTTGTCACCATGTACTGACTGCAATCCTCAGACTATGCTTCTGCAGTTCTAAGATAGGTGATCTGTGAGTAACCCAAGAAACATAAGACTCCAAACACTGCCCAGTCTGCAGATAACCCTACAAGTGGGAGTTTCCTCAAACACATAACACTGTCATGACAGGTATTAAATCATGTAGACCAGCCATATCCACACACACCCTGTTAAACCAACATTACTCCAAATGCAGAAGAGCAACACTTACATTCTGTAGTCATATCTGGCACACCCCCTTCTGTTTGTTGGCCTGTCTTCACAGTGTATGTTGTTAGAGGTAAATCGCAGTACCATCAGTGATGCTGTTTGCCAAACACCAGCATGAGGTCCTGCTCACAGTGAATGAAAAGGCCCAATACCCACATGATGTTCCTAGATATTGGAGTGTGTTTCCATGCAATTGGCTATGAGAATGTTACCACAGCTGTTCCACATGCAATTAGCTAGTGGGGGACTGCACTTCGTGCAGAGGCCATCAGCTGATCATGAGCAACACTTACAAAACACAAGCTGCTTCCTAAGCAAAGTAAGTGTACTTCTTCACATCCACCAGAGAGGGAGTGAGAGTGACAGACAGAGGCAAAGTAAGACAGGGAGGGGGAGAGTAAAACCTAAGCATGTTTGTGTCACACACGTACCAGTATAGGGTTTCAAACCCCTGACTGACTATGTATTGATATTACATGTCTATGTAGTTATTGCATGCACCACAAAGCTCACATGTTGGGAAGCTGTCCACAGTATATCTAATGGTGAGTGACATCTGCAACAGTGATATAGGAGCAATAAGGTAGGTGTAGTACACATGCCTGTCCACATGAACAGGTGTCAATGTCGACACAGCTACACTCTCTCGGGGACTCACACACATTAACACAGTTGGCAGGGTCAGGAATGGACTTTCTAACTAGCTAGATTGCCACAATACAGTAATACACAGGTATCACATGCACCACAGGGGTTATCCGGGTGATATATGGGCAAAAGATATGTGAAGGTGTCTGACATCAGACAGCATGCTTCAGTAGGCCAATGGGAGGTGTAGTGAATGTGAATGGGGTCGAAATCATTATACTCCACACACACACACACACAGACACAGGGTGCCAGTACTGACACCTGTGTGGGCCAATCCAGACACTATACCCCTGAGCCACACCACAAACCTTTGTCATGTGGCCTGATGCCAGGAGCCATACAAGGCTAGGTGAAGAGTATACCTTAGCCCACACAGGTGGTTATTTTATTTACCATCCAGTCATCTGGGTTACTATTGTGGGTGGCCAGTGCTGTGCAGTGCTTGCCATGTATGGGTTCTGTAGTCCATGACATGGACGGTGTCTGGGATGTGCACACATCCCACATGCATGTTCTGTGACATGCAAAACTGTACCTGGGGTGTCTGGGCCATGTTGTCTACATAGATTGTTATCATCAGATGTGCCATACCTGGCATCATGTAGTGGGAACGGGCAATGGACACCAGGTTGACCCTGCACCCACATTGGCAGCATGATGCAGGTATTCCCAGGTGTCAGTAGCATCTGTCCATATAGGGCATGTGTTTAAGGCATGGTAGGTCATTTGTGGGTCACATTTGATGGCACTACAGTTGTTGCAGGCATCCAGTGGGAAACATAGTGAAGGGGCATTGTCTGCAATTATGTGCCTGTTGTAGTGATGGGCCAGGGTGCCATGCTCTCCGTAGTCTGATGCAATCACACCATGGTTACTATCTGTGGACAATATGCAGGGAACTACCAACAAAGTGGTTGTTGCCCAGCTGAGTGTGTTTGTGTATGAGACATGGGTGATACAAGGGTTCCCTAATTTCTAGTCTCGCAGTTGCCATATTTGGGATTAGAACTCCTACCTAACTCATACATCACACAACAGCATTATGCAGTTATAGTACATGCCACGGAGATTACGGGGCTACTCTTTCCACAAAGGTGCATTTCAAGTTGAATGACATCAGCAGGCTTGCCAAAGAAGGGAAATGGAGGTTGTATTGACTGTGAATGGCCTCAAAAGCATTGCTCCCTACACAGACAAACTAACACACACAGAAACATCCACACTTGCTGTGTTTGGGAATAGAACTCCTACCTAACTGGTATATCATACTACAGCATTCCGCAGTTATAGGGTGCACCACAGAGATTACTGGGCTACTCTTACCCCAAAGGTAAATTTCAAAGTGAATGACATCAGCAGGCTTGCCAAAGAAGGCCACTGGAGTTTGTAGTGACTGTGAATGGCCTCAAAAGCATTGCTCCTTACACAGACATATAAACATCCACACTTGCCATGTCTGGGAATAGAACCCCTACCAAAGTAGTATAGCACACTAATGCATTATGCAGTTATAGGACGCACCACAGAGATTACTGGGCTACTTATTCCCCAAAGGTGTACTTCAAGGTGAAGATATCAGCAGGCTTGCCAAAGTAGGGAAATGGAGGTTGTATTGACTGTGAATGGCCTCAAAAGCATTGCTCCCTACACAGACAAACTAACACACACAGAAACAGCCGCACTTGCTGTGTTTGGGAATAGAACTCCTACCTAACTAGTATATCATACTACAACATTCCGCAGTTATAGGGTGCACCACAGAGATTACTGGGCTACTCTTACCCCAAAGGTAAATTTCAAAGTGAATGACATCAGCAGGCTTGCCAAAGAAGGCCACTGGAGTTTGTAGTGACTGTGAATGGCCTCAAAAGCATCGCTCCTTACACAGACATATAAACATCCACACTTGCCATGTCTGGGAATAGAACCCTTACCAAACTAGTATAGCACACTAATGCATTATGCAGTTATAGGACGCACCACAGAAATTACTGGGCTACTTATTCCCCAAAGGTGTACTTCAAGGTGAAGATATCAGCAGGCTTGCTATAGTAGGGCAATGCAGAGTGCAGTGTGTGTGCATGGGCCATAACCCATTCATCTAGAGGCAGACACATCATACTCAGGTACACGCAGGTTTATATTCCACAGGTATGTGTGTACAACTGCTAAATGAGTACTGACATGTACAGTCATGCTGCACAGTTAGCACTAGCACCACAGACACTATAATACTGAGGGATTCCAGTGGCATATGTCTACAGTGATTGACATTTGCACATCATGTGGTTTTAGCCAATTGGATGTGTGCTGGGTGGGACAGACCTCATGATGGAAGGCTCTTTGTCACTGTCGCTATCTTCCACACATCTTTGTATGTGTACTTCTGACATATTATAGTGTGTTGTCCTTGGATATATGTGTGTATTCCTATTCAATGTTTGTGCAAAGCATGACTAGTGCATACTGAGGAGTGTATGCTCTAACATCTGTGACTGTCAGATAGGTATGGTCCACTGTTGTTGCCAGACATGGGCTTCATTTCTTTATGGGCTTCATTTCTTTGTGTGAGCATGCCCAGTATGACCTTTCAGTAGTTTGCTGTCTGACATGGCCTTCCTTTCAGTAGTTTGTTGTCTGACATGGCCTTCATTTCTCTAAGTGTGGGAGCATACCCAGTATGACCTTCTGTATTGAATGTGTGAATCCATTCCAGGTAGATTGTACTCCAGTGCAGACATTTGTGTTCTACACCTACAGGTAGCAAACTGTTTCTGCAGGATGTCTGTAGATCAGTTGACAATATGGGGTCAAAATGGGCAAAGGATAGTGGGTTACTGTAGGTAATTGTGTCTGTGCTGCTTCTGCTACATGGTCTTGGTGTTAGCAGAGATATTCAGAGATATGTACTGTTATACACTGTGATGTTTTATGTAATCAAGTACTGTCCAGCAGACATATTTGCTTGCAGTGATGTCCTCGGGAACACAGGGTGACTGCAGCAGTGTCCAGTATTGTGGTCAGCAGACTACATATTCTTGCACACTCATGCCATTCTGGAGGGGAAGCTGCAGACACTTGCTGCTGGGTCTGTGTAAATGGTTCAGCACCTTGGTACAGTAGTGGCAGAGGATCCCATGCTTGAACATCCACTGACATGACAGTATGGCCATAGCTTGATGTGACGATACCTCACAGCTGTACAGATTCACACAGGTTACTCAGAGGTAGGGGTCATAATTCTGGACATTACCCCTACACATTGTGGTTTACGTGCATGTTTGTAGCCACCTATTGTTGTCTATGCAGCCAAGGATAGTATGTGCACATTGCTGAGTTTCGGACTTCACGAACTCCATACCACCCATGCTCCCACCCCCCTCTATTATTCTATCCTCTTCCATACATTGCGCGGACATTCTCTGATATTTTCCCTATAGTTATCACCTCATCACAATAGTAATTTGGTGTTGGTCCACTGTTCATGCAGTGGGACATGGTAGACATGTTACTGTGATTTGTCCACATGATCTTGCATTTGGGTTCTGTGGACTGTGTTATGTTGTTGTTTGGGAGTATATGACATAACATACACTGGCAGTACGGGTGAGACACAGGCCTTTGGCAGTGGACTGTAGGCCATTTGGTAGTGATGCAGGCCAGCTGTAGCAGGCAGTTGCATTCTGTCAGTCCTACAGTCCCAGACTGCAATACACTATATTCCCCTGGGATGACAGGGTAGGTGTGCAAGGTGTTCATGCCTGTACTTTCTGTCAGTATTGGTCTAGTGGTGTGGATGCTTACAGGGTGCTGCTTACAGCTAGTGACACAGCTGCATGGGACACCTGCTCTGCATGCTGCATTCTTTTGCTGTTGCCATACACAGGTGGGGGTCATATTGTACTCATTCCCAACAGCAGGGTTAAGGCCAGAGAGGTACCTGTGGGTGGTGGTGGGGTGAGTTGGGTGCGTGTGTGCTATGAACACTACTTGCATCTGACTCACAGATATGCATGGGGCATTCCACTTATGCTGGCTTGTGCAGGGACATCAGCTTTTTCTCAATACATCATTCTTATGACCTTCGTGGCCTGCCAGTGTTTGGCCAGATGACATTGGTTTTCCCTATTACAAGCCCAGTTAATGTGCTGCAAACCTGTATGTACAATTCCAAGGGTGTGTCCATTGGACAGTTACATATTATACTCTGTCTGTCTGGGGTACTTCTCCTTGTGTACTGCTTGTATACCTGGGCTGACAGTCATGCCATGTCCATCTTTGAGATGGTGACACATATTACTTCCAAACATTTACTATGGCTTACTGCTGGGAAGTGTTATTCTGGGAAGCATTGTGTTTGGCACTGCAGTTGTGAGAACTTGGCCCTGTCATTGGCAGTACTGGACAATGGCCACCAGGACAAACCTCACCATGCATACATACTGACCACTCTCACACAATATGCAACACACACCAACCTAACACATGCAGCCCTGCATATTGTACACATGCTACAATCTATCCTGCTACATTGGCCAGCTCAGGTAATCTGTCTTCCACTGTTATTATACCTACACATGCATGTTACTACATTTCTACATAGGATTGGTGGGACACACCCGTGTGTTACTACGTGTCAACATAGGATTGGGGGTGCACACCTTACTGTAACTAAATTTCTACATAGGATTGGGGGGGGCACACCTGCTTTTAGTATGTGTCTATATAGGATTGGGGGGCACACCTGCCTGTTATTACATTTCTACATAGGGTGGGGGAAGCACACCTGACTGTTACTACATTTCTAGATAGGATTGGGAGGGGGCACACCTGACTGCTACTACATTTCAACATAGGATTGGGGGGGGGGCACACGTGACTGTTACTACATTTCTACATAAGATTGGAGGGGCACACAATACTTGTACACATTTGCTATGACTGTACTAGTATGTCAGGTACTCCATTTCATTCTGTATTCTAACCTAACATGCTGACTAGATGCATATCAGTGTACTACAGGTCTTAGGTTTGATTGATCTACATTTCAGTTTCTGACTTCTTACCCTTCAGAACTAACATCCCACTGCCTGACCTGTTGCAGTCTGTGTGTGTAGGCCTGGGGGGAGGTTACCCATAGCCATTAGTCAGAGGCCTTAGCGCAGCCTTTGTTTGTATTTGTCTACCCCTGTCCTACTGGCTGGGACTGATGTTGGGTATGTGAGCCTCCCTGACTGGCATGTGTATGTCATATGGACACACATGTGGCCCAGCACATTTCCTGCAGTGGGTTTTGTCACCTTGTCTAGTACCGGCTACTATGGTGACACCAGTATGTGTTACAGATCTCATGCTGCCACTATAGGTGTCTACTATCTGCTGGCATCCCATTCAGCCACCAGATTCCCTTGTATGCTCACATTCATACCATAGATACAGGTAACAACACATACTACTTCATTTGGCAATTGGTAGGAAGAGTGATTTACCTTGTGGCTGTGCCAGTATTGAGGATGGTGCTGGAGGGCTGTCTATGTCAGATGCACATAGTACACTCCCTATACATGTTAGGCACAGGTACTGTCATGTTTGGCATCCCTTTTACTGTATGTGCGAGTCAGAGAGAGGTGTCATTCCCTGGGTCCCTACTGTGTCAGTGTATGTGCTATGTGTTGCCTCTTTGCCAAGGCCAGGGCATACTGTGCACACCTCCTTCTGCCTATTGGGGCAGGCTCAGGTTGTTCCTCCTCTGAGTCACTCTGTGCCTGTGCAGGCCTTGGCAATGGTGGGAGGGGGGCTGTGTGGCCCTGCCCCATGCTGTTTCTGCTGCAGCTGTTTCCGCAGGGTCATATTGTGTAGCATGGCACATACAATGCCAATTTGGGTACATGTAGTTGGTGAGTGCTGCAAGGCTCAACCGGATGTGTCCAGGCACTGGAACCATGACTTGAGCATCCCAAACACATGCTCTATTATGATTCTGGTCTGTGCGTGTGCTTTATTATGGAGTTCTTGTTCGGGTGTGTGTGCATTTCTCATGGGTGTCATCAGCCATGGCTCCAGTGTGTAACCAACATCTCCCACTAGGTGACTGTAAGGGATGTCCCCATTGGTAAATCTCTGGTACAGCTGCATCAGATGCCAGATGTGGGAGTCATGATAGCTTCCAGGGCAGCCAGCACACGCATTCATTATAATGCCCTGGGCATCACACATGACCTGGCAGTTGATGGAGGGGAAGCCCTTGCAGTTGATATAGACTCTACCCTGCTCACTGGGTGGGGCTTTGATGCATATGTGCATGCAGTCTATAGCACCCACTACCTCAGGGTGTTCTGTTATTTGGTGGAAGAGACGCATATTGCTCGCCAATGCCTCACGGGTGTTGGTAAAATATACGTGCTCACCAGCATGTGCTGACATGGCATCCAGGAACTGGTGGAGTACACTGGATGCTGATGCCTGTGAGATCCCCATGATATACCCTGTTGGCCTTTGGAAGGTACCTGTGGCTAGTATTCTTAGGCTTACACATACCTTGGTATCCACTGGGATGGGTTCCCCTCTGTTAGTTCTGTGTGTTAGGCGTGGCCAGCACAGCTTAACAATTTGCTGTAGGAGGCCCCTGTCCACCTTATAGCATTCCACTATCTCCAGCTCATGTAGCCCCTGGTAGGTTACCCTGGGTCTGTACACTCTTCTCCGTCTCCTCACTGTGGGTTGGTCGACAGCATTCTCATCCTCACCACCCTCAGCCTCTTCCACATGTTGATGTATGATAGCTGCTGCAGCCCCTATCATTTTGTTGCTTTTGTTTGTTAAAATTTCCCTGCTTGTGTACACCGGTGGTGTAGAGTATGTGGGAAAACCAGAGGGAAAGGTGTTTGCATAGTTTCTAGTAGTGTTCTGGGCTGGGCTGGGCTGCTGCCTGTGTAATTGGATGATTCTGATACATTTCATCTGCCAGCTATGCTAGTTCTCCTTGATTACCTTCCTACTGCTGTTTTCCCTTCCCATTGCCTTCCCGTTTAAGCCAAGAGGCACGCCACGCAAACACAGTGCTCAGATGTGCATGGAGCTGCTATTTCCTGGTTTACTTTTTTTTCCCTTTAAAACACGGTTTGCGGTGCGCACACCTGCTTAGGCAATCTAAAGAGTGCTAGGCAGCCTCAGACACACCCCTTTGCTTAGCTCTGCTAAGCTAATGACAAACCTGAGTCACAGGGCTCCAATACACTTACAGTATTCCTCACATACCCCCCTATGATGTCAGCTAACTCCTAGGCTTGAACCATGCTATTCCTGCACTTACACTGTTGGGTGCTGGCTAGCATTGAGGGGAAATCTGGGATTCAGTATCATTCCCCTCATTTGCATAGGATTGCCTGCTAATGCATAGTTACAGGTCCCACACTGAGCCTTCCCCCTTAGCAACCACTATTCACTGGCCATGTCATCTTCTGCCTGCCATTGAGTATTATGGCAAAATAGTGATCTTGGTTAGAATGCTTATTTCAGGTTATTTTTTATAATTTCGGCCCAAACCTGTTTGCGAGCCGCTGCCCTATGCTTAAACAGCCGAAACTGGCTAAAAAAAATTAATGTTATTTTTGTTTTTTGCCAACTGTTTTCCACGTCAATGGCCATATATTTGTCCATTGGCATGCTTAACACATACTATACAGCCTTTATTTGGAGCTGTCATGGCTCCGTTTTGTAGTTTGCAGAAACATACTCTGTTACTAACCGAGTACATTTCTGCACACTACACTAGTCCTACCTGGTTGGCTGACAGCTTCCTGGATCACAAATTCACCTCATTTGCATGGTTTTCACCTGCAAATGGTGTAATTTGCATACAGGAGCTGTGTCCTTGCAGGAATAGTGCAGGAGCGCTCGTGCACATCCCTGCAGCTTATGCTTGGATTGCACGGTGGCCATATTGCCTCCAGTAGCTCCTGCACTATTCCTGCACACCGTGCACGGCTTGCTGAATACGGGGGTTGATTTGCAAAGTTGAACATAATGCCTGATATATTGTCACTTGTTTACTAGGCAAAATGCAAATATTAAGAGTAAAAATGTGCACAGTCTGAGATAAACATGATTTTTGTATAAACATTTTGTGTGTGTGTTCATACCTCTCAGCTGTACAGATTTTTGCAGAATGTCCAGATTTTCTCCTGAAAATTTTGGTCTGTTCCTTATAAAATTTATGTTTTTCTGGCAAATCACTTGGAGGATCTGAGGAATGAAATTACTAAATAATGACAAACACTTGAGTTTCAGACTTCATATCCCTTAGAACATTTTAACACAAAACATGTTATTCTATCTACTTTCTAAGTTTGTAAGAGCACTGTTTAAAATCTGTCCCTATTTTTGGGCCTTTGTCCTCCCATAATGCAAGGTTTTGTCCTGATTTCTTGAGTTAAGTGGTTGAAAGATGTGTGTGTGTGTGTGTGTGTGTGTGTGTGTGTGTGTGTGTGTGTGTGTGTGTGTGTGTGTGTGTGTGTGTCTGTGTGTGTGTGCTTGTGTGCGTGTGTGCGTGTGTGTGTGTGTGTGTGTGTATGCATGCATGTGTTTATGTGTGTGTGTGTGTGTGTGTGTGTGTGTGTGTGTGTGTGTATATGTAGCTATGTATACAACAGTGTACCTGTGTGTATGTGCATGTGAGTGTTTGCGACTTTCTGGGTTTATATCCATGTGTATTTCATAAGTCCATAACTGCTAAGAAGTTTTTGTTAGCAATAATTTGCAACAGATATCCTGGTATTCTCAGGAATATTGCAACAGATGTTAGTTAACAGCATGTCTAATAAAACAATTCCCATTCAGGAGCATTTAATGTATTGCTAATTGCGTAACTAAATCAGGACTCAAAAGAGTGAAGCCCTAGCAACAAAAGAATAAGAGACACCTGTCCTGGCTCCCAGCCAAGAAGGTAAGATAAACATTGAATGTGATAAAAGGGAGAAAGAAAATGTAAAGTGTCTGCAGCTTCTGTTTATTAATTACTTACTGAATGAGAACAAAAGCATCTTAGTGTTTCAACGCCTCATTAAGTCAGTGATGAGACCCATAAGACAAATTGATAACAGAGAGCAGAAAACAGCAAAACAATCAATAACAAATACTGTACAGCAGCCCAAAACAATCAACAATAACAAATACTGTACAGCAGCGTGAACTCAGCTCAGGCGATTCAGACAGATAACAAATACTGTACAGCAGCCTGAACTCAGTTCAGGCGATTCAAACAGATAACAAATACTGTACAGCAGCCTGAACTCAGCTCAGGCGATTCAGACAGATAACAAATACTGTACAGCAGCCTGAACTCAGCTCAGGCGATTCAGACAGATAACAAATACTGTACAGCAGCCTGAACTCAGCTCAGGCGATTCAGACAGATAACAAATACTGTACAGCAGCCTGAACTCAGCTCAGGCGATTCAGACAGATAACAAATACTGTACAGCAGCCTGAACTCAGCTCAGGCGATTCAGACAGATAACAAATACTGTACAGCAGCCTGAACTCAGCTCAGGCGATTCAGACAGATAACAAATACTGTACAGCAGCCTGAACTCAGCTCAGGCGATTCAGACAGATAACAAATACTGTACAGCAGCCTGAACTCAGCTCAGGCGATTCAGACAGATAACAAATACTGTACAGCAGCCTGAACTCAGCTCAGGCGATTCAAACAGATAACAAATACTGTACAGCAGCCTGAACTCAGCTCAGGCGATTCAAACAGATAACAAATACTGTACAGCAGCCTGAACTCAGCTCAGGCGATTCAAACAGATGTAGAATGCTGGCATGTATTTACACTTTATTTTAGTTCAGTTATTTATTTGTTTGTTTACTTATTTATTGATTGATTGATTGATTGATTGATTGATTGATTGATTGATTGATTGATTGATTGATTAATTGATGATTGACTGGAACGTATCATCATGGAACTCACAAAGACATTGGTAACCTCCAAACTCTGGACCCCACCCAGTTTGGGTTTGTCAAAGGAAGATCGTGCCTTCTGAACCTGATTGACTTCTTTGAGGCAGTCACCAAAGCCGTAGACGAGGGTAAGGTGGTTCACACAGCCTATCTTGACCATGTCAAGGCTTTCAACACCATTCCCCCATTCTGGAATTATAGCTAAACTCTCTAAACTAGGTATAAATCCCTACATTACAAGGTGGATTGCCAACTGGCACACTGACAGAACCCACACTGTAAAAGTTGCAGATTTCAAATCAGTTACAGATTTCAAATCTGACTTCAAACCAGTGACAAGTGGAGTACCACAGGGTTCAGTCCTGGGACCTCTCCTGTTTGGTATCTACTTCTCTGAAGTACAGGCTAACACAGGAGGCCTCTGGCTAATGAAGGTCGCAGATGACTAGGAGCCATATTCGAGTCCCCAAATGATGTGGACATCCTACAAAAGGGCCTCACTGAGACAGATGCCTGGTGTCAGAGGCATGGCCTCAAGCTCAATTCCAAAAAGTGCATTGTCATCCCTTTTGGTAAAAACTCTGTACCCATGAACTACCACATAAACGGCAGACTACTTAATGCCGAATGTGTGATAAGAGACCTTGGGACCCAAGTGGACAATAGTCTCTCCTTTGATAATCACATCGCCATAGTAGTCAGAAAATCCTTCTATGAGGCACACCTCATCACAAATAGGTTCTCATCCAGGAAAAAGGAGGTCATTGTTCCCCCCTACTCGGCACTCATTAGGTCCATTATAGAGTACAGCGCCCCTTTTGTAATGTACCTCACAAGACATCTGCAGCAGCTGGAAAGGCCACAGAAGTACCTCACAAAGAGGATTACTGGTCTCAAACAGATGCCCTACACTGACATCTCAAAAAACTCCAGCTTTACTCCGTAGCATATCGCTTACTCCAAGGTGATCTCTACCTAACATATAAAGCTATGTTAAATCCAGAGCTGTTGGACATGCTGCACCTAAAGAAATCCCAATCCCTCCGAGCTACATGCTCTAGGGACCTAAACCTTGCCACCACAATACACAGGACATGCTGGAGGGATAGATTCCTGTCCTAGAGACTTCCTATACTGTGAAACAAGCTACCCATCTATGTCAAGCAAAGTTCCTCATTAGCACTCTTCAAGAAAAATCTTGATGAGTGGATGGGAAATAGGAAATATACCCCAGGGATCACTTCTGTGGCTCTGCTCAACAGGGGCACAGGAAATTAACTTTCTTGGTTGGCGTAAGCCAGGGAACCTTGTTGGCTAGGCCTACTTAGGCCCTTGGGCCGATAGCCTAGTACCTACCTATGAACCTATGAACCTATGATTGATTTTTTGATTTATTTGTCGATTCATTCATTTATTCAGTTTGGTAACTGGACTAGAGCACCGATCCAAATGGACCTATTTCAGTCTCATCTGGGACAAATGTAAATGACAGTAGACAAGTTAACAACAATTATTATGAATGCTAACAAAAGTGTGAAGCTAGCAAAGAATCAATAACAGGAATAATAAAGTGGACAATATTAGAGACAATAGGAAGGGATACTTAGAGTAAGGAGGGGAGAAAAAGGAGAAGAAAAGAGTGATATAGTGAAGGGATAGAGCACAAAGTATGGTGAGAACACACAGAAATTAACTTTATACTATATATATATATATATACATACGTACATACAATGTGGAAGATGCAACTGTAACAATTGTTAAGCACAGCATGTGCCTTTTTTCAGTATAGTGGAGATCATAGGTTAGTACTAAGCTAACTGCCCTGGCAAGCCATTTGAAGCCTAGCCAATTATCCCTTGTGAGACTCAAACCCTGCATCTTGTGTTTGCAAGGCAAACACCTTAACCATTAGGCCACCCTCCCAACCACTAGCTACATGTCACTGAATGTAGCTAAAAAATAAAAGATTAGAAAATATTTCTCTTATACAATATATTGTCAGAAGTACTATTTATTTTTAATTTATTACATGTCATTTTTTACTATTTCTTATTTCCCAGTATTTCACATATGGCTGTAATATACTGTGGAAGTTAGAGTGCTTACAGTAGATGGATTTGCATCCCTTTCCCTGGTGGCTCTTTAGCTATTTGAATTTTTTTTCTTTGTTTTACTCTTCTATACTTGCACTGCTGGTGGGGGGGGTCACATAGTTATGGGATTGCCAGCTGGCTTGGATTCTGCAAATTATGCCACTGTTCATGGACCTTCCTTGCCTCAAGAGACAATGGCTTTGGAGCTGATTACAGTTGATTTGGTGGAGCAGGGGTATAGCCCCCTACATGAGGTGTGTGGTGGACTCTCTCTCACAAAGAAAATTTGCCTGCTGCTTTTCTCATTTATTGAAATTCAGATCATTTTGTTTTATTTAAAATGCCTGTTGATAAACTGCAGTCTGATGAACTTCCCAGGATACATCATCTGTCAAATACTATGTGTGTGTATATGTAGCTATGTATACAACAGTGTTGCTTTTGTTGGTGGCATAGAGAGGGATAAAGCCCTGACTACAGCCCAAGTTGCTTAATTCTGAGAAGCAGCTTGGTTATTTGATGGCACAGGCAGGGATGATGGGCCTGTCCATCCTGTGGAGAGGGAACGGTGGTTCAAGTCTAGCTTGCACCACTACTCTAATGGTAGTGCTTCAACTGAAGAACAGACACCCATCGTGATGTTTGGAGCTGGTGCTGGAAAGATGTATCTGTGGCTGCCCGTGCTGGTGACAGTAGCCCCTGTGAGCACATGCACAGACAAAGGGGTCTAGGCAGCCTCTGCAGTGATGTAAGTGCTCACATTACCACTTGGGGCAGGGTTAGACTAAAAAAAAAACCTGCTCTTATTATTAAGCTGTTAGTGAAAACAAAAAGCACTCCCATATCTGCCTAAATGTTGGCATCCCCTCATACAATGTAGTCCTTGATCAAAAGAACACTTGATGGCTGTCTGTCATGTGGCAAAAATAAATCAACAAAGTGCTACTTTTCAGATACTTGGTAGCAAAAGTTCAAAATAGTTATTTATTTACTTACTGTTTGGTAACAGGGTAGAGACCCTTTTCAGCCAGAACCTTTGCTCTGAGATAATAACAAAGTACAAGCAAACATAAGTTATTGACCATGTATGACATAGTGTTAAGTTTACATAATTGCAAAACTTTAGAAAGTTTGTACACAGTAATTACAGATTTTTTTATGAAGTAGAATGTTGTACAGTTCTTATACATTTCTGGGGTGCCGTCTGTGCAGAGTCTGCATGTCCTCCCTGTGTTCGCATGGGCTTCCTCTGGGTGCTCCAGTTTTCTCCCACATTCCAAAGACATGCAGCAGGTGGATTGGTCACACTAAATTAGCCCTAGGTATGAGTGTGTGTGTGTGAGTGTATGGAATAGGTGAATTACAGCAGCAGGGCTAGCCACCTGGCAATGTAAACCTTGTCTCTAGATGATTATCACTGTTGAAGTGACACCCTCTCCCCATATGCAAAAATAGGAAAAGGGGTTGAGGATGGATAGATGGCTAGAGCACAAAGTATAAAAGATAGCAAAGGTAAGGTAAGGTAAGGACATGCAGAAATTAACTATACCCAATATATACAATGTGGAAGATGTAAACGTAACAATCGTTAATGAGTTGCAATACAGTCTGGCTGCATGAAATTGGTTCTTGGTTAAAGAACCTGGTTAAAGATTTAAGAAAAGAAAAAGCTCAAATGGATGTGAACAAAAAAATAATTATTTACAGAGACAGACCAGAGGCTAAGAAGAAAAGTAAGAAGTGCTGTTAAATGGCAAAGGAAATATAGGTTCATAGGTTCACTGGAGTATATTAAGCCATCATCCCTGCTGGGATATTTTAAGCCTAGCCGTATTGCTAATTTTTACTGGCTTTGTTATCTCATAGGTATTTAGTTATCCTTGCTATAATTTTATTTAAACAATTTTTACTTGTATGGGATAAATTGCTTGGGTCACACCTGTACAGTTGAGAGACTGTAATTATTTTAAAAAAATTCTGTCTTTTAAACAGTTTATTAGTACATGTGGCAATGTTCTCCATGATTCTTCCCATCTATTAAATGGATGAATCTGTATGTTCCAGTACAAAGCATGTAATACCAAGTTATAGAATTAGTTTATGAACAATAAAGGTTAATCTGAATGGTGAGTCACTTTTTGTAAGAAGGAATGGAGCACAGCAATGGAAAAGAGTGGTACAAATGAAGGGAAGGGACTGCGATACACTGCCCTGCAGACAGAAACTGAACGACTCTATAAACACCAATTATTTTCAGATACGTTTTTGTAGCTGAGGAAAAGGACAACATATTGATAGAAAGAAATGACAGAAAATGATGGGAGACCAGAGCTTGGCAGAGCTTAGGTAGAGCAATTGTACTATAAGTATATCCAGGAGCAGTTCTTTATGACATTGTATATCTAAGATATTTCACACAATAAGAAGCAGAACCTAAATGTGAAGGCAAAATCTTAGCTCTGTGATTCTCGTATGGAGTCGGAGCAAGGATCTCTAATGCACAAGAAAACAACTACCAAAGGAGGAGGAAACAATATATTTCAGTATAAACATGGTGGCAGAACAAATGCATAAAAAAGTATGTGATGGACTTGAAGCGTGGCGACTGTAACAGATCGGGCATGCATAAGAACATCACTGCAATGCAGCCGATTTGCAGAACAGTGGGGAAATCTAACCTGAACTCAAAGAGGACAAAACATGTGTAAACCAAAACAAAAGAACATAAGAACATAATCCAGTTCTCAAAAGAGGAGTAAGAATATATAAAAACGAATAAGAAGTGAATAAAACATAAGGTAAATTGGGGATTTAGGAAAGAAATACCAACATAAAATAAAGAAGAAGGAAGGTATGGCTAAAATGAATACCTGTGTGATGACATTTCTCCATGTTAGAGAAAAAAAATAGTTACTGCCCAGAAAGTATGTGTGAAGGCTGCCAGCCCAGCTAGCTGGAATTTTGTAAATAATTCTATTTGTGAATAGTAATATGATTTGTATGTTTGTGTTACAAATATAAGAAAACTATATTTTATGTGTATATTAAACTACTGGTGTGTTGAAATGTATGTTCTGTACTGAGCTTCAAGAATGTAACCACAGTGTACCTTGCTGGAAAAAGAGCAGAAATATGTGTACAGTATATGCCTGTGTAAATGTGTGTTTTCTTAGTAGCTGGACATACAGAGTTAACTTGCAAACTCTGAGAAAATAAGTAAAGAGTTTTACGATGTGTTATAAAGTTAGTTAATACAGCAGAAAGACAGGATGTGTACAGCTAGAAATTCTTTCTATTGTCCGGAAACAGAAATAATTACAGGTTTCAAATGTAAAAGTGTTTGGCTGTTTTACAACTTCCACTGCTAGGCCAATTTCTGGGAGATAAGTATTTTTCACAGAGAAATGTTAAATTCTGTTGGTATCTGTTAGCCTGGGAACTAAAGGCAGATGTCAAAGAATGATGTAATCTGAGATAGCCCATCAGTAATGTTTGATATAATTTAAGAACTATCTCAGAGAGTGAGTCTGTGCATTTTGTATTTGTCTTGGATCTGAACACATCCATCTTCAGCACTTCTTATCTGTATTTGCCTGGCTCTGTAAGTAAGACTTAGACCATAGTATATATGTTTTCTGTATTTATGTGAGACTGTCCTGCAATGTTGTTTTAAAATATTCCTGTGATTCTGAACTCTGTTGTCACTGTATTGAGTTATTGAGTATTGTCTTGTGCTTTTATTATTTATTATTAAATATATTTAAACCTTTTAATTGTGGCTGGTTTGTTTAGAGATATTTAACCTCTTAGAGTACTTGCATTTATTTGGTGACACTGTATAGGCCACTTTTAAATAGCCTTAAAAGTCTTGGACACACTTACCATTTAAATAATAGTAACATTACACAGTAAGATTGGTCACCCTTTGGGAAGGGCCTTATAGTAGCTGATAAGAGTGGTTTGTGGCAGTTGGCACTACCTTATAGTCTGGGCAGAGGGTGGCATAGCTAGTGAAGTTGTGCCTACCTTCCCCAGGAGTGTCTGTGTGTTTTTATATAAATCAAATCTCAAAGTGTGTGTGTGTGTGTGTGTGTGTGTGTGTGTTTATATGTGTCAGCTACTTGGGCAGGAGCACGAAACACTGGTTGGACAGAGAGGGTGTGGGAGGTTTTGGCTTGACCACTCGGCTGAGATCTTAACCTTATAGCTGTGCCAGTGGGGAGTCTTATTGGTGATTTGGATAAAGAGAGAGAAACCAGACCCAGACTGACTGTGACCTTTTTATTTTTTATTTATTTATTTAACATTTGATAACCAGGAAAGTCTGACTTGGAACATAGCCAATTTTCAGCAGAGGCCCAGGGGGAGAAATGCTCCAGATGCATGTCTTTGAAGCTCTGTGTGCTCTTATGGGGAATTGTACTTCACTGTGTGTGTACTTGTCATCCTCCCAATGTGCACATCCCTCACTGATGCTAGTGGTGAGAATTGAGGCTCCTTGATTACTGGGCTAGTGCAGGGACATCACAGTATGCGCTAACCCTTATGTAATTTATTCTGAGTGGAAAATAACATAGTCTCAACTTGCAGACACTGATGATCTTGACAAAGGATCTTGAAAAGTAGGTACATCAGACTAAAAATCAGTACAGCTAATAAGAGTGTAATTTGTATAACTCCTCCCACTTCTAGTAGGATTCCAGCAAGACTGCTGAATACTAAAACTCAGAAGCACACTTAAAAAGCAGAGTGACAAATCACAGAAAATAAAAGCAAAATAATATTTTATTCACATCGTGTTGACTATGAATTAACTGATCAGAAAGTGAAAAAAAATAATTATTTCCTCAAAAGCATGAATACACTCACAAACAGAAATTGTAAAGCCCAAAGTATTTTCTTTATTTATTTCTTTATTTCTTTATTATTTTATATCTAGAGGAGCTTAGAGGACTAAAACAAACTACAATTCTGACAACAGATCTGCAAGTCATTGCACCTTTGAAATCTGGATGAAACATAAAATCTTAACAGAAAATCCTAACTTGTCAGATTTTCACAGAATGTCTAGATTTTTGCCTGATAGTTTTGGTTTGCTACTTGTAAAAGGTGTGGTTTTCTGGAAAATCACTCAGGGTTGAAGTCACTACATTGGAGTTTCAGACTTAATATCCTTCAGAAAAATGCATGCTAACACAATTCAGGTTATTCTAGCAACTTTCTAAGTTTATAAGAGTAATATTTAAAATCTGTCCCTATTGTTGGACCTTTGTCTCACATTATTTTAGGGTCTATATTAAAGAAATGAAAGTTTATCTAATCGAAAGCTGACATCATTGGAAATCCCAGAACTCGAAATCACAATTATGAGATTGTGGTACAGTGAAGATGGGAATATTTGCCCTTTCCTCACTGTAGTGTGATCTTGTTTTTGGAATATATATTTAGCGGGTGGGGGGGTGTGTGCTGCCCCCCCCACAATTGCAATTTTGATTTCCAGGATTTTCGGTGATATCAGCATTCGATTAGATAAACTTTCATTTATCTAATCTAGACCCTTATTGTAGACTTTGTCCAGACTTATTACACTAAGAGGTTAAGAGGTATGAATGTAGGATTCAGAATGACAGAAGTACCTGGAAGCATTCACCAAGAACAGATATCTAACAGAAACCCTGAATTTATTACTGGTAGGTAAAATACCTGGTTGATCGTAAACCTTTCTAGATAACAGCAGTATTTGTTTAGGTTGTAATTTAATACTTGTCAATATGCATCAGAAAAGTGATTAGTAAATGCAAAAAGAATATTCTGTAACTGCAAAATGATACTTTGTTAGACTGTAATAAAGTAGTCAAGAGAACCATGCTCAGTCTTTTAAATCCTAGGGAGAAAAAAACTCACTTTCTTTTCTCTGGGTCTACTGTATTAAAAAATACAAGGCTTGTTTTAATATTGTCATACATTCAAATATTAATATTAACCACACCCACAGTGAGTCTCCCCTTATCTTGACAAATTCTAAATGAATTTACACTTCAGGAAATTATACAAGTATAACTTTAACTTTGGAAGATATGCTATATCAGGGTCAAATTAGTGAGGTAGAATATGGCTATTTAAGGAATGAGTACCCCATGATTCCTTGTATATTTGTAATACCAAAGATCCACAAAGGGTTACAGAATCCAAAAATTTGACCCATAGTAGATGGAAAACATTTCAAGACCTGTTTTATTAGTAAATACTTGGATGTCCAATTACAAAAGGGTTTGGCAGTGTTTTCCTATATAAGTAAAGATTCATGGCAATTATTAAAAAAAGTTGGGTGAAACTGAGTTGGGTAACAAGTTAATTTTGGTTACCATAGATGCTTGTAACCTTTTTACAGTAATACCACATGAGGTGGGCTAGGTATGGCTTGAGGCTCAGTTATTTAAAATTGGTTTATATGATCAAGATCAAGTTAACAAATATTTAACTTTGATGGAGGTAGTATTGAAAAACAATCGCATATATTTTGAAGGACAATAATACAAGCGACTGGAGTAGCAATAGGGGCAGCATGTGCACCCATTTTTGCTAATTATGTGATGCCCTACTGGGAGCAAGAGTATAACACGAAAAGTGAATTTTGGTCTAAGATTTTATATTATACTTGGTTCTTGGATTATTTAATTGCTGTTTGGAAGGGGACTGAAACTGAATTGAATGAATTTTTGATTTACATCAATAATTCAGTGGATTTTTTAAAATTCACTTATGTTTATGATAAAGAAAAACTCTTTTATTTAGATGTGAACCTAAGATTGGAATCTGAAAACAAAAGATTGATATTGACTATTTACAGGAAACCCACCTTTTCTAATTTCTATTTGGAATATAGTAGTTGGCATCTGAGCCATCAACAAAAGTCGATAGCAAAAGGACAATCAGTTTGGGCTGCCAGAATGGTTACCATTGATAGTGAGTTTTTGGAAGAAGTGCAATTTATACTTCCACTATTTTGTAAAAGGGGTTATCCACTAGAATTGTTGAATAAAATAAGTAGTGAAGTTATAAACAAACGTTCGAGTGGTGTCTATTAGCCTGTTTTAGGCAGTGGTGTTAGATTAGATCATGGGACCCATGGTTTACAGTATGAACAACCAATGAATGAATTTGGGAAATGTTTTATAATCACTTACAATCAACAAGCTAGCCAAGTGGCAGATATTATTAGGAATAATTGACATATATTACAGTTTGATCAGGGTGTTGCCCAAAATGTGGGAAAGAGACCAAAAATAGTTTATAGGAAGGGTAGATCATTAAGAACATTTTAGAAACAAACTGTATGACTATGGCAATGTATGATAATAGGCCAATAGGTAATTATAGATGTGGGATGTGTAGGTATTGCCCCTATATATGTGAAACTGGTGATTGTTTTAAGCTAAATGGTAGAAATATTTTTATAAAAGGGCATTTTAACTGTGGCAGTAAAAATGTGGCTTATTTGGCCAAGTGCCAGAAATGTCCAATTTTTTTATATAGGAAAAAACAGTAGGTTGATTAAAATAGGATTAGTGAACATTTACTGGACATTAAAAATGCTAAAATGTATTGAGTAGGCACATTAAGGAATGTAGAGATCATGTTTTAAAAATTTTAGTCATACAGCAATTGGTCAAAGATGTACAAGGGAAATGCTTAGATGTGCACCTGAAATTGAGCGAACTGAAATGGCAGTTGTCGCTAAATGCAACTCAATTACCAGGTATTAATGAAACAGTAAGCATTTCTAGTGTTTTAAAATTAAAAAATATTTTAGGATAGAAATATAGGTTTGAGAATCTGTTTATTGTATGGTTTAATGTAATTATTGTAACTGCTTTAATAGATTGCATTTTTTAGTCAATTTGGTTAATTGGGAGTATATTTAAAGGCTGGGTTAATTGTTGACTTTGTTCTGAGGAACTCCCTGCATTGAGGGAAGAAAGTGATTAACCTTGTTTCACAATAAAGTTAAATCTCTTCTACTGCTGTGTTGGTTTTGATTCTACACTTCAGGAAATATCAGGTGTGAAAGCTTCTTGTAAAATAAATACTCATTATCCCCCAGACATTCTATCTATGAAATTCATAAAACCTGGATCAGATATGCTGACATGGTGAATAATGTTTTAAAAAGAATCATCACACAGTTTTGTGCTGCCAGAGTGGAAGGAAATAGTGGTATTTCTGATAGCTTTAGGCTAACAAATCTCCCAGTCTGTTGGCCAAAATCACTGAGATCCTTGTTTAGGAACAACTCTAATTTACACAAAGCAATGGACTGCTTACTGTAACCAAACATGGCCCTAGAACCAGTTGTATAGTTAATGTACACTGGTCACAGTATTAAAGTGAACTGCGTTTGGACCTAAACAAGGGAAGGTTGTAACAGGAGGGCCAATCACTATCTATTTGTTTTGGTCTGAAACCTAGATATGATGAGGTGCTGTGTTTAAAGCGATGGAAAACTCCAGAAGGATTAGACCTTTAAACACAGCACCTCATCATATCTAGGTTCCAGACCAAAACAAACAGATAGTGATTGACCCTCCTATTACTCGCTGAGCAGTTGCAAACAGTACAAATTAATCTGTCATTCTCCTCCCCATCAGTTGGTGTTCCACAAAGGTCACCATTTCGTCACTGTTATTATTCAGCTTAATTAATGACCATGTAAAGGAAATAGGATTACTCTTATTTGACCTAATAAATACATCAGTCTGGCAGGTGGCACAGAGGGTTAAGGCTGTGAGTTGTAGTTCCTGTGGTACAGAGTTTCAATCTCTTAACTTTCATATACCTAGCGTGTGAACTTGAGTAAGTCATTTATCCAGACATTGCCCCTATGTCACCCCTAAAAAGGGGAGAGTGCGTCCAGAGGGCCCTCCTGTTTAACAAATGGGTATTAGATTAATTCAACTCTACTTTGTCAGGGTGATAGAAAGAACAACATGGCATAAAGGACGGGTTTGACAAAGCAAAGGACCGGATGGTCATACCAGGCATGAGCCTCAATTACAAGCATATGCTCTGTGCTGGTAAAACTCAAAATGGCTGCCATAACTAGTGCACATAACAAGTAAAGATGACACAACAATGAGGCTGTAGACTGCACAGCATGTCTCAGTTTCTGGAAAGATGATAAACATTCTTTCAGTATATGTGCACAAAAAATGTAAACAAACATACAGTACTCTTGAGAACACCCCGTGTATTATATATGTAATATATTTAGTAGCAATTTTCTACAGCATTTGCTATGTTTCTGGATTTACAACATATTCTAGACTATAGTTCTTACATGTTGATTAGGTATGGACAACAATACAAGACTGTCTGGCTGATTTAAGTTTGTCATCCCATATAGATTAATATGACAGTGATATCATATAACACCAAAAGTTTTAGTAGTTACTGTGATTATGTATTAGTTTTCATGACAGGCATAGTGTACAAAATTTGGAATTACTTATTTGTTATATGTCTTTAAGGTCCCATGATGTTGTTACCAGGAAGTACTATAAAGAAAGAGGACACCTGTTTTAAATTAGTTCTGAAGAAGTCCACGTTAAATGATAAATGAAAATGGACGAAAGCGCTTAACTCGTTTATTTTGAATAAAAGTTGTTCTCTTTATTCTGTGTCTGGACCCTTCATGATAGTTTGTGTTTTGTTAGTTTTCTATACTGTTGTGCATCACTGTTTGGTTATTCAGATGTAAAATATTACATGGATCTTATCAAAAATACTACCTGAAATCCATTGGTTCCTTGGTCCTATAATTCACTACTCATTAAGAATGCCAACTCTGGTGTTCCCTAAGAAGAAGGCACTGACCTACTGTGAATAATATATTCAACAAAGAGCAATGAAATAAAATAAAAATAAACACTTGGGTAAGGAACATAATATCCAGAGTTTTAAAAATATAATTTCTGTCAACATCCCTTTTACTGAAGTACACTTCCAGGCATCACACCTTGTCAGAGGTAACTGGCAGAGATGAGGGTCTTTCCCCTCTTAAACATGTGTCATTTGATCTCCCTAACTTTCCTATCATTTTTTACGCTGTCAGCATGGTTATCCTTTATTACAATCAGTTACATTCAACTACTGAAAAACAGCTGCAGTCAGACCTCCACTTTCATAACACTTAGCTAAACAACAATAATGTACCACTAAACCCCTCCAAAACAAAAAAATATATATTTTTTAAATATCACAAAGACAGAAGAAGCTCATAATATTATCAACATTGGCGGTCATAGTGGCACCTCAACAGAACAGAAAGTTTTACCATGAACACTAGCAAGGGGGACAAGATGTAAATGGCATGAAGGGATAACATTTTGAATTTTTGGACCTTTACAAAAAAAGATTTATGGGGGGCAATAGTTCACCTTGGCCATGGAGGACAATCCTGCATCTGCAGGGGATTTGCCAGTTCCCCTGCCCTTAGTGGCTGTAGGTGCTGCACTTGAGAAATCAGGGTAAAATGATGAACAGTCTGAGAAACCTCAACATTGTCTCCCATCGGAGGGTCTCACACAGCTAGAGGCCACCTGACACCCAAAACTTCCCTGACATATTTCTTACTTTTGCAGATAAGGAAAGGAAGAACTGTGGTGAACAGTAACTCCTCCATAGTTTCAGCCTAGAAAGAAGTACTAAAGATGGGTAGCAGAGCTTGATAGTGAGTAATCCTTATCATGGCAAAAAACGTGGCAATGAGTTAAGAAAACCACTCACCAAAAGCACAATTTCCTGCCCCTACCACAGAAAGCAGACATAGATACGTGGGACACATTGTCCAATAACAGATGTTCCCAGTTTGTTCACACAAGCATTCACACAGTAAATAATGCTCTGATAACTGTGACAGTCCAAGATATATGAGGTCTCTAAGCCAAAAAAATCAATTTCACATAAAAGACATAAGTTTTTTACAGAAAAAATAATTATGTAGAAGTTTTTTTTCCAAGAGAGGACTTACCAGCCCAGCCTTCAATCATCACTCTATGATCAACACTAAAATGCAGTCCTCTAAAGTAGCAAATATTGGCAGCAAGAAACATCATAAAGTTTTGCAGCTCGGTTTTTTTACATGGAGTTCTGCTTGAGCTCCTGAAAGTTTGAGTGCGTGGAGTATGCCCCTAAGCTTTGGAAAGCTGGACAGTTAGTACCTGTTTTTTTTTTTTTTTGCCGACAAAGTTTGCAGAATAATAAGGAGATTGTAGAAGATTAGGGACATTTTTTAGTGTTATGTGAAATTGTTGTCTTATTGGGCATGAAGAGGTGAGGGGGTGCCAGGGTAAGCAGCAGGGTAGTGTGTGCAGAGTTGTATTCAACCTACATTATAAACAGGGTTAAACAGTCAATGACAATGTGTGCCTTAGTGCATTATAAGCAATAGTACAGTTACTTGCTCCCCTCATACACAGAAATTAAACAGAACAATGTACAGTCCTGAAGGCTGTAAGACTGAAAATGTAGTCCCCTTACAGGAGGTATAAAACATTAAGGAACTACAGTCCTGCTTTCCTAGCAGCAGTAGTAGCAGGAAATCATTGCAGATAGGGTGCAGTGGAATACATTGATTCACCGAGAAGTTAGGTTCTGTAAGTGACAAGGAAGCAGTTGAGTTTCTTTGTGAAGGTTGCAAGCACATATCCATGTCAGCAGTCGTATTACCTTTGGCGTCTTGTAGGTAGGATATGATTTCTTCATTGAGCATTGAGACACACTTGAGTGCACTTCCTGGTTATCATCTCGCCCACTGTTTAAACAGCAGTGCCACCTAATCCTTCATTCTGGGTGGTAGTTATGCCACCTGCCTTTCACATTTGGTGGCAGTGCATCCATCAGTGATCCTGCATAAGGCATGATATGTGCACACAGGTGCACCTTGGGGAGAGGATATGTGGCCATCCTGGGATAGGACTGACAAGGCATCAATGGAAAAAGCATCCAATGACCAGACAAGCTACACCTGCCATTTTGGAAAATTATTGGTCACAGACAGGAATATAGAGTTATAAAATGAAATTCCACAATGGAGCAGAGATGCGGAATCCGAAGCTGTAGACATTGTTGTATGGATCGTAGCTGTGATATGTGACCCTGGCAAACACAAGTGCTGTTTATCCTTTTTGTAAGTAGGATATTTGTGGAGCTGACTTTGCCACATGGTATGCTATTAGGTTAGTATCTGTGAGTAATCTTACAGAATCTATGTATCGATACAATCCGATTACAAGTACTTACATGCAGTACTAACTTCTGTGCACTCACGTCATATTATTCCTTTCTAATGTCACAGGTCAACATGTTACAAGTCTGTTTTGTGGCAGCTTGTACCGATGCTAGCAATCACAATGGCCAATTCTACTGCTTTCCTTGCAATACTGAATTATGACAAAAGTGGGCAGCACCTGTGAGCCCAACAGCCACACCTGGATATCTGTACATTACTTTGAAGAAAATCAGTTTGTGATATCAAAGCTGGTGTTAGACTCCACAGGATTTATACCATGTCACTGTTGACAGAAGTCAGATGCCTATCCAATGGAATCCACAGGATTTATACCACGTCATTGTTGACTACAGTCAGATGCCTATCCAATGGAATCCACCAGATTTATACCACGTCATTGTTGACTACAGTCAGATGCCTATCCAATGGGAATCCACAGGATTTATACCATGTCATTGTTGGCTGAAGTCAGATGCCTATCCAGTGGAATCCACATGATTTATACCATGTCATTGTTGACTACAGTCAGATGCCTATCCAATGGAATCCACCAGATTTATACCACGTCATTGTTGACTACAGTCAGATGCCTATCCAATGGGAATCCACAGGATTTATACCATGTCATTGTTGGCTGAAGTCAGATGCCTATCCAATGGAATCCACATGATTTATACCACGTCATTGTTGACTACATTCAGATGACTATCCAATGGAATCCATAGGATTTATACCATGTCATTGTTGACTACAGTCAGATGCCTATCCAATGGATTTATACCACGTCATTGTTGCCTGAAGTCAGATGCCTATGCAAGACTTTTTTCCTTCAAGCAGAAATTTTCTCCCAGAACTACACTTGCTCTGTGCAAAAGACGACTGCAGGTAAAATTCACATTACTTTGTTAATACAAGCACTGCAGTCATTAGTGTTTGATAGTGACCTCATAACAATATTTTCATGGTTCATATTGATACTTGCAAAAGCAGTGATCCTGACAATATTTCCAGAGAAAATGAAAATAATTCATAATAAGACTATCACCCACAAGAAAAAAACAGACTGCAGGCAGGCATGATAGTGCAGCAAAAGAGATGCTGACTCGGTCTCCAGAAGAAAACTGATTAGGCAGCAAAAATCATAAGCCATGACTTTGACCACAACTACCATCCAATGAAAACCAAAGGTCTACTTCCCGCTGAGGTCTTCTCCTGTACTCAGACAATGAGAACTGTGAGCTATACCGGCACAGCTCAGCAGCACTGATTACTCATTGTGACAATAAAACAGGACTGGACATGTCTCTGATGTCATGGTATGGTTTTGTTATGTCATTACGAGAACTTCAAACAACATATGCATAGACATCAGGCATACAATGGTAGGTCTACAACCACAGAACATAGAGACATTGTAGTCTGGAATTTTGCAAGGTGTCCAAGTGAATTTGGCGAGTGATATTCTGAGAAGTAGTCACAGAACTCAGACCAGTGCCACAACACATGGTAATGACCACAGCAATCACAGCGAAGCAATTTGACTGAAGCATTAGACAACACTACAGATTGTGAATATGATCCAGTTT
Organism: Protopterus annectens; assembly: GCF_019279795.1. NCBI lineage: Eukaryota > Metazoa > Chordata > Ceratodontiformes > Protopteridae > Protopterus > Protopterus annectens. The sequence continues at coordinate 1,970,707,544 of NC_056743.1, read as the reverse complement.
CACTGAAGCATTAGACAACACTACAGACTGTGAATCTGAACCAGTGTCACTAAAGCAATAAATAACACTACAAGTTGTGAATCTCATCCAGTGTCACTAAAGCATTAGACAACACTACAGATTGTGAATCCGATCCAGTGTCACTGAAGCATTAGACAACACTACAGGCTGTGAATCTGATCCAGTGTCACTAAAGCATTAGACAACACTACAGATTGTGAATCTGATCCAGCGTCACTGAAGCATTAGATAACACTATAGACTGTGAATCTGATCCAGTGTCACTGAAGCATTACAAAACACTATGAGCCAGTGTCTCTGAAGCATTAGACAACAGTACAGGCTGTGAATCTGATCCAGTGTCACTAAAGCATTAGACAACACTACAGACTATGAATCTGATCTAGTGTCACTGAAGCATTAGACAACAGTTTGATCCTGTGTTTCTAAAGCATTAGACAACAGTACAGACTGTGAATCTTATCCAGTGTCACTGAAGCATTAGACAACAGTACAGACTGTGAATTGGATCTAGTGTCACTGAAGCATTAAACAACACTACAGACTGTGAATCTGATCCAATGTCATTGAAGCATTAGACAACACTACAGACTGTGAATCTGATCCAGTATCACTGAAGCATTAGACAACAGAATAGACTGTGAATCTGATCCAGTGTCACTGAAGCATTAGACAACACTATGATCCAGTGTCTCTGAAGCATTAGACAATAGTACAGTCTATGAATTGGATCTAGTGTCACTGAAGCATTAGACAACACTGCAGACTGAATCTGATCCAGTGTCATTGAAAGATTAGACAACACTACAGACTGTGAATCTGATCCAGTGTCTCTGAAGCATTAGGCAACACTACAGACTGTGAATCTGATCCAGTGTCACTGAAACATTAGACAACACTACGGACTATGAATATGATCTAGTGTCACTGAAGCATTAGACAACACTACACTGTCTGAATCTACTCCAGTGTCACTGAAGCATTAGACACTACAGATTGTGAATCTGATCCAGATGACAGCAGTGATCTGGAGTGGACTGAGGATTGTGACAAGTAGAGTAAAGACCACAGTGCACCTATGGCTGAATCCAGGCAAGCATTCATGCTCCAATTAACATTTTTATGTATGTTTACTTACTTTGCAGTGCAGGAATTGAGAGGTTCCATTTAATGCTGTTTCCAGGTACCATAAACTGAGGCACCAGCAACATACATTTTATTTTTTATTTAACATTTGTTTACCAGGAAAGTCCAACTGGGACATCTTCCATTTTCAGCTGAAGCCCGGGGAGAAAAGATACACAGTGTTTAAACAAAATTATAATTGAAAATTCCATAGATATTTGACAAACATTACTTAATGGTTGCTACATCTCAAATATTGCATTGGTGCGTATATTCTTTCATAGTTACAAGTCAGTACTAGACACTATGGGCATTAATGTACAGTTAGAGTAGTATAATATATCATATGCAGTCAGTTAGAGTAGTATAATATATCGTATGCAGTCAGTTAGAGTAGTATAATGTATCATATGCAGTCAGTTAGAGTAGTATAATATATGATATGCAGTCAGTTAGAGCAGTATAATATATCATATGCAGTCAGTTAGAGCAGTATAATATATCATATGCAGTCAATTAGAGTAGTATAATATATCATATGCAGTCAGAGTAGTATAATATATCATATGCAGTCAGAGTAGGATAATATATCATATGCAGTCAGAGTAGTATAATATATCATATGCAGTCAGTTAGAGCAGTATAATATATCATATGCAGTCAGTTAGAGTAGTATAATATATCATATGCAGTCAGAGTAGGATAATATATCATATGCAGTCAGAGTAGTATAATATATCATATGCAGTCAGTTAGAGCAGTATAATATATCATATGCAGTCAGTTAGAGTAGTATAATATATCATATGCAGTCAGTTAGAGTAGTATAATATATCATATGCAGTCAGTTAGAACAGTATAATATATATTATGCAGTCAGTTAGAGCAGTATAATATATCATATGCAGTCAATTAGAATAGCATAATATATCATATGCAGTCAGTTAGAGCAGTATAATATATCATATGCAGTCAGTTAGAGCAGTATAATATATCATATGCAGTCAGTTAGAGCTGTATAATATATCATATGTAGTCAGAGTAGTATAATATATCATATACATTCAGAGTAGTATAATATATCATATTCAGTCAGAGTAGTATAATATATCATATGCACTTAGTCAGAGTAGTATAATATATCATATGCAGTCAGTTACAGCAGTATAATATATCATATACAGTCAGTTAGAGTAGTATAATATATCATATGCAGTCAGAGTAGTATAATATATCATATGCAGTCAGTTAGAGCAGTATAATATATCATATGCAGTCAGTTAGAGCAGTATAATATAGCATATGCAGTCAGTTAGAGCAGTATAATATAGCATATGCAGTCAGTTAGAGCAGTATAATATATTGTATGCAGTCAGTTAAAGCAGTATAATATAGCATATGCAGTCAGTTAGAGCAGTATAATATATCATATGCAGTCAGAGTAGTATAATATATCATATGCAGTCAGTTAGAGCAGTATAATATATCATATGCAGTCAGTTAGAGCAGTATAATATAGCATATGCAGTCAGTTAGAGCAGTATAATATATCATATGCAGTCAGTTAGAGCAGTATAATATATCATATGCAGTCAGTTAGAGTAGTATAATATATCATATGCAGTCAGTTAGAGCAGTATAATATATCATACGCAGTCAGTTAGAGTAGTATAATATATCATACGCAGTCAGTTAGAGTAGTATAATATATCATATGCAGTCAGAGCAGTATAATATATCATATGCAGTCAGAGTAGTATAATATATCATATACAGTCAGTTAGAGTAGTATAATATATCATATGCAGTCAGTTAGAGTAGTATAATATATCATATGCAGTCAGTTAGAGCAGTATAATATATCATATGCAGTCAGTTAGAGTAGTATAATATATCATATACAGTCAGTTAGAGTAGTATAATATATCATATGCAGTCAGTTAGAGCAGTATAATATATCATATGCAGTCAGTTAGAGCAGTATAATATACCATATGCAGTCAGTTAGAGCAGTATAATATATCATATACAGTCAGTTAGAGCAGTATAATATATCATATGCAGTCAGTTAGAGCAGTATAATATATCATATGCAGTCAGAGTAGTATAATATATCATATGCAGTCAGAGCAGTATAATATATCATATGCAGTCAGTTAGAGCAGTATAATATATCATATGCAGTCAGTTAGAGTAGTATAATATATCATATGCAGTCAGAGTAGTATAATATATCATATGCAGTCAGAGTAGTATAATATATCATATGCAGTCAATTAGAGTAGTATAATATATCATATGCAGTCAGAGTAGTATAATATATCATATGTACTCAGAGCAGTATAATATACCATATGCAGTCAGTTAGAGCAGTATAATATATCATATACAGTCAGTTAGAGCAGTATAATATATCATATGCAGTCAGTTAGAGCAGTATAATACATCATATGCAGTCAGAGTAGTATAATATATCATATGCAGTCAGAGCAGTATAATATATCATATGCAGTCAGTTAGAGCAGTATAATATATCATATGCAGTCAGTTAGAGTAGTATAATATATCATATGCAGTCAGTTAGAGTAGTATAATATATCATATGCAGTCAGTTAGAGTAGTATAATATATCATATGCAGTCAGAGTAGTATAATATATCATATGCAGTCAGTTAGAGTAGTATAATATATCATATGCAGTCAGTTAGAGTAGTATAATGTATCATATGCAGTCAGAGCAGTATAATATATCATATGCAGTCAGTTAGAGTAGTATAATGTATCATATGCAGTCAGTTAGAGCAGTATAATATATCATATGCAGTCAGTTAGAGCAGTATAATATATCATATGCAGTCAGTTAGAGCAGTATAATATATCATATGCAGTCAGTTAGAGCAGTATAATATATCATATGCAGTCAGTTAGAGCAGTATAATGTATCATATGCAGTCAGAGTAGTATAATATATCATATGCAGTGGCTGAGTATAATTAATGTTGCATTTAGTGTTAGGTAAGTTTAAACTGAATAGTACATTTATAGTCACATTACTTATAGCTTGAACTATCAGGGGCTGATATAAAGCAGCCAATGGAACAGGGGAAATGAAACGAGAGGAGAAAAGAAGATACCTGTGGTGAAACAGAACGGTATTAGGTGCAGGCAGGATGGTATGAGGATGAAGTACAGGAAGTCGCTGGCATGAAATAAGAGAAGTAAATCTATAAGATTAGTTATATATATGGGTAGAGTATGGAGATGTTTGATTAGTTAAAGACTGCGGGTATGGACTTAGTCAGGAGAAGAGTATGGAGATGTTTGATTAGTTAAAGATTGCAGGTATGGACTTAGTCATGAGAAGCACATGGGCAAAGCCATGTGCTGGTGAGGAAGGTCTTGATAGGTTTTTAAATGTAGTTGGGTCAGTAGTGGTCATGATAGCCTGTGATATGGTATTCCAAAGTTTAGAGACGTAGTTAGAGTAGAGGTCTCCAACTGTTTTGATGATTTTGGTTACCTGTAGTAGTGATTTATTTGTGGATCAGAGGACTCTAGTGTTGGCATAGGTTTGGAGCAATTTTTGAAGGGCAAGTGTTATGTCAGGTATGTGTACCAGTCTGTGGGCAGTAAGAAACTGAGTACAGGAAAGATGATGAGGCAGTTCTAGGCAATTAGGTTGCTTTGACGGAGAACAGTGGTGAGCCCTATGAGGGTAGTTGGTGGCGAATTTAGCAGTTTTATTATAGTAGGTTTCTAGTTTGCCCAAATCAGTTTTCTTTAGATTGGTGAAGACTGGGGAGGCCTCCAGTCTTCACCAATCTAAAGAAAACTGATTTGTTGGAGAATTCACTGAGTAACTTCTGCTGGGAAACAGTATCAAAAGCTTTGGATAGGTCTAAGAAGATGCACGAAACAAAATTCCCTTCATTTCTATGTAATTTGATGGTATTGGGTCAACCTGATTAGAGCTGTTGTGGTACTATGATTTGGGTGAAAACCATGCTGTATGCTGGTAAGAGGGTTATTTGATAAGGGGTAGTTTAACAGCTACATATGAAGACAGTTTTCTAAGATTTTGGATAGGGGATAAGATAGCCATGTGTCTGTAGATGGAGAACTCAACAGAGGTGCCACCTTTGTGCAGAGGAATTTTGTAGGATATTTTCCAGATTACAGGTATATGTTGTTCAATGATACATCCATTTATGAGAGTAGACACAAGATAGGAAATGCTTTCTGCTGCAATTTGTAGGAATTCTGAGGGGTGATTGTCACATGCTAGGGATATGGGTTTTTGTTTACAGAGTAACTTTTTTATAAGTTTGAACAGGCTTAAATGAAAAGGTGTCACAACTTGTAGTGCTTCTGTCAGCACTGGTTGCAAAGCTTGCTACATATATAATAAAGCTCAGCTCCTGCCAGGTGTACCAGGTGCTTGGTTTCAGTCCCACTGCAGGCCTGTGGGAATGCTCAGCACAGAGTGTGGAGACATAGTCACATCTTAAAGCCATATGAGCTGGGAGCATGCTGTTGGGGGTGTGAAGTATTTTTCAGTGGTGGCAGCATAAAACTTATGTTGAACTTGTGTTGCACAGTAAACATGGACACATGGGCCACATGCTCATTATGTGCCTTCCACTTAATCCAAACCACCCCCTCTGTATTCCACATGTGGCACTTTGTTGCTTTCCCTGCACAATCATGTGGTGCACATAGATGGGAATGCCCATTGCTGTTCACCAGGATATACTGTGAAATGTGGTGCAAGTACGATGACTACTTACAATATTTGCTGACACAAGCCACCATATGTAGGTCTACAGTACAACATCCCTTGATTGGCATTTTTCATTTCAGACTAATAACATGAAGAAATCGAACATGATGAAATTGGAGGGACTGAAGAAGTCACTGTCACTGCTACGTTATAGCAGCATCTGCATAGCTAGTATTACAACAGACCAGCATTGTGCTGTATGTAAATACTTGCACAACAACACTGGGTTTATTGCTGGCACATCCCAATGGGTAGGCATCATGTAATGCCTTACTTTTGCTATATTTTACACTTTGTGCTCTATTCCGTCATTATTTCACTCTCTTCTTCTTCTTTTTCTCCCCTCCTAACTCTAATCATCCCTTCCTATTGTCCCTTATACTGTGTTATACTGTTATTGCTTCATTGCATCTTTACACAACATTTTGTTTGTATTTATAATATTTCTTATTAACTTGCTTGCCTACTGCCATTTATATTTGAGCAGGCTGAGACGGAAATTTGTCCATTTGGATCAGTTCGGTACCCCCCCCCGGTTACCAAACTGAATGTGTAAGTACTGCTATCAAGAAGAAGATGGCCCAGAAAGCTAAGCAATGTGGACATGCCCCTCTTGGTCATTGGTCTCAGATTATCAGCAACCAACTATATTGGTGTACGTCAACCAGTGCTGGGAATAGACCACCTGTACAGGCAAAATGGGCTCTGTTACGTAACCATGTGTGCATTATTCAGGAGAGCCATGTTCCATTGCTTCCTTGGTGTTACTACAGTGATCTTCAGACAGAGGGTGGAGGATTAAAGGTAGTGAATATTACTTCATTACTGTCATTTTACTTCATGCTATTTATGCAGGTTTAGCATGAGCTTTCCTTCCACAAGTTGCAGGTTACAACGATACAGTGAAAGAGGCTGTGTTTGCATGACACAAAAGATTGCCAGGTTATCAAATGGCAAGTCCATGCACACAAGGCCAGATCACAGCACCACCACCACTCAGACAACAGCATTAGCAAGTCACCAAGATGAAATTAATGTCAAGATTTCGAATACAATACGTGAAAAAGACGAAAGATTGTGGAGATGGCAGGAAAGGAGCAAAAACTGCTAAGGAGACTTTTCCTACAAAGAAGCAGAACATTGTCTTGAAGAACCTTCACAATATGCTGCCTTCAGAGTTAATCACATATACATCATTTGATTGGCTTTGCAAAAGACCTGATAAGAACAATTAGGAAGCTTGCTGGCAGAGACTGGGAAGCAACCATGGAAACAAGTCACATTTAATTTTTTTCAGCGTATTACAGTACAGCAAAGATACATTAGTAAATAGTATGGATTACTATTGAAATAAACAACCTAGATTCATAAAAAAGCATCATTATTACAATCTGATTCATCATTATTTTTCCGTGAATTGCACCCTTGTACATACAATGAAATGCAGATGTCAGTTTTGCAATGGCAAGTACCCCTCTACCCAGGAATTGTTTTGTTCAGTTTAAATATTGTATTGATTATCAAAAGAATAGGCTGTAGAACATCTTCACATCAGGAAGTCTTCAGCGACCTTGCATTTGGTCAAACAACTCGTGAGTGAGAAGACCATGGCTATCTTGCACTGCCTACAAGAGATGAACAGAAATGGCAAAATTACAGTGTTACAGTGATACAAAAATGATGCATATTCTAGATTAATATATCTCTAGTTAAAATAACAAGCGAGGTGGGTGGTATCCATCTGCTTTTCGAGTGTAGCCCACTCCGTGGGTGGGTATAAAATCAAGAAGGAGGAACACTAAACTGGAGTTGTCTTTTTCTCCAAGAAGTCCATATCTAAGTCCTAAAAAGGACTCAGCTGTCTAAGTCCTTGCAGGGACTTAGCTGTTCTTTGAGGAGGTGATTCTGTGTAGCCCTGAGAAGGACTGTTGTTAGCCTTGGGTAGGGCTGTTTTAGCCCTGAAGAGAGCTGTTTTTAGCCCTAAAGAGGGCTGTCTTTAGCCCTGAAGAGGGCTGTTATTAGCCCGGAGAAGGACCTTTGTGAGGTGGTGGTCCTCAGTAGGACTCTTTTAGTCCTCACAAGGACTTCTGTGCTATACAGATCTCTTGTTGGTGCTATACAGATCTCTTGTTGGTCCTAATAAGGACCTATGTATCTCCTCTTTGGGATGGCTGGTGCTGGTGGTCCTTTCCTTATTGTCAGTTAGTCCTTACAAGGACTTGTGTGCCCCCTTATTGGTCAAGGCTGGGTTAATGTGGTGAGGATTCTTTGGGTCGTAATAACGCCTATCTCAGTCTTATTAGTCCTAATAAGGACTTTTGTGCCCCCTTGTGGATCAAGGCTGGGCTCGGTGGTGAAATCCCACTGGGTTCTAATAAGGACCTTGGTAGCCCTTATAAGGACTGGTTCTGGCCTGTGGAGAAAGAGTTAAAAATTGTAAGACTTACAAATACCAATAACTAACAGACCAACACAAAAACACAACATGTAACATTTGGTCCACATAGAAAATATAAACTGGCATGCAAGGTGGTTGCTGGTAAAGGAAGGCTTCTGGAGAGAGGTCGAGTCCAGCAATGATCTTTTATTGTTCAGTCCTTGCAGGTTACAGAATTCAATCACAACTTCCTCCACAGGCCAGGCCAGAACCAATCCTTATAAAGACTACCAAGGTCCTTATTAGGACCCACTGGGATTTCACCACAGAACCCAGCCTTGATCCACAAGGGGGCACAAAAGTCCTTATTATGACTAATAAGACTGCGATAGGCCTTATTAGGACCCAAGGAATCCTCACCACTTTAACCAAGCCTTGACCAAAAGGGGGGCACACAAGTCCTTGTAAGGACTAACTGGCAATAAGGAAAGGACCAGCGGCACAATCCCTACACAGGACGACCTCCTCAAAGAACAGCTAAGTCCCTACAAGGACTTAGACAATGGAGTCCTTTTTAGGACATAGACGTGGACCTCTGGGAACAATATAACTCAAAAACTGAGACTAGCACTTTATAATGAACTCTCATTATTGTACTTTGTCAGGTAATTAGTGGATAAGAGGTGTTAAATTCTTAACACACGAAAAAAAAGACTGATTCTTTATAAACTGTACAAGGAATCCAGCTGCATGTTAACAGCTGAATGACAAGAGGGCATAAGGTAATGAGTACAACTCACAGGTGTACTTAATATATTAAAATTTAACTCCCATATGACAAATCCATGGGGTACTTCTTTGCACAGATTAATTGAGAGGGAGACAAAGCACCATAGTATTAGACCATGGCAGCCACACATTCACTTCCACAGTAATATGAGACACCCTATTATCCCTGAATTCATATATAGCCTTTAGACCATGGTAGCCACAATTCACTTCCACAATAACACCAGACATGCCACTATCCCTGAGTTCATAAATAGCCAAAAGACATGCTAGCCACACATTCACTTGTACAGTAACATAAAACACCACACTATCCCTGAATTCATAAATAGCCAGTAGACATGGTAGCCATGCATTCACTTGTACAGTAACACCAGGCATCTCACGTTCCCTGAATTCATATATAGCCATTATACCATGGTAGCCACACATTCACTTGCACAGAAACACCAAACACTCAACTCTTCCTAAATTCATATATAGCCATTAGATCATGGTAAACACACATTCACTTGCACAGTACCACCAGACACCCCACGTTCCCTGAATTCAAATATAACCATTAGTCCATGGTAACCACACATTCAGTTGCACAGAAACACCAGTCACCCAACTTTCCCTGAATTCATATATAGCCATTAGAAATAGTAGCAACACATTCACTTGTAGAGTAACACGAGATACCCCATGCTCCCTGAATTCATATATGGCCATTAGACCATGGTAGCCACACATTCACTTGTACAGTAACACCAGACACCCCACTATCCCTGAGTTCATATATAGCCATTACACTATAGTAGCCACACATTCACTTGCACAGAAACACAAGACACTCAACATTCCATGAATTCATATATAGCCATTAGACTATGGCAACCACACATTCAGTTGCACAGAAACACCAGACATCCCATGCTTCCTGAATTCATATATAGTCATTAGACCATGGTAACCACATATTCACTTGTACAGTAGCACGAGACACCCCACTATCCCTGAATTCATATGCAGCCATTAGTAGTCATGCATTCACTTGCATAGAAACCCGACACCCCACATTCACTGAATTCATATATAGCCATTAGATAAAGTAGTCAACCATTCACTTGTACAGTAACACTAGACACCCCACGTTGCCTAAATTCATATATAGCCATTAGACATAGTAGACACACATACACTTGAAGAGTAACACGAGACACTCCATCCTCCCTGTATTCATATATAGCCATTAGACCATGTTAGCCACACATTCACTTGTACAGTAACACCAGACACCCCACTATCCCTGAATTCATATATAGCCATTAGACATGATAGCCATGCATTCAATTGTACAGTAACACCAGACACCCAACTATCCCTGAATTCATATACAGCCATTAGACCATGGTAGCCACACATTAACTTGTACAGTAACACCAGACACCTCATTATCCGTAAATTCATACATAGCCATTAGACATGGTAGCCATGCATTCACTTGCACAGAAACACAAGACACCCCACGTTCACTGAATTCATATATAGCCATTAGACCATGATAACCACATATTCAATTGCACAGAAACACCAGACAAGCCACGGTCTCTGAATTCATATATAGCCATTAGACCATAGTAGCCACACATTCACTTGCTCAGAAACAGCAGACATCCCACTATTCCTGAATTCATATATAGCCATTAGATCATGGTAGCCACACATTCAATTGCCCAAAAACACCAGTCACCGCACTCTCCCTGAATTCATTCATAGCCGTTAGACCACGGTAACCACACATTCAGTTGCACATAAAAACCAGACACCCCATGGTCCATGAATTCATATATAGCCATTAGACCATTGTAGCTACACATTCAATTGTACAGAAACATCAGATATCACATTATCCCTGAATTCATATATAGCCAATTAGACCATGGTAGCCATACATTCACTTCCACATAAACAGCAGACACCCCAAGGTCCGTGAATTCATATATAGCCATTAGACCATAGTAGCCACACATTCACTTGCACAGAAACAACAGACATCACATTATTCCTGAATTCATGTATAGCCAATTAGACCATGGTAGGCATACATTAACTTGCATAGAAACACAAGAACCCATGGCCCCTGAATTCATATATAGCCATTACATATAGTACCACGCATTCACTTGTAGAATAACATGAGACACCCCATGCTCCCTGAATATATATATAAATAACCATTAGACCATAGTAGCCACACATTCACTTATACAGTAACACCCCACTATCCTTGAATTCATATATAGCCATTAGACCATAATAGCCACACATTCACTTGTACAATAACACCAGACACCCTACTTTCCCTAAATTCATATATAGCCATTAGACCATGGTAGTCACACATTCACTTGCACAGAAACACCAGACACCCAACTCTCCCTGAATTCATATATAGCCATTAGACCATGGTAACCACACATTCAGTTGCACAGAAACACCAGACACCCCACGGTCCCTGAATTCATATACAACCATTAGACCATAGTAGCCAGACATTCATTTTCTCAGAAACAGCAGACACCCCACTATCCCTGAATTCATACATAGCCATTCGATTATGGTAGCCACACATTCACTTGCACAGAAACACCAAACACTCCACTCTCCCTGAATTCATATATAGCAATTAGATCATCGTAACCACACATTCAATTGTACAGAAACACCAGACACCCCTCGGTCCCTAAATTCATATATAGCCATTAGACCATAATAGCCACACATTCACTTGCACAGAAACAACAGACACCCCATTATCCCTGAATTCATATATAGCCAATTAGACCATGGTAGCCATACATTCACTTGCATAAAAACACCAGACCCCAAGCTCCCTGAATTCATATATAACCATTAGACTTAGTAGCCACCCATTCACTTGTAGAGTAACACGACACACCCCACACTCCCTGAATTCATATAGCACAATTGGACCATGGTTGCCACACATTCAATTCTACAGTAACACCAGAAATGCCACTACTCCTGAATTCATATATAGCCATTAGACATGGTAGCCATGCACTCACTTGTACAGTAACACCAGACATCCAACTTTCCCTGAATTCATATATAGCCATTAGAAATAGCAGCCACACATTCACTTGTAGAGTAACACGAGATACCCCATGCTCCCTGAATTCATATATAGCCATTAGACCATGGTAGCCACACATTCACTTGTAGAGTAACACGAGATACCCCATGCTCCCTGAATTCATATATAGCCATTAGACCATGGTAGCCACACATTCACTTGTATAGTAACACCAGATACCCCACTATCCCTGAGTTCATATATAGCCATTAGACATGGTAGCCAAGCATTCACTTGTACAGTAACACCAGACATCTGACTTTCCCTTAATTCATATATAGCCATTAGAAATAGTAGCCACACATTCACTTGTAGAGTAACATGACACAACCGACACTCCCTGAATTCATATATCATGATTGGACCATGGTTGCCACACATTCAATTCTACAGTAACACCAGAAACCCCACTATTCCTAAATTCATATATAGCCATTAGACCATGGTAAGCACACATTCAGCTGCACAGAAACACCAGACACCCGACTTTCCCTGAATTCATATATAGCCATTAGAAATAGTAGCCACACATTCACTTGTAGAGTAACACAAGATACCCCATGCTCCCTGAATTCATATATAGCCATTAGACCATGGTAGCCACACATTCACTTGTACAGTAACAACAGACACCCCACTATCCCTGAGTTCATATATAGCCATTACACCATAGTAGCCACACATTCACTTGCACAGAAACACCATACATCAACGTTCCATGAATTCATATATAGCCATTAGACTATGGCAACCACACATTCAGTTGCACAGAAACACCAGACATCCCATACTCCCTGAATTCATATATAGCCATTAGACCATAGTAGCCACACTTTCACTTGTACAGCAACACCAGACACCCCATGTTCCCTGAATTCATATATAGCCATTAGACCATAGTAGCCACACATTCACTTGTACAGTACAGTAACACCAGACACCCCACTTTCCCTAAATTCATATATAGCCATTAGACCATGGTAGTCACACATTCACTTGCACAGAAACACCAGATACCCAACTCTCCCTGAATTCATATATAGCCATTAGACCATGGTAGCCACACATTAATTTACACAGTAACACCAGACACCCCACGTTCCCTGAATTCATATATGGCCATTAGACCATGGTAACCACACATTCAGTTGCACAGAAACACCAGATACCCAGCAGTTCCTGAATTCATATACAACCATTAGACCATAATAGCCACACATTCATTTTCTCAGAAGCAACAGACACCCCAGTATCCCTGAATTCATATATAGCCATTCGATTATGGAAGTCACACATTCACTTGCACAGAAACACCAAACACTCCACTCTCCCTGAATTCATATATAGTAATTAGATCATCGTAACCACACATTCAATTGTACAGAAACAGCAGACACCCCACAGTCCCTAAATTCATATATAGCCATTAGACCATAATAGCCACACATTCACTTGCATAGAAACAACAGACACCTCATTATCCCTGAATTCATATATAGCCAATTATACCACGGTAGCCATACATTCACTTGCATAAAAACACCAGACCCCAAGCTCCCTGAATTCATATATAGCCATTAGACATAGTAGCCACCCATTCACTTGTAGAGTAACACAACACACCCCACACTCCCTGGATTCATATATCATGATTGGACCATGGTTGCCACACATTCAATTCTACAGTAACACCAGAAACCCCACTATTCATGAATTCATATATAGCCATTAGACATGGTAGCCATGCATTCACTTATACAGTAACACCAGACATCCGACTTTCCCTGAATTCATATATAGCCATTAGAAATAGTAGCCAAACATTCACTTGTAGAGTAACACTACACACCCCACACTCCCTGAATTCATATATCACAATTGGACCATGGTTGCCACACATTCAATTCTACAGTAACACCAGAAACCCCACTATTCCTAAATTCATATATAGCCATTAGACCATGGTAAGCACACATTCAGTTGCACAGAAACACCAGACACCCGACTTTCCCTGAATTCATATATAGCCATTAGAAATAGTAGCCACACATTCACTTGTAGAGTAACACGAGATACCCCATGCTCCCTGAATTTGTATATAGCCATTAGACCACAGTAGCCACACATTCACTTGTACAGTAACACCAGACACATCATTATCTGTGAATTCATACATAGCCATTAGACATGGTAAACATGCATTCACTTGTACAGTAACATCAGACACCCCATGTTCACTGAATTCATATATACAGCCATTAAAACATGGTAGCCACACATTCACATCTTCAGTAACACCAGACACCCCACTATCCCTGAATTCATATATAGCCATTAGACCATGGTAGCCACACATTCACTTGCACAGAAACACAAGACACTCCACGTTCCCCAAATTCATATATAGCCATTAGACCATGATAAACACACATTCAATTGCACAGAAACACCAGACAACCCACGGTCTCTGAATTCATATATAGACATTAGACTATAGTAGCCACACATTCATTTGCTCAGAAACAGCAGACACCCCACTATTCCTGAATTCATATATAGCCATTAGATCATGGTAGCCACACATTCAATTGTACAGAAACATCAGACATCACATTATCCCTGAATTCATATATAGCCAATTAGACCATGGTAGCCATACATTCACTTCCACATAAACAGCAGACACCCCAAGGTCCGTGAATTCATATATAGCCATTAGACCATAGTAGCCACACATTCACTTGCACGAAACAACAGACATCACATTATTCCTGAATTCATGTATAGCCAATTAGACCATGGTAGGCATACATTCACTTGCATAGAAACACAAGAACCCACGGTCCCTGAATTCATATATAGCCATTAAACATAGTAGCCACCCATTCACTTGTAGAGTAACACGACACACCCCACACTCCCTGAATTCATATATCACGATTGGACCATGGTTGCCACACTTTCAATTCTACAGTAACACCAGAAACCCCACTATTTCTGAATTCATATATAGCCATTAGACATGGTAGCCATGCATTCACTTGTACAGTAACACCAGACATCCAACTTTCCCTGAATTCATATATAGCCATTAGAAATAGTAGCCAATCATTCACTTGTAGAGTAAAACGAGATACCACATGCTCCCTGAATTTATATATAGCCATTAGACCATGTTAGCCACACATTCACTTGTATAGTAACACCAGACACCCCACTATCCCTAAGTTCATATATAGGCATTAGACAGGGTAGCCTTGCATTCACTTCTACAGTAACACCAGACATCCGACTTTCCCTGAATTCATATATAGCCATTAGAAATAGTAGCCACACATTCACTTGTAGAGTAACATGACACACCCAACACTCCCTGGATTTATATATCATGATTGGACCATGGTTGCCAAACATTCAATTCTACAGTAACACCAGAAACCCCACTATTCCTAAATTCATATATAGCCATTAGACCATGGTAAGCACACATTCATTTGCACAGAAACACCAGACACCCGACTTTCCCTGAATTCATATATAGCCATTAGAAATAGTGGCCACACATTCACTTGTAGAGTAACACGAGATACCCCACACTCCCTGAATTCATATATAGCCATTAGAACATAGTAGCCACACATTCACTTGTACAGTAACACCAGACACCTCATTATCCGTGAATTCATACATAGCCATTAGACATGGTAGCCATGCATTCACTTGTACAGTAACACCAGACTCCCCATGTTCACTGAATTCATATATACAGCCATTAAACCATGGTAGCCACACATTCATAACTACAGTAACATCAGACACCCCACTATCCCTGAATTCATATATAGCCATTAGACCATGGTAGCCACACATTCACTTGCACAGAAACACAAGACACCCCATGTTCCCCAAATTCATATATAGCCATTAGACCATGATAAACACACATTCAATTGCACAGAAACACCAGAAAACACACAGTATCTGAATTCATATATAGCGATTAGACCATAGTAGCCATACATTCACTTGCTCAGAAACAGCAGAAACCGCACTATTCCTGAATTCATATATAGTCAATTAGATCATGGTAGCTGCACATTCAATTGAACAAAAACACCAGACACCGCACTCTCTCTGAATTCATATATAGCCGTTAGACCACGGTAACCACACATTCGGTTGCACATAAAAACCAGACATCCCATGGTCCGTGAATTCATATATAGCCATTAGACCATAGTAGCCACACATTCAGTTGTACAGAAACATCAGACATCACATTATCCCTGAATTCATATATAGCCAATTAGACCATTGTAGCCATACATTCACTTCCACATAAACAGCAGACGCCCCAAGGTCCGTGAATTCTTATATAGCCATTAGACCATAGTAGCCACACATTCACTTGCACAGAAACAATAGACATCACATTATTCCTGAATTCATGTATAGCCAATTAGACCATGGTGGTAGGCATACATTCACTTGCATAGAAACACAAGAACCCATGGTCACTGAATTCATATATAGCCATTACATATAGTACCACGCATTCACTTGTAGAATAACATGAGACACCCCATGCTCCCCGAATATATAACCAGTAGACTACAGTAGCCACACATTCAGTTGTACAGTAACACCCCACTATCCTTGAATTCATATATAGCCATTAGACATGGTAGCCATGAATTCACTTGCACAGTAATACCAGACATCCCACATTCCCTGAATTCATATATAGCCATTAGACCATGGTAGACACAAATTCACTTGTACAGTAACATCAGACAACCAACTCTCCCTGAATTCATATATAGCCATTAGACCATGGTAACCACACATTCAGTTGGACAGAAACACCAGAAAACACACCCTCCCAGAATTCATATACAGCCATTAGACCATAGTAGTCACACTTTCAATTGTACAGTAATATCAGACACCACATGTTCCCTGAATTCATATATAACCATTAGACCATAGTAGCCACACATTCACTTGAACAGTAACACCAGACACCCCACTTTCCCTAAATTCATATATAGCCATTAGACCATGGTAGCCACACATTAATTTGAACAATAACACCAGACACCCCACGGTCCCTGAATTCATATACAACCATTAGACAATAGTAGCCACACATTCATTTTCTCAGAAACAGCAGACACCCCACTATCCCTGAATTCATATATAGCCATTTGATTATGGTAGCCACACATTCACTTGCACAGAAACACCAAACACTCCACTCTCCCTGAATTCATATATAGCAATTAGATCATTGTAACCACACATTCAATTGTACAGAAACACCAGAAACCCCACGGCCCCTAAAGTCATATATAGTCATTGGACCATAATAGCCACACATTCACTTGCACAGAAACAACAGACACCCCATTATCACTGAATTCAAATATAGCCAATTAACCATGGCAGCCATACATTCACTTGCATAGAAACACCAGACCCTAAGCTCCCTGAATTCATATACAGCCATTAGACATAGTAGCCACCCAATCACTTGTAGAGTAACATGACACACCCCACACTCCATGAATTCATATATCACGATTGGACCATGGTTACCACACATTCAATTCTACCATAACACCAGAAACCCCACTATTCCTGAATTCATATATAGCCATTAGACATGGTAGCTATGCATTCACTTGTATAGTAACACCAGACATCCCACGTTCCCTGAATTCATATATAGCCATTAGACCATGGTAGCCACACATTCACATGTACAGTAAAACCAGACACCCCACTATCCCTGAATTCATATATAGCCATTAGACTATGATAGCCACACATTCACTTGCACAGAAACACCAGAAACCCAACTCTCCCTGAATTCAAATATAGCAATTAGACCATGGTAACCACACATTCACTTGCACAGTAACACCAGACATCCCACGTTCCCTAAATTCATATATAGCCATTAGACCATGGTAAGCACACATTCAGTTGCACAGAAATACGAGACACTCCACTCTTCCTGAATTCATATATAGCTATTAGACCATGATAGCCACGCTTTCACTTGTACAGTAACACCAGACACCCCTTGCTCCCTGAATTCATATATAGCCATTAGACAATGGTAGCCACACCTTCATTTGTACAGTAACTCCAGATACCCCACTATCCCTAAATTCATATATAGCCATTACACCATCGAAGCCACACATTCACTTGCACAGAAACACTAGACACCCAACTCTACCTGAATTCATATATAGCCATTAGACCATGGTAGCCACACATTCATGTGTACAGTAACACCAGACACCCCACTATCCTTGAATTCATATATAGCCATTAGACTATGATAGCCACACATTCACTTTCACAGAAACACCAGATACCCAACTCTCCCTGAATTCAAATATAGCCATTAGACCATGGTAACCACACATTCACTTGCACAGTAACACCAGACACCCCACATTCCCTAAATTAATATATAGCCATTAGACCATGGTAAGCACACATTCAGTTGCACAGAAATACGAGACACTCCACTCTTCCTGAATTCATATATAGCTATTAGACCATGATAGCCACAAATTCACTTGTACAGTAACACCAGACACCCCACTATCCCTGAATTCATATATAGCCATTAGACCATGGCAGCCACACATTCAGTTGCACAGAAACACTGGACACCCCACGCTCACTGAATTCATATCTAGCCATTAGACCATGCTAGCCACACGTTCACTTGCACAGAAATACCAGGCATCCCACTATCCCTGAATTCATATATAGCCATTAGATCATGGTAGCCACACATTCACTTGAATAAAAACACCAGACACTCCATTATCCCTGAATTCATATATAGCCATTTGACCGTGGTAGCCACACCTTCACTTGCACAGAAACCCAGAAATCCAATTATCCCTGAATTCATATATAGCCATTAGACCATGGTAGCCACACCTTCACTTGCACAGAAACCCCAGAAATCCCATTATCCCTGAATTCATATATAGCCATTAGACCATGGTAGCCGCATATTCACTTGTACAATAGCACAAGACACCCCACTATCCCTGAATTCATATGTAGCCATTACACCATGGTAGCCATACATTCACTTGCATAGAAACACCAGACCCCATGTTCCCTGAATTCATGTATAGCCATTAGACATAGTAGCCACCCATTCACTTGAACAGTAACACAAGACACTCCACATTCCCTGAATTCATATATAGCCATTAGACCATGGTAGCCACACATTCATGTGTACAGTAACACCAGACACCCCACTATCCCTGAATTCATATATAGCCATTAGACTATGATAGCCACACATTCACTTGCATAGAAACACCAGACACCCAACTCTCCCTGAATTCAAATATAGCCATTAGACCATGGTAACCAACAATTCACTTGCACAGTAACACCAGACACCCCACATTCCCTAAATTAATATATAGCCATTAGACCATGGTAAGCAGATGTTCAGTTGCACAGAAATACGAGACACTCCACTCTTCCTGAATTCATATATAGCTATTAGACCATGATAGCCACGCATTCACTTGTACAGTAACACCAGACACCCCTGGTTCCCTGAATTCATATATAGCCATTAGACAATGGTAGCCACACATTCACTTGTGCAGTAACTCCAGACACCCCACTATCCCTAAATTCATATATAGCCATTACACCATGGTAGCCACATATTCACTTGCACAGAAACACCAGACACCCAACTCTACCTGAATTCATATATAGCCATTAGACCATGGTAGCCACACTTTCACTTACACAGTAACACCAGGCACCCCACGTTCCCTGAATTCATATATAGCCATTAGACCATGGCAGCCACACATTCACTTGCACAGAAACACCAGACACCCCACGCTCCCTGAATTCATATATAGCCATTAGATCATGGTACCCACACATTCACTTGAAAAGAAACACCAGGCACTTTATTATCCTTGAATTCATATATAGCCATTTGACCATGGTAGCCACACCTTCACTTGCACAGAAACCCCAGAAATTCCATTATTCCTGAATTCATATACAGCCATTAGACCATGGTAGCCACATACTCACTTGTACAGTAACACCAGACACCCCACATTCCCTAAATTAGTATATAGCCATTAGACCATGGTAAGCACACGTTCAGTTGCACAGAAATACAAGACACTCCACTCTTCCTGAATTCATATATAGCTATTAGACCATGATAGCCACGCATTCACTTGTACAGTAACACCAGACACCCCTGGTTCCCTGAATTCATATATAGCCATTAGACAATGGTAGCCGCACATTTACTTGTACAGTAACTCCAAACACCCAACTCTACCTGAATTCATATACAGCCATTAGACCATGGTAGCCACATATTCACTTGTACAGTAACACCAGACACCCCACATTCCCTAAATTAGTATATAGTCATTAGACCATGGTAAGCACACGTTCAGTTGCACAGAAATACAAGACACTCCACTCTTCCTGAATTCATATATAGCTATTAGACCATGATAGCCACGCATTCACTTGTACAGTAACACCAGACACCCCTGGTTCCTTGAATTCACATATAGCCATTAGACAATGGTAGCCGCACATTTACTTGTACAGTAACTCCAGACACCTCACTATCCCTAAATTCATATATAGCCATTACACCATGGTAGCCACACATTCAACTGCACAGAAACACCAGACACCCCACGCTCCCTGAATTCATATATAGCCATTAGATCATGGTACCCACACATTCACTTGAACAGAAACACCAGGCACTCTATTATCCTTGAATTCATATATAGCCATTTGACCATGGTAGTCACACCTTCACTTGCACAGAAACCCCAGAAATTCCATTATTCCTGAATTCATATACAGCCATTAGACCATGGTAGCCACATATTCACTTGTACAGTAGCACGACACCCCACTATCCATGAATTCATATGTAGCCATTACACCATGGTAGCCATACATTCACTTGCATAGAAACACCAGACCCCACGCTCCCTGAATTCATATATAGCCATTAGACATAGTAGACACCCATTCACTTGAACAGTAACACCAGACACTCCATGTTCCCTGAATTCATATATAGCCATTAGACCATGGTAGCCACACATTCACATGTAGAGTAACAACAGACACCCCACTAACCCTGAATTCATATATAGCCATTAGACTATGATAGCCACACATTCACTTGCACAGAAACACCAGACACCTAACTCTCCCTGAATTCAAATATAGCCATTAGACCACGGTAAGCACACATTCAGTTACACAGAAATATGAGATACTCCACTCTTCCTGAATTCATATATAGCTATTAGACCATGATAGCCATGCATTCACTTGTACCGAAACACCAGACACCCCTTGTTCCCTGAATTCATAAATATAGCCAATAGACAATGGTAGCCACACATTCACGTGTACAGTAACTCCAGACACCCCACTATCCCTGAATTCATATATAGCCGTTACACCATGGTAGCCACACCTTCACTTGCACAGAAACCCAGAAATCCAATTATCCCTGAATTCATATATAGCCATTAGACCATGCTAGTCACATATTCACTTGCATAGTAGCACGAGACACCCCACTATCCCTGAATTCATATATAGCCATTAGACTATGATAGCCTCACATTCACTTGCATAGAAATACCAGACACCCAACTCACCCTGAATTCAAATATAGCCATTAGACCATGGTAACTACACATTCACTTGCACAGTAACACCAGACACCCCACGTTCCCTAAATTAATATATAGCCATAGCCATTAGACCATGGTAAGCACACATTCAGTTGCACAGAAATACGAGACACTCCACTCTTCCTGAATTCATATATAGCTATTAGACCATGATAGCCACACATTCACTTGTAAAGTAACACCAGACACCCCTTGTTCCCTGAATTCATATATAGCAATTAGACAATGGTAGCCACACATTCACTTGTACAGTAACTCCAGACACCCCACTATCCCTGAATTCATATATAGCCAATAGACCATGGTACCACACTTTCACTTGCACAGTAACACCAGACATCCCACGTTCCCTGAATTCATATATAGCCATTAGACCATGGCAGCCACACATTCAGTTGCACAGATACACCAGACACCCCATGCTCACTGAATTCATATCTAGCCATTAGACCATGCTAGCCAAATGTTCACTTGCACAGAAATACCAGGCATCCCACTATCCCTGAATTCATATACAGCCATTAGATCATGGTAGCCACACATTCACTTGAATAGAAACACCAGACACTCCATTATCCCTGAATTCATATATAGCCATTTGACCATGGTAGCCACACCTTCACTTGCACAGAAACCCCAGAAATCCCATTATCCCTGAATTCATATATAGCCATTAGACCATGGTAGCCGCATATTCACTTGTACAATAGCACGAGACACCCCACTATCCCTGAATTCATATGTAGCCATTACACCATGGTAGCCATACATTCACTTGCATAGGAACACCAGACCCCATGCTCCCTGAATTCATATATAACCTTTAGACAGAGTAGCCACCCATTCACTTGAACAGTAACACCAGACACTCCACAGTCCCTGAATTCATATATAGCCATTAGACCATGGTAGCCACACATTCATGTGTACAGTAACACCAGGCACCCCACTATCTCTGAATTCATATATAGCCATTAGACTATGATAGCCACACATTCACTTGCATAGAAACACCAGACACCCAACTCTCCCTGAATTCAAATATAGCTATTAGACCATGGGAACCAACAATTCACTTGCACAGTAACACCAGACACCCCACATTCCCTAAATTAGTATATAGCCATTAGACCATGGTAAGCACACGTTCAGTTGCACAGAAATACGAGACACTCCACTCTTCCTGAATTCATATATAGCTATTAGACCATGATAGCCACGCATTCACTTGCACAGTAACACC
Source organism: Protopterus annectens (assembly GCF_019279795.1). Lineage (NCBI taxonomy): Eukaryota > Metazoa > Chordata > Ceratodontiformes > Protopteridae > Protopterus > Protopterus annectens. Next base: position 1,970,684,297 of record NC_056743.1, on the reverse strand, counting down.
AGGCACCCCTAGTTCCCTGAATTCATATATAGCCATTAGACAATGGTAGCCACACATTCACTTGTACAGTAACTCCAGACACGCCACTATCCCTAAATTCATATATAGCCATTACACCATGGTAGCCACGTATTCATTTGCACAGAAACACCAGACATCCTACTATACCTGAATTCATATATAGCCATTAGACCATGGTAGCCACACTTTCACTTGCACAGTAACACCAGACACCCCACGTTCCCTGAATTCATATATAGCCATTAGACCATGGCAGCCACACATTCACTTGCACAGAAACACCAGACAACCCACGCTCCCTGAATTCATATATAGCCATTAGATCATGGTACCCACACATTCACTTGAACAGAAACACCAGGCACTCTATTATCCTTGAATTCATATATAGCCATTTGACCATGGTAGCCACACCTTCACTTGCACAGAAACCCCAGAAATTCCATTATTCCTGAATTCATATACAGCCATTAGACCATGGTAGCCACATATTCACTTGTACAGTAGCACGACACCCCACTATCCATGAATTCATATGTAGCCATTACACCATTGTAGCCATACATTCACGTGTATAGTAACACCAGACACCCCACTATCCCTGAATTCATATATAGCCATTAGACTATGATAGCCACACATTCACTTGCAAAGAAACACCAGACACCCAACTTTCCCTGAATTCCAATATAGCCATTAGACCATGGTAACCACACATTCACTTGCACAGTAACACCAGACACCCCACATTCCCTAAATTAATATATAGCCATTAGGCCATGGTAAGCACACATTCAGTTACACAGAAATACGAGACACTCCACTCTTGCTGAATTCATATATAGCTATTAGACCATGATAGCCACACATTCACTTGTACCATAACACCAGACACCCGTTGTTCCCTGAATTCATATATATAGCCAATAGACAATGGTAGCCACACATTCACTTGTACAATAACTCCAGACACCCCACTATCCCTGAATTCATATATAGCCATTACACCATGGTAGCCACAAATTCACTTGCACAGAAACACCAGACATCCAACTCTACCTGAATTCATATATAGCCATTAGACCATGGTAGCCAAACTTTCACTTGCACAGTAACACCAGACACCCCATGTTCGTTGAATTCATATATAGCCATTAGAACATGGCAGACACACATTCAGTTATACAGAAATACCCGGCATCCCACTATCCCTGAATTCATATATAGCCATTAGATCATGGTAGCCACACATTCACTTGAACAGAAACACCAGACACTCCATTATCCCTGAATTCATATATAGCCATTTGACCATGGTAGCCACACCTTCACTGGCACAGAAACCCCAGAAATCCAATTATCCCTGAATTCATATATAGCCATTAGACCATGTTAGTCACATATTCACTTGCACAGTAGCACGAGACACCCCACTATCCCTGAATTCATATGTAGCCATTACACCATGGTAGCCATACATTCAATTTCATAGAAACACCAGACCCCACACTACCTGAATTCATATATAGCCATTAGACATAGTAGCCACCCATTCACTTGAACAGTAACACCAGACACTCCACGTTCCCTGAATTCATATATAGCCATTAGACATAGTAGCCACACATACATTTGTAGAGTATCATGAGGCATGCTACCTGTATTCATATATAGCCATTAGACCATGGTAGCCACACATTCACTTGTACAGTAACAACAGACACCCCACTATGCCTGAATTCATATATAGCCATTAGACGTGATAGCCATGCATTCACTTGTACAGTAACACCAGACAACCCACTATCCCTGAATTTATATACAGCCATTAGATCATGGTAGCCACACATTCACTTGTACAGTAATACCAGACACCTCACTATCCCTGAATTCATATATAGCCTTTAGACATGGTAGCCATGCATTCACTTGTACAGTAACACCAGACACCCCACATTCCCTGAATTCATATATAGCCCTTAGACCATGGTAGCCACGCATTCATGTGTACAGTAACACCAGACCCCCACTATCCCTGAATTCATGTATAGCCATTAGACATGATAGCCACACATTCACTTGCATAGTAACACCAGACACCCCACTATCCCTGAATTCATATACATCCATTAGACCATGGTAACCACACATTCAGTTGCACAGAAACACAGACACCCCACCCTCCCTGAATTCATATATGGACATTAGACCATGGTAGCTACACATTCACTTATACAGTAACACCAGACACCCCATGTTCCCTGAATTCATATATAGCCATCAGACCATGGTAGCCACACAGTCACTTGTATATTAACATCAGACACTCCACTATCCCTGAATTCATATATAGCCATTAGACCATGGTAGCCACACATTCACTTGCCCAGAAACACCAGACACCCTACTCTCCCTGAATTCATATATAGCCATTCAACCATGGTAGCCATACATTCACTTGCATATAAACACCAGACCCCACGCTCCTTGAATTCATATATAGCCAGTAAACATAGTAGCCACCCATTCACTTGTAGAGTAACACGAGACATCCCACACTCCCTGAATTCATATATAGCCATTAGACATGATAGCCACGCATTCACTTGTATGGTTACACCAGACACCCCATTATCCCTGAATTCAAGTATGCCATTAGACCATGGTAACCACACATTCAGTTGCACAGAAACACCAGACACCCCCCCCATCCTTGAATTCATATATAGCCATTAGATTATGGTAGCCACACATGTACTTGCATAGAAACACCACACACCTCAGTCTCCCTGAATTCACATATAGCCATTAGACATGGTAGCCACACATTCACTTGTACAGTAACACCAGACACCCCATGCTCCTTGAATTCATATAGAGCCGTTAGACATAGTAGCCACACATTCACTTGTAGAGTATCATGAGGCACCCCATGCTACCTGTATTCATATATAGCCATTAGACCATGGTAGCCACACATTCATTTGTACAGTAACACCAGACACGCCACATTCCATGAATTCATATATAGCCCTTAGACCATGGTAGCCACACATTCACTTGTACAGTAACACCAGACACACCACTATCCCTGAAATCATATATAGCCATTAGACATGATAGCCACACATTCACATGCACAGTAACACCAGACACCCCACTATCCCTAAATTCATATACAGCCACTAGACCATGGTAACCACACATTCAGTTGCACAGAAACACCAGACACCCCACCCTCCCTGAATTCATAAATAGCCATTAGACCATGGTAGCTACGCATTCACTTGTGCAGTAACACCAGACACCCAACTATCCCTGAATTTATATACAGCCATTAGACCATGGTAACCACACATTCAGTTGCACAGAAACACCAGACACCCCACTATCCCTGAATTCATATATAGCCATTAGTCATGATAGCTACGCATTCACTAGCACAGTAACGCCAGAAACCCCACAATCCCTGAATTCATATACAGCCATTAGACCATGGTAGCAACACACTCACTTGTACAGTAACACCAGACACTCCACTATCCCTGGATTCATATATAGCCATTAGACCATGGTAGCCACACGTTCACTTGCACAGAAACACCAGACACCCTACTCTCCCTGAATTCATATATAGCCATTAGACCATGGTAGTCATACATTCACTTGCATAGAAACACCAGACCCCACCCTTCCTAAATTTATATATAGCCATTAGACATAGTAGCCACGCATTCACTTGTAGAGTAGCACAGGACACCCCACGCTCCCTAAATTCATATATATAGCCAATAGACAATGGTAGCCACACATTCACTTGTACAGTAACTCCAGACACCCCACTATCCCTGAATTCATATATAGCCGTTACACCATGGTAGCCACACATTCACTTGCACAGAAACACCAGACATCCAACTCTACCTGAATTCATATATAGCCATTTGACCATGGTAGCCACACCTTCACTTGCACAGAAACCCCAGAAATCCAATTATCCCTGAATTCATATATAGCCATTAGACCATGCTAGTCACATATTCACTTGCACAGTAGCATGAGACACCCCACGATCCCTGAATTCATATGTAGCCATTACACCATGGTAGCCATACATTCAATTGCATAGAAACACCAGACCCCATGCTACCTGAATTCATATATAGCCATTAGACATAGTAGCCACCCATTCACTTGAACAGTAACACCAGACACTCCACGTTCCCTGAATTCATATATAGCCATTAGACATAGTAGCCACACATACATTTGTAGAGTATCATGAGGCATGCTACCTGTATTCATATATAGCCATTAGACCATGGTAGCCGCACATTCACTTGTACAGTAACAACAGACACCCCACTATGCCTGAATTCATATATAGCCATTAGACATGATAGCCACGCATTCACTTGTACAGTAACACCAGACAACCCACTATCCCTGAATTTATATACAGCCATTAGACCATGGTAGCCACACATTCACTTGTACAGTAATACCAGACACCTCACTATCCCTGAATTCATATATAGCCTTTAGACATGGTAGCCATGCATTCACTTGTACAGTAACACCAGACACCCCACATTCCCTGAATTCATATATAGCCCTTAGACCATGGTAGCCACGCATTCATGTGTACAGTAACACCAGACCCCCACTATCCCTGAATTCATGTATAGCCATTAGACATGATAGCCACACATTCACTTGCATAGTAACACCAGACACCCCACTATCCCTGAATTCATATACAGCCATTAGACCATGGTAACCACACATTCAGTTGCACAGAAACACAGACACCCCACCCTCCCTGAATTCATATATGGACATTAGACCATGGTAGCTACACATTCACTTATACAGTAACACCAGACACCCCATGTTCCCTGAATTCATATATAGCCATTAGACTACGGTAGCCACACAGTCACTTGTATAGTAACATCAGACACTCCACTATCCCTGAATTCATATATAGCCATTCAACCATGGTAGCCATACATTCACTTGCATAGGAACACCAGACCCCACGCTCCTTGAATTCATATATAGCCAGTAAACATAGTAGTCACCCATTCACTTGTAGAGTAACACGAGACATCCCACACTCCCTGAATTCATATATAGCCATTAGACATGATAGCCACGCATTCACGTGTACGGTTACACCAGACACCCCATTATTCCTGAATTCAAGTATGCCATTAGACCATGGTAACCACACATTCAGTTGCACAGAAACACCAGACACTCCCCTCATCCTTGAATTCATATATAGCCATTAGATTATGGTAGCCACACATGTACTTGCATAGAAACACCACACACCTCAGTCTCCCTGAATTCACATATAGCCATTAGACATGGTAGCCACACATTCACTTGTACAGTAACACCAGACACCCCATGCTCCTTGAATTCATATAGAGCCGTTAGACATAGTAGCCACACATTCACTTGTAGAGTATCATGAGGCACCCCATGCTACCTGTATTCATATATAGCCATTAGACCATGGTAGCCACACATTCACTTGCACAGTAACAACAAGACACCCTACTATCCCTGAATTTATATACAGCCATTAGACCATGGTAGCCACACATTCACTTGTACAGTAATATCAGACACCTCACTATCCCTGAATTCATATATAGCAATTAGACATGGTAGCCATGCATTCACTTGTACAGTAACACCAGACACCCCACATTCCATGAATTCATATATAGCCCTTAGACCATGGTAGCCACACATTCACTTGTACAGTAACACCAGACACACCACTATCCCTGAAATCATATATAGCCATTAGACATGATAGCCACACATTCACATGCACAGTAACACCAGACACCCCACTATCCCTGAATTCATATACAGCCATTAGCCCATGGTAACCACACATTCAGTTGCACAGAAACACCAGACACCCCACCCTCCCTGAATTCATAAATAGCCATTAGACCATGGTAGCTATGCATTCACTTGTGCAGTAACACCAGACACCCCACGATCCCTGAATTTATATACAGCCATTAGACCATGGTAACCACACATTCAGTTGCACAGAAACACCAGACACCCCACTATCCCTGAATTCATATATAGCCATTAGACATGATAGCTACACATTCACTTGCACAGTAACACCAGAAACCCCACAATCCCTGAATTCATATACAGCCATTAGACCATGGTAGCCACACACTCACTTGTACAGTAACACCAGACACTCCACTATCCCTGGATTCATATATAGCCATTAGACCATGGTAGCCACACATTCACTTGTACAGAAACACCAGACACCCTACTCTCCCTGAATTCATATATAGCCATTAGACCATGGTAGTCATACATTCACTTGCATAGAAACACCAGACCCCACCCTCCCTAAATTTATATATAGCCATTAGACATAGTAGCCACCCATTCACTTGTAGAGTAGCACAGGACACCCCACACTCCCTGAATTCATATATAGCCATTAGACATGATAGCCACGCATTCACGTGTATGGTTACACCAGACACCCCATTATCCCTGAATTCAAGTATAGCCATTAGGCCATAGTAGCCACACATTCACTTGCACAGAAACACCAGACACCCCACTATCCTTGAATTCATATATAGCCATTAGATTATGGTAGCCACACATGTACTTGCACAGAAACACCAAACACCTCAGTCTCCCTGAATTCACATATAGCCATTAGACATGGTAGCCACACATTCACTTGTACAGTAACACGAGACACCCCGCACTCCCTGAATTCATATATAGCAAATGCTATTACTGGCACTTGCACATGGACAGGTACTATATATTCCTATAACTTGCAATTAATCAACATCAGAATCACATTTATTTGCAAAGTATGCACACATACAAGGAATTTGACTCGGGTGTCAGTGACTCTCCAAGTATGAATTACATAAACGACATACATACAACTATTAAAAACAAGACAAATGACATACATGCAACTATTAAGAACAAGACAAATGACATACATGCAACTATTAAGAACAAGACAAAAAAAGTAAATATACATATACATACAAGTTGCAATGTGCAACTCAGTGCAAGAAATACTGAAATAAACTCTGAAAGAAATGAGTATTAGCAATATGTAAACAATACTACAGAATCCTCGGAGGCTTGGGGAAAGAATATCCCAGCCTAATAAGCTGAGTTAACCATTTATTAACTTGATGGCCTATGGAAAAAATCTGTTCTTATATCTACTTGTTCTGGTGTGTATTAATCTAGAACACCTTGCCGATAGTTATGGTTAGTAGAACAAGAATTCAATCATTACTGGCAAAAATTGAAAGCCAGGTGGGAGGGAGATAAAATACCCATAAGTTTCCCTTAAAGCCAGATGGTGGCTTTTGGTGAGTTTGAGGGGTTTTTTGTTTCGGTTTTTACATTTTTTGCATTTTTACATTTTTTTAATCACATTTAGGCCTGCGATTTGAACAGGTATGCAAAATGAGTGTAATGCAATACTCTCAATGAGAGGCACTCACGTCTAGTATCTCTGAAGTCAGTGTATGACATTGAAGAAAAGTGGTCTCCGATAACAGAAATTACACATAATGGTAGGATTCATTGGTTCCCATGACCATGTCAATGCCAAACCTGGTAGATGAAGCATTTGTAGCCCATGTATTGTATGAGGCCAGGGGGACAGCAGTGTAGAAATATAGGAGTGATTTATTGATGACCACAGTAATTTTATCACTGCTCCTAATGGGCATACAGAATATCTCTAGCAATAGTCTTAATTATTTTTATGATTTAACCCAGGGTTATTCTCCCTTTGTCATCAGTCAGCCAATCCTGAATAAATAATTAGCTTGAAACAACATGGTAGCACAGCACAACCTGGTTAATCCAGAGAAAAACAAGGGAATAATAGCACATACTATTGGTCATTTTCCTGATTCTTAAAATGCATTAATACCTGCAGTAGTGAGTACTGAACAATTTGTAGATTTGTGTCTGCAAACCCATTTGTTTGAAGCAGCCACTTACTTGGAAGCAGAACCAGCATTGTATAATATTTATCTTCTGATTCATACATTCATAGAGTGGTGTATGAATGCCACTCTTCTGATTCGTACAATCATAGAGCAGTGTATATATGCCACTTTTCTGATTCGTGCAATCACAGAGTGGTGTATGAATGCCACTCTTCTGATTCATACAATCACAGAGCAGTGTATGAATGCCACTCTTCTGATTCATACAATCACAGAGTGGTGTATGAATGCCACTCTTCTGATTCGTACAGTCACAGAGCAGTGTATGAATGCCACTTTTCTGATTCGTACAATCACACAGCGATGTATGAATGCCACTCTTCTGATTCCTACAATCACAGAGCGGTGTATGAATGCCACTCTTCTGATTTGTACAATCACAGAGCAGTGCATGAATGCCACTCTTCTGATTTGTACAATCACAGAGCAGTGTATGAATGCCACTCTTCTGATTTGTACAATCACAGAGCAGTGTATGAATGCCACTCTTCTGATTCATACAGTCACAGAGCAGTGTATGAATGCCACTCTTCTGATTCATACAGTCACAGAGCAGTGTATGAATGCCACTCTTCTGATTCGTACAATCACAGAGCAGTGTATGAATGCCACTCTTCTGATTCCTGCAATCACAGAGCGATGTATGAATGCCACTCTTCTGATTCATACAGTCACAGAGCGATGTATGAATGCCACTCTTCTGATTCGTACAATCACAGAGTGGTGTATGAATGCCACTCTTCTGATTCATACAGTCACAGAGCAGTGTATGAATGCCACTCTTCTGATTCGTACAATCACAGAGCGATGTATGAATGCCACTCTTCTGATTCGTACAATCACAGAGCAGTGCATGAATCCCATTCTTCTGATTCATACAATCGTAGAGCGGTGTATGAATGCCACCACTCGTAAGCCTAACGTAAAACTGTCTGCTTGTCAATATATACCTGCTGCTTCTCTTAGCTTTATGGACATTCAGTATAACTTAGTGTTATTACTGTGTGCTGGCAAGATCGTTTCAATGTGGTGTGATATTCCGGTGTTACAGTATGGTGTCATTGGTGCACTTGCTTATTGATAGGCTCCTCATTCCCCACTAGTCTGTTGACCTTGACGTATTCCAGTAGAGGTGACATTAACACGCCCTCATCCAGTCACATGTTTTGGAATACTTATCTATCATTGATACCATCAGTGGGCAGCAAGTTCTCAGACACTTCGCAGACAACGTCTTATATCCAGCAACACTGGTTCTCAGCAACTGGAGGCAATTTCTAGCAGTTCCTGCACCTATACTGTCATGGTTAGTAGAGCAAGAACTCAATCATTATTGACAAAAGCTGAAAATCAAGTGGGAAGGAGATAAAATACCCATAAGTTTCCATTTAAGCCAGATTGTGACTTTTGGTGAAATTTTTTTTCCTGCTGCAGATATATACTTAGCTGAGTCTGCTAGAGAGTCATATTTCTAAAAACAGTGGCCTTCCAAATAAACAGACATTTCAGTAGCTTCAAACCTTACTAAATCAAAGACCAGACAACAATCTTTGTACATTACTGTTGTGAGGAAAATCCACTCCACCCACCTCATACAAACATGTTCTGACTTTATTTTTGTTGCTAATTCAGTATAAAGGAATTTGTCTTCCTCATGGGAACCAGAAAATAAGTGAAACACATTACACTAACTATCAAGATTTAGTTTATGCACAAAAATATTACCATACTGACATTGCAACACACTATAAACTACAAAGCTACCATATCTTTGTGTTCTACATGACAATTAGATCCCCCATGTTAAATTTAGTAAGAGTTCATTTTTTCACATCTTGAGTTATATTTACTCTTTATGTGCAATGAGCATTGCTCTTTCATTCCAGAACCAGTTTATATTTGGATTCTACCATAGAGGTTTATTTTTGAATTTTGTCTTAAATGTACTTTGGAGGGGGAGAGATACATCTACGCAGCTGCTCACAAATTTCACATGTATAGAATTTGGCAGTAAAGGAAGCTGCATATGCAGCAGGGTCACTGAGATGGAAGAGGATGTGGATCATCATTCACTTTCAGTGGACAAGCCTTGGCATAATCCCTGAATACCAAGGTATTGGAGGATGCTTCTGGCTTTGATCTTAAAGTGAATGTGACTGATTTGTGGTCCAGCTTGACCAGGAAGGGAGTTACAATTGGTAGGGACCAGAGCTGACCCATTTTTTGTGAGGACCAAGACCAAGGTTTCAATGTGCCCAGCTGGGGTGAAGTCCAGAAATGTCTGAGCTTGCATGTTAGAGGATGAATACATTTCCTAATTAAAGGACTGGTAGTTGAATTACCCTAGGAGAATGGTGTTTGGCCTAATGCAAAGGGACTCCACACTAGTTAGATAGGTGTTATGGCCGGAGGAGGACATAGAGGGGATCCGATGGTTAGCCATGATGTGATGAGATCTTGTTAATGCTTTTAACAACCATACCTTTTAATCATAGGACCATAGTGGAAGACAGAGCACTGCTGAGTTTGAGAAGCCCATATACTGTTTTATTATTCAGATAGGTTAGCATTTGTTTCTACCTTTAATAAAGTATAAGAGATTAACAGTAGCTTTCTGAAAAATAAATATTCTAAAATAAGGAGATCAGAGTTCTGTGCTTCACATCACAGCCAATTCCAAATAATCTCATATCATAAACAAATAAACTGATAGGTTGAAAAAGTATTACAAGTCATGATAAATTACAAATATAATGGCCTGGTCTCAGAATATTTACAATTGTAAAGAAGCATATTGTTGTCTTTTCAGCTTTTCCTGGTTAGGGGTCACCACAGCGGAACTCCGGTCTGTTAATGACTGGCAGTCGATTTTTTATGATGCCGAGTTGCCAGCCAGATGCTCAATCTTCAGCGAAGGCATGCCCATTCACGCATTTCTTTCGGAGACCACTCAACCGCGAGGAGGACATGCAGACTCCACACAGAAGGCACTCTAGCCGAGAATCGAACAGGAAAACCTTTTGCTGTGAGGCAACAGCGCTAACGCTGTACCACCTCGGCTTATACAATTGTGAAGAAGCATAACAAAACAAAAAATATATGTATGCTGTATATTCATGGTCAATGAATGCTACAATTCTCTAGTTAATTTCATACGACAGTGGATAGTACCAGATGTAGAAGTACTGACGTTACTTATCCTTTTATCTACAGATAATGATAGGATGTATATTTAGTATGTGTTGCATGGTTGGGGTTTCATAGTAACACACAGAACTAGCATAATGTTATGAGTTTATTTTCATGGTATTATATAATATAATTAATGTTTGCCTCATTTTATGGTTCTTAAAATTATTTGAACAGTTGCCTTCTATAATTTGTATCATCATAACACACTAAAATGTAATTATTCATGCATCAAAAATAATGTACAGCTGGCATAATGCCCATAAAATGCTATTAGCACAACATCTGCATGAAACTGAAATTGACTGAGACATAAAAAACATACCAAGAAGTTAAGAACTAACACCCAACAGTGTTTGGAACTTGTCTACAATAATACTCTGACCCAAAGGAAATTGCTAATGTTCTAGCTAACAAATTTAGTGCAAACTTTACTTCACCCACAGTTAGAGCTATCCCACAGGTTCCACAATCCCAGCCACCCCCTTTAATTGCTATGGAACAAGTCCTCTCAGCCTTTCCAAAAATTAAGAATCATCCATCCATGGCCCTTGATAACATACCTGGTTGTCTGATTACCAGCGCCAAATATGGCCTTTCTGATCACCTACTTAAATTCTTTAATTTAAGCCTTTCCACTGGTTACATTCCTGAAGCGTGAACTATTGTAATGCCATTATACAATGGTGGCCCAACCACAGACCCTGGTAACTATAGACCCATTAGTCTCACTAGTTTCATATGTAAAGTTATGGAGCACATTACTGCAGATGTCATTAATTTGACAATGAAAATCTTTCAACCCTAGACATTCATCCATTTGGCTTTATCAAAAGAAAGCTCTGCCTCTTTAACCTCATTCATTTCTTTGAGAAAGTAACTGAAGCAATGGGTAGCGGTTATGCAGTGCATACAGCATATCTAGCCCTGCCCAATACCTTCAATACTATTTTCCATGCAAGCGTTATTGATAGACTTGTAAAAATGAATATAAATCCTTATATTGTGAGATGGATAACTTACTGGTTGTCAGAAAGAACTCATATGATTAGAGTCGCAGGTGACACTTCTGAAAGCAAAACAGTTACCAGTCGTGTACCATGGGGCTCAGTTTGGGGCCCTCTCCTATTTGGCATACATTTCTCAGACCTTTAGGCCAGAACTTCTGGCTTTTGGTTAACTAAGTTTGCAGATGACTGTAAATTGAGTGTTGCTATTTGATCTTCAACTGACTCACAATTGCTCCAACTTATCTTAGTCCACATTAACAATTGTTGCAAGGACAATGGTCTCAAACTGAATGTAAAAACGTAGCATAATTCATTTTGATAAAAAAAACTGTTTTACTTACTGTACAGGAGATACACACCTCCAATCAGATAACGTTGTAAGAGATCTAGACACTCTTGCTAATAATTACTTATCATTTGATCATCATATCGATAGTAGTTTAGAAAGCTTTTGGCCGGGCTCATCTGATTTACACAGATATCCCCACTAGAGCCAAAGAAGTCTTAATTCCTCTTTACTCATATCTTATCAGACCCTTTCTTGAATATAATGTACTTCTTGGTATGTATTTATCTAAACATATCACACAGCTTGTAGGCTTGAAATTGTTTGCTTATACTTACCTATGAACCTTTGATAATAAGCATTAAATATCATTTTACATTTTTAAAGGCAATAAAACAAGGCTTAACTCACTGGACATGAAAAATAGTGGTATAAAAGACAGAAATACAAGGAAATGTTTTATAGTGCATACCATTCAGAGTACTTGAAGGCAAACTTTAACACAATGTTTAGACAAGCATTGGGTGAATGAATATGTGTCGTGGAAGCCAACCAGGATTGACAACCACACAAGTAAGTTTCATGGGAGGGGGATATATTAACTAGGATATGCCAAATATATTTCACTTCACTGCATGCATAGGGTTCCTTTATCCCCCCCCCCCCGCCCAAGATATTATAAACACGAACATGAGCAGAGGAACTTTATTTCTGTTATTAGATGAAGGGCACTATGTCTAGAAAAAATAAAGCCCCCAAATACATTTATGTTTCAGTTATGAGTACAACGGCAGCATCTGATTAGAGTCCACAACCGTGTATACCAGGACATATGTTATACCATCTCCACTACAATGATATCCAGTGCATGATTCTAGAGAATAAGTCACTTTAAAATTCATACAGTGCCCCTAGAGTTGATACAGGTAATTAAAGTATTCAGTGCAATAAGTCCAAATACCAAATCTGCAAAATCAGTGCTATCAGCAACTGCATTTTGTTTTGGGGGGGGTGTAGAATGCTGCACATTAGATTTTTTTCTCCCTTACAGTCTGTAGCCATTTGAGACTGCATATGTGTGTGTGTGTGTGTGTGTGTGTGTGTGTGTGTGTGTGTGTGTGTGTGTGTGTGTGTGTGTGTGTGTGTGTGTGTGTCTTTGTGTATCAGCCTGTAGAAAAGTGGAGCAGAGGTGCAAAGCATCGCTCTCAATGTTTCTGAAAACGTTAGTGGTAGACTGTTGTTTCTAAGCTCTCTGCTGTCTCCTTAGTTCTGCACCTTATTTGTTCAACATAACTGATGTCAAATCTGTAAGTTTCAGTATTCTGCTGCTTTGTTTGGTTTGTTAATTCTGAATACTAATGCTCTCAATGAAATTTTATTGCACATGAAAACAATGCAGAAGTCGCATGATTTTTAAATTGAGGTGACTCAGGAGGAATGAATTGTAAGCAAAATGCTGATAGCTTAATAATATCTTGTATGATCATGTTATTAAAATAGTGCTACTTGAATTTTCTAATGACAAAAGATATTAATGCAGTAACATTACAAAATGGCACATATGTTGTGCACCTTAGTAGAAAACTGCTGAGTTTTTGTAGCTCCCCAGCACTCCTGCAGGAGGTTACATGGCTCCCTATTGAAATGCTGGCAGTTGAAAAGCCAAGTGCTGACAAGCAGAATAAAAAGGATCAAAAATACAGGCGAAGAACAAACCTCAAACAGTGCTATTCTCCTTTAAACATGCCCCCCTGCACCTCTGATGGGGGGGGGCAAACTCCAGCACTCCCCAAACTTATATATGCTAATTTTGAGATCACCATACCTCAGGGAAATGGGAATATTTCAGGAAATGGCAGTCTTGGACTTAGTATAAGTCCATTTTATTGGTGATTTGGTCTCTATATTTCAGGACTCGCTGTAGCAGGTCTTGACATTTCAAATGGCTACCAAGTTATAGTCTTTATCCTTATCTCGCTTTCATTTTTCACAGTAGTCTAGGAGGAGAATTGTCCTCAATCTACATTGAGGACTACATATTGGTCAGTCATAACAAATAAATTCAAGTTCCATGCTGTGTAACATTTCTTGCTATTATTCTGGTAGAAAGAATGAAGTGAAAGAATGGCCTTCGGTAAAATAAGTGCTCCGGCAGCTAAGCTAAGTGCTTATGGTTTTGCTTCACAGGTTCAAAGTATAGGGCTTGTCTGTTACTAAACTGTACTGCACTAATGCTCTGCCACTGAACATTCAGTAATCACTCCTTAACCACACAGATATATAGAACGTACATACAACAGGCTGGTCCAAAAAGCAGGCAAGGCATCTACAGCCAAGGTACTCTACTCAGCTGAGCAAAGAAGGCTGGAAGACTGGCATTCATCCAAATGTCAGTGTATTCAGCTGATTACCTCCATGTCTTAACACAACCTTCAATACATTCCGGTTAGGCAAATATTAAGATTATTATAGTCACAGAGTGTGAACAGTTGACATGAAAATGGCCATGTGTCTACAGGTAAGGCAGCCATGTTATATTTATTCTGCACAAAAAGGAAAATAGAGGATTTATTTCTCAAATAAAGGGGAGTCCTAGAAACATGCATTCTCTGAGACTTAAGCTATTTAGTTGTCTCAAATACAACAAAGACATATGCTCAGATCAGTCTAATAAAAATCACTAGCAAGCCTGAAGAAACCAAGTCACATTAAATCTCTGAAGAACTCTAGAGAGAAAACTGTAGAAAAAATGGGCAGAATAATTAATGCTAGATACACCATGAAGAAACATAATGACTGTTCTCTTTTTGATATGGACAACTTTATGGCAAAACTGACTAAAACAAACTGTTTCTGAATTAGTAAGGTAAGAATTAAAAGTAACATCACCCATAAGGGAAGAACAAAGAGAAAAGCAGGGGTTAAAGGTCATGGCAGCGTAACAGGTGAAAACAGGTTTGTACTTACAGGACACAGACACAAATGTGCAGTGTTTCTTTCTTAAATAAATAAGGAAATGGTGCACTAACTCACATTCAAATTTCATCTCAATTTGAAACAGAAATGCCCTTTAGCATCAGTCTCACTAATACTGGATTATGAACTACAAATGGAACCCTTAAGACCTGAAAATTAAATGAATTAAATAATTATACAGGCTAGGGAATCAAAAACATGTTTTCTTGCTGACAATCTTTGGTTTCTTATAGGATGCCATTAACCTGATGGCTTCTTCCCATTATGGAACTGTAGTGACAAAGTGGGGATTGAACATTCTTCCCATTATGGAAATGTAGTGACAAAGTGGGTATTGAACAGCTGAGAAAAAAAAAGCAACATAAGCACTAAAGCTGACCAGTGGCCAACTTCATATACTGCACCACTGTTCCCCTCAGCAGACTTTACTCCCTGTAAATCGGACCCCTCACAAATACTTTGCTCACAATGCTGGACACTAGCGTGTAGATCAAAGACATGGGGTTAGACGTGCCTATGCAGTGTGCAAGAACGTGCCTGTGCAGTGTGCAGGAACATGCCTGTGCAGTGTGCAAGAACATGCCTGTGCAGTGTGCAAGAGAGGGTTCTTCCACCTGAAATTCACTATCAGAAGACATTAATAATATTTAAAGAAAAAAAGATATAAACTTTTGTTCACTTTACTTTAACAGCAAGTGCTATGCACTGTAATAAGGTGGGATACTTCCTTGTAGCCCCCCCCAGCCTGCTCCACTCATTGACGTCAATAACCCCCATGCATGTACTTCACTGCTGGCTTTGCCATCAGTCAAAGTCAAAGTAAACTTTATTGTCATTTAGGGCTACACAAGTACAGCCTAAACAAAATTCTAAGTATCTACTCATCAGAGAGTACATAAGAAGCAAGGATATCAAGAACAAGAGTATAACATTTCAATTTAAAAATATATATTTATATATTCAATGCAAAAAAAAAAAAAAAAAGATATTCAATACAAGACCCCCAGAAGGGTAAATAAACCAATAATAACAGCAAAAACACACAAGCCCCCCATGCATGTAGTTCATGCACAAGCCCCCTCATGCATTTATTTCATGCACAAGCCCCCCATGCATGTACTTCATTTCTTGCTTTGCGTCTGACAGATGCACAGTGAACACTGGCATTTCCCCAGTTTTACTGCAAGTTTCCGAGGGCAAGTCCTTGGCTGCTTCTGTAAAAAGTTCTCACAGCATCAAAAAAGAGGTAAAACTGCATAATGATCCCAATCAATGTTTCGTGATCTTTAACCACTCCTCTGTAACAGCTCATAAACATTTTGGAGCCACACTATGTCACTCCCATGTTCTTCATTTTTCTCCCCTCACACTGCTACCATCCTACTCCATTCCTTCCAACTTACTACATTTTCTGTAAAGTCAAGACGTACTGGATGTCCATTAGTGCTATCCTCAGATGACATTTGAAATGTTTGCAACATTGGACTATGCCTGCTATTGTGACTGTATTGCTGACTGTGTATAGTTAAGAGCAATTTTGTATTTGAGTTAATATACTTTAATGTAATCAGCATGCTTCTCTGTACTTAGGCTTGCTTTGTGTAGAGCATGTTTGTTTTTGTATACAGTTGAAATCTCTGTTTGCATCTGTGCTTGGTAACTGGATCACAGCTGAAAAGAGTCAAAGGACCAGCCCACCTACCTAGTCAAAAAAGGTAAGTACACAAATAAATAGATAAATAAATAAAGCTTCTGCATTTTTGAGCATGTCCTTATCACATACTATCATCCCTTTCATCCTTTTCATGTGTGTAGCTACCTTTATAACTCACTTCATACAGTGTGTCTTCCTTATCCAACAGTCTCACACACTGCATCTTTCTAAGATACTTGCGTGTGCTTTCTTATCACATATTCTCATCATCTGCATGAATTTCTACATTAAATACCTTCCTTAATTAATGTGCAACCAGTCTTTGTTAAAACACATGTGAGTTTATTTATTTATTTTATTTTATTTTATTTATTTATTTATTTATTACATTTGTTAACCAGGAAAGTCCGACTAGCTATAGCTAGGAGCCCGTTTTCAGCGGAGACCCGGGGAGAAAAGCTCCAAAAAAACAGTACAATATATACAATATACAGTAGAATATAAACATTGAGTAACACAGCATTAGTTCATTATACAGAAATTCAAGGACATTAAATATATTTCTTACTTACAATAACATGTCAAGCTAGGCAAAAATAACATCTTACACAATAAATGATTGTTTGACTAGAAAGTTGAGAAATCATCTTAAGAGTGTTGGCATGGTAGCAAGGAGAGGTTAATACAACAGAATTATTTAGGTAGAAGGGTAACGGGGAGACATTGTAGTAGTAGTATTGTGACATTCTGGTATGGGAAGGCAGTGGAGAGAGTGAGGACAGGTGGTTTAACTTGGGATAAGGCAGGAGCAGAGCCAGCGATTAGCTAGGTAGTTAATTAGTAGTTGTCTGAACTCAAGATGGTGTTGGTTTTTAGTAAATGTGGGTGGGAGAGTATTCCATAGTTTGGAAATTTTACTAGAATAGAGACAGTCTCCATGATAAGTTTCGAGATTGAGTGACCTTTAGTGTAAGTTTGTTGAAGGATCTGAGGGTCCTCTGGTTGAGACTTGGTTGGACGAGATTGGAGAGGGCAGGGCAGTTAGTGGGAAGGTGAGTTATTTTGTGGACTATCGATAGTTGGTTGAGAGCTAGAAGGTCAGGGAATTCAAACCATTTTAGTTAAGAGAGCACAGTACAGTGGTGAGTCCTGTGTGGGGCATTCAATGCAAACTTTGCAATTTTGTGATACCAAGATTCTAGATAGTTTAGGTCTGATTTGCGAAGGCTGGCGAGTATGTGAGATCCATAAGTGAGTGACAAAAGCAGGTGAAAACGAGTAGTAGCAAACCTGGCATTATGGGATAAGTATGGTTTGGCCCTATATAAGGTGCCAAGTTTGATGTGCACTTTTTTGATTGTCAAAGAGATATGTTTTTCAAAAGTTAGACTCTCGTCAATAGTGATCCCTAAGAATTTGGTATGAGTAGTGGGTTCTATCTTGGTTCTGTTTGAGGAGTGGATTGACAGAGGGGAATGACAAGGTTTGGAATTTTTGTTTTTAAAGATTATTAGTTTGGTTTTATTTGGGTTGAGAATTAGTTGATGTTCTGATAGGTATTTTTCTATGCTCAGGAAGGATGATTGCATTTTTATTTGAAGTTCATGGGGTGTTGGGGCAGAGCATATAAGGGTAGCGTATTGGACAGTTGTGGCTAGTTTACTTGCTGAGCTGAGGTTGTTTGTAAATGGGATAAAGAGGAGAGGACCTAGTATAGACCCTTGTGGCACACCAACTGAAATAGGGAGAAGGGGGGAGAGAGTATTTAGCCATTTGGTGGTCTGCTGTCTGTTTGAAAGATAACTGAGGAACCAGGACAGAGAGGGTGTGTTGATGCCAAAGGTTGAGAGTTTATTGAGTAGGAATTGGTGAGAAACAGTGTTGAAGGCTTTGGACATGTCCAGAAAGATGGAGGTGACTGAGTAGCCTTCATTTAGGAGTTGGTAAATGGTGTTAGTAAAAGAGATTAGGGCAGTGGAAGGACTGTGTTTGGGTCTGAAGCCATGTTGTGAGTGGGATAAGAAATTGTTAGAGAGTGGATGGTTGAGCAGCTGTTTGTGGATGCATTTTTCTAAGATTTTAGCTGGGGGGGGGCAGGATGGCAATGGGGCAGAAGTTGATTAGTTCTTTGGAGGGACCTCCTTTGTGGAGTGGGATAATATGCAATATTTTCCAGAGAGTTGGCACACAGTGTTCAGAGATTGAGCGATTGATCGAGATAGATATAGGATAAGCAATGGATGGGGCTGCACATTTCAGGAATTTGTTTGGGAGCTGGTCAGCAGCCAGACATCAGGGTTTAAGCTTGGCTAGGAGAATTTTATGAAGTTTGTATGAATGGTGGAAAAGCAGAAGGGGGTTGTAATATCAGGAGAAGTGGCAGGGAGTGTGAGAGGTGTATTGGGTTGATTGCCTGGTAGGGAGGTTATGGAATTAAAAAAGTGGGAGTTGATTTGGGTTGCAATGGGATCGGTGTTGTTAGTGATTACTGGGGTTGTGGTAGGTGAGTGGCCAGGACTTAGGAGATAGTTTATGTTATCCCAGAATTTACAGGGGGTTTTATGGTGTTTTTGTTGGCAGGATTGGAAGTACACTTGCTTGTCTACATTGATTTGTTTTTTAGATAGATTCCTTAATTGTTTATAGGTAGTTAGGTTAGTTATATTTTTGGTGGTATGGTAATCAGACCAGGCTTTATCTCTTTGTTTGAGTAAAAGTTTGGTTTATTTCATTAACCAGGGTAGAGGCTTGGATTTAGAGCATATTTTTCTAATTGGGGCAAGATTTTTGAGTAGGTCAAGGAAGACAGTGTTAAAGAATTGCACTGCTAGGTCTAGCTGGAGATATTATAGGGATGTTCAGTCAAATTGTTGTAGGATCTGGTTAAAAATTGAGGGTGAGAAGCGTTTTTTGCAATGGATGCATTTGTAGGAGGTGTTAGATTGAGTGTGTACATGTTTTCTATAAAGGTAGCTGGGGAATGATCACTGAGTGAGTCTAGAAGGCAGTCTGATATGTAATTTAGGTTGGGATTAGTGGTTAGTATCCAGTCTAATGTAGACTGACTGTTGGTGTGTTTGTCAATGCGAGTTGGACAATTTATAGTCTGGGTGAAGTTGTAGAGATTGAGGAAATTTGAAGGGTTATCGGATGTACGGGTTTGCCAATCGAGGTTGAAATCACCAAGAATAATTGTTTCTCGGCTGAAGTAAAGGAATGCCCATGATAGGAGACTTTCAATGGTGGTTAGGGTGTTTCCTGGTGGGAGGTAGGCAGCTATGATGATAATTGTTTTATTAGGATTTATTTCCAGACGTGTGGTTAGAATCTCAGTGTTGTCTAGGTCAGGTGGGGAGCATTGGAGTTGTTCAACTTTAAGGTTATCCTTAAATAATACAGCTACACCACCACCTCTATTTTTAATCTGTCTATTCTAATAATGTTATAGCAATTTGGGGTAAACTCATTGTCCCTAATATGGGGTTTTAACCAGGTTTTGGTTATAACTGCTATGTCAGGGGCGTAGGTGGCTAAGGTGGCTTGGAATTCGGTAGCTTTGTTAACTATGCTGCAAAGGTTAAAATTGATGAGTAGTAGGTCTGAATTGAATGTTTTTTTAAGTGGGGAGTAGAGATGGGTGTTTTTGTGGGAAAGAGAAAAGTTGGATGAGGTTTGTGGAGGTGTGGGTGTGTATTTGGGACCTGGGTTTGGGTGGATGTCAGCACACAGTTTAATTCTAGTGAGAGAGCATAATATGAGATGTTTAGTTTGATAGTTGACCTAGGATGAGGGTGAGCCAGGGAAGTTGGACAGAAGGTTTTTAGGAGCTTGAAGGAGGCACGTAGGTATGGTAGATGTCAGAGAAGGAGTGGGATAGTGGGTCAGAGGTAGTTATCGGAAGTGTTGGAGAATGTATGTGTGTTATGTGGTAACTGTGTAATGAGGTAAAGTTGGTGAGACAGACAGAAAGTAGTAAAAGAATATTAGATGCTATGCAGTTGTGCTAATGGATGGTAAGTAATAGTAAAAATGCTTTGAAAATGAATATATTTTTTCTCAAAATGCTAAAATAGGTGTGTATAACCTTTTCTCAAGATTAATATGAATGTCTGCTGGTTTAGGACTGAATTTCGAAAGTGAATTGGTGATATATTAAAATGATCAGACTAAGAATTGATCTGTGTGGTTATTCTATTTACTTAATAATTCAAATTGTTAAGTAAAGGAAATGTAAATTCATAAGGTACCCCTTTTGTTAATGTGCACTCTTGCATATTGCCTGATAGCAATAATTTTAGAACATCGATTTTTACCACTTGTTTGATGTCATATCCTACACAATGTTGTTGTGTCTTTCGGCTTTTCCCAGTTAGGGGTCACCACAGCAGAACTCCGGTCCGCTAATGATTGGCAGTAGATTTTTACGTGCCAAGTTGCCGGCCCTGACGCACAACCTTCAACGAAGGTACGCCCATTCACGCACGTCTCCACACAGAAGATGCTCTAGCTGAGAATCGAACAGGACAACGTCTTACTGTGAGGCGACAACACTACCGCAGCACCACCACTCTGACTGATGAAAATCTGGCTGTGGACTGGTGTCCATGTCTGGTATTCATTTAAAGTGTGCTGTCTGTTGAGACAATTAAATGCATGCTAGTTTTCCAGCCACCTCCCTCCAAGGAAAGCACTGATAAAGACAAAACTTATCAGGCCAAATGCAGTAACATGTACTAGCTTATACTCGATTTCTGGTTTCTTGAATGTCAATAGAAAGAATTTAGATCTGAACATTTTGGGTGTCGCACCATACCTCTCACCTTATTTGGTCAAGAATTCTAGACAAAACCAAAAATAATGTGGAGAGACACAATCAGGAAAATTTTTTTTTAAATATTACTCTAATTCACTTAAAAAGTTAATAGATGGATAATTTTATTTCACCAGACGGTGCTTCTAGGCTGACCCTGAAAAAAGATACTTGTGTCCAATAGGCTGTCCTAAGCTGTTAACAAATTCACTGCACATTTATATTTTGAATCCTTTCACCCTTTAGACAGCCCCTAATTAGTGCTTCAGTATATGAATTTTGACTATGATTCCTTGAATGTCTGCTGTAATTTAATGGACTGCCAGATGCGTTTTCAGTAAAAGTGAGTTTCAAAGGAATAAAAGTTTACTGTTGCTTTAAATGCTGTCTGTTTTCAATGTGAGATTGTTTTGTTCATCAAGTGACTGTCATTACTTTTGCTGTAAAATGTTTAATACAAGTTCAAAATTAATTCCAATATGTTTTATCATTGCAAAAGTAAAGAAGAAATAAGTATATACACGAACGGGTTGTCGCCTCACAGTTAGACGTTGCCCGTTCGATTCTCAGTTAGAGTGTCTTCTGTGTGGCGACATGCATGAATGGACGTTCCTTCGCTGAAGGTTGTGAGTTAGGCCTGGCAAGCCAGTACGTAAAAATCTACTGCCAATCATTAGCGGACCAGAGTTCCGCTGTGACGACCCCTAACCGGGAAAAGCCGAAAGACACAAACAAACGGGTTTCAACCTGTTTTATGGTAACTAGGGAGAGACAGCCAAGTAATTAGATATTGGCATGGCTGCAGGTGGAGCCTGGTCCATTACTACGCTTAGGGCATTATTTGACCATAATATGTCTCTGTTTAGAAATTGCATATGAATATTTATCTTCATATGCATGCTCTATAGTTTTGTGTTTCTATCTTTTAAACAAGGAAAGGGATGTCCCTGGAGTACTGCTTGGTTATACAACTTATTTAAAGCCACGCAGTAGGCAAATGGAGAGAGAAAGAATCAAACCCTGTACACTTAATTACAGGCAGCAGCTCTCAAACAGTTTAGAGCCTTAATCCTCTACACTAGCTGTAAGACCTTCACTTGTATCTTCATTTTCTCATAAATCTCTGAGGGTTAAAAATCACTAAGGTTTATACTCATTCAGTCAGTAATGTCACTTACTGGAGTTTCATTGTTTTTTTCAAATGTCCAGAAAATGCATGTCAATGTAAAACGTGAACTTTTTAAGTGAATTAGAGTAGATTTCCTCTTATCTGTTTCCAATTTTGCAGAACATCACTTATTTTATCTAATATTTATGCCCTGGCCTTTGTCAACTTCTTGTTTCTGGTAAATTACTAATGATTACTGTCAGTCAATAATGTCACTCTTTACTTTTTCATATTTTTTTGTTGTTCAGAGAATGTACACCTAGACCTATGCAACACTTATTGTTCTGCTAACATCTTAAGTGACCTGGAGTTGTCTAAAACATATATTAACAAACTGCTGCTGTTAGTCAAAGCTACAGGGTTTTAATCCTTTCATATACATTTGCCTACTTTGTGACTTTGAGCAAGTCCATTTACCAGACAGTGCTCACAGGTCACCATGATAAGGGACACTTTACACACTGGGTTTACCTGGTTGAAGGATACATAAAATAATATTTAAAATGTGTCCCCCATTATTTTTGGTTTTGTCCAGAATTATTGAGCAAAGAACTTGAACGGTATATTGGTCTATTCCTTGTAAAATTTGTGACTTCTGGCAAAGTGTTGCAGACTGTGGTCATTAAATAATGATATGCATCTGAGTTTCAGATGTTGTATCCTTCAGAAAATGCATGAAAATGCAATGCTTGTTACTCTATCAACTTTTTAAGTACATAAAAGAAAGCAGTATTGTAACAGGTAGGAACTATTCTAAAGCAGGCTATTAAGTGACAGTTTGTCAAACTCCATGGCTCCCCCAAACCCTGAAAACACAGATATTTATGCAGAATTACTTACAAATACCCTGTACAAACATGTAACTGGCTGCATTGAGGCTGCTGTACCTACCAGACATAAGCCCTGATCTAACACCAAAAATAAACCCCACTGCTGGAACCCCTATCTTAACAGGGTACATAACAAAAGAAACAAAATCAAGCCAAAATCAGAAAGAACAACTCTCATAGAGACAAAAGATTTTTGAGTCAATTAAACAAGAAAATAAGAGGTCAAATAAAGTTCAACAAAGCCAGTTACGAGGTTGGATAGCCTCCCAGGCTAAGGACAACCATTGACCTTCTTCAGCTATGTCCAGAACCTTAACGGTAACACTCTGCAGTGTGGAGAACTGGTGGTAAAAGACGCAGTCTTCAATGACCAGTGTGACATAGCAAATCTACTAGCTGATAAATTTAACTCACACTCCCCCTGTGAAATCCTTTCTAGCATATCCCCCCTAAATATCAACAAGGCCAAAAACAAACTTTTCCCAGTGACTGAAGAGTTCCAAAGGCAGAAAAACATAAAACAAAAGTCAATAACCAGGAACTAAATGTCTGAAACATTTAATAGCAGAATAAACCTGGCAGAGTAGAAAGGTTGAAACCAATGCTTTGAGTAAACAGATTTTATCCATGAGAAAAGAACATAAGTTTAAATTTAGGGTTCTTCAGAGAATTTTTTCTGACATACAAGGAGGAGATTTGGTTATCAAAATATAAATGGCTGAATATAAATGGATTAATTTCTTTACAGCAGATATGACACCAGGTCTGAAGAGCACAAACAGTATTAAACCTGTATTACAGGCTAAGCATGAATATTTATGAGTTGTTATACTATTTTATTATACTATTCTATTTATCGTGCTATTATACTTATTTACTTATCCATGTAGTTATGTAGTTTTTATGCTGTCATGTGATCTTTAAATGTACGTTGATTGGCTGGGATTTTATTTAAATGTAATTGAGCAAATGTCTTTTGTATGAAGCACTGAGAAAGAGTTTGTTAATGTGAAAGCTTTGCCATTTGTATTGCTGTTTTACTCTGCTGTTTTTATTCTGCTATTAAATATTTCATACGTTGAGTTCCTGGCTATTGACTTTTGTTTTAATTATCAACAAGGAGCAGGTCCTGGTGGCACCTGCTAAGGCCACAAACACTGTTCCAATGGGGTCCAAAAATATTCCGAGTTGCCTCATAAATAGCCTAAAACATGACCTAGAAGGAGCACTTGAGGCATTCTTTCAACTACAGTCTCAAAACAGATTATGTGTCAGGTGAATGGAGGGCCACAATGGTCATCCCTATTCATAAGGGTGGACCTTCAACTTACCATGAGAATTACAGAACTATCAGTCTGACAAGTCAGATATCCAAAGCCATGGCACAAATTATCATGGAAATGATCAACAAGGACATTGGCAACCTACAGACACTGTACCCATCCCAGTTTGGATGTTTTAAGGGAAGGTCTTTCCTACTGAACTAGGTAGACTTCTTTACATTTGAGAGGGTCACAAAGGCTGTGGATGAGGGGAAAATGGTGCCAACTGAATACCTTGACCTGACCAAGGCATTAAATACAATAAAGGCTCAGATATTGTTTACAAACCCTCAAGAACTCAGCATAAATCCCTACATAACTCTCTGGATTGCTGGCTAGTTCACAGACAGGACCCAAGAAGTCAGGATCAGTGAGATCACCTCCAGGTGATCAGTCACCAGAGGAGTACCACAGGGCTCTGTGTTGGTCTTGCTCCTGTTTGGCATCTTAGAAGTAAAGCATCATTTCATAGAGCTCTGGCTCACCAAGTTCTTAGATAACTGTAAATTGGGAGCTGTCACAGATTCCCCCTACAACAGCAATATCGTAAAAGAGGGTCTAATACAAACAAATGACTGGTGCCAAAGCCACAGATTAAAACTCAACATTAAGAAATGTATTATAGTGTCCTTTGAGAAATCGTCCACTCAAGCTAATTACTCCATTGATGAAACACCCTTAGGAGATGACCCAATAGATAGGAGATCTGGGAACAAGTGTAAGCAGTAATCTAGCATTCAAACAACACATAGCCAATACAGTAAGAATATCACTCTGTTGCACAACTCATAAGCAAAGGCATGTCATCCAGGTCCAAGGACATTAAAGTGTCGCTCTACTCATCCCTTATCAGACCCATATCGGACCTATCATTGAGTGCAATGCCCCATTTGGCATGTACCTAACCAGGTACTTACAACAGTTGGAATGCCCTCAAATGTTCATCACCAGGAGAATCCAAGATATGAATATAATGCCCTACACATATCATCTTAAGGCACTATCTCAGTCTCCTACAGGTTACTGAGAGATGCTCTTTGACTAGCATGTAAGGTGTCCTCAGATCCAGATCTGATGTATCTCTTGCACATCTGCAAAACAAACAGCACCAGAAACACTACATCCAAGGACCAGAACGTTGCCTGTGACATAAATAGAATGTGCTTGAGAGTCTGATATGAGTCTCATGGGAGAGTTTAATTACTGCTGATGCCCATAAAGATTAAGGTGCCTGCAAAATACATCAGATGGGTTTAAAGACCTTGCATTTCTGAAGAGCAGCCAAACTATATTCTTATGGTGTGCTGATAAGATCAATAAAAGGTCTGAAACATGCATGGCCACGGCTTCTTGGGTCTGGCTTTACTGGCGTGCATGTAACCACAAAGACTAAAAAAGTAAAAAGGTCATGGACATTAAGAAGCCATGGAGCTGATACACTTGATGTCCTTAAGGGGTAATTTGCATATATCACATGGGCTTCCATTATAGGGTTAAGGTATCACACAGTGAAAACTCTAGCTTGGCTGATTTTGTTTTTAAGTGCCATGAAATCATCACACTCACACATTCGATAAATAAAGGCCAAATAAATCAAAAGCTGCACTACAGAGATAAATAAAGGCCAAGTAAATCAAAAGCTGCACTACAGAGATAAATAAAGGCCAAGTAAATCAAAAGCTGCACTACAGAGATAAATAAAGGCCAAATAAATCAAAAGCTGCACTACAGAGATAAATAAAGGCCAAATAAATCAAAAGCTGCACTACAGAAAGCAGCTCATTAGCATCTGATAGCCCTAACTCATTCGCACTAAGTACCGAACCATTATAACCCAAAACAGTGCACTTTATAACTTCCTGTTTGCAAAACAAAGTTAAATTAAATATGCATTCATAATTGCTGGAACCTGTATTCTGAAAGACTGCCTTCCAAACTATCTGCAAATATATAGAACTGTGGAATTTTTTTTTTTTGTTATAGAGTTTAATTATTGCTTAGATCTCTGTTGAAACTGTTGTCTCACTGTTCTGAGAGACTGATCTGCAAATATACAGAGCTGAGTATATTTTTTGAGTTTTAGAGTTTGTACTGTTAGTTGTTGCTTAGATCTCTGTTGAAACTGAATTTGGTGGCATTTGCAGTTGCCCGCCCCACTGTAGATTTGTTCTGGGACACTCCCCCAGTCCCATCTCTTTACCACATTCTACCTAATAAACTCTTTCTGCACTTGCTTTTAATCCTTTTTAATTTAATTGCATTTTTTAAACTGTGTTTGGTCTAATATTGCTACATACTCGTGTGCTAGCTTGCACTGCATGTGAATTGTTTTTACTACTGTTTTTGCTACTGTTCTGTAAAAAAAAAAAACTGTAAGCCTGTTTAATACCTTTCCTGTAACTAGTGTTCCATATACAGATTTGCTGTATTCAGGACTGTATGTAAAATTCTGAGCCCCCCAAGCCTTTCTGTGTTGGAGGGAAGCCTTCTAGCTTATCAGTGGGAGTGGTAAGCACTAGGTAACCTGTCTACCACATAAGGAGTGGTTCTGGCCCAGAAATTGTGGTTAATGGCCGTTTGGGCAATATCTTCCATCTCTCTCAACTTTCTGATTTGAAAGCCTGCATTTGCACTTGTTTCTGTCCTGTAACTCGTCTAGTGCAGATACAGATTCTTAGTTTTAGCCAGGGGCGGCTCGTGGCATCGGGCTGCCGGACTGCAGCCCCCTCAAACTAAAAATTAAAAAAGAAAATAAAAAAAAAATTATTTTTGACTTCACGCATGTGCAGTACCACCACCCGGGGTATGCGCGCATGCTCTCAGGCAGTCGCGCAGGACCCATAAGGGGACACGTCTGTGCACTTTTAAAGTGCACAGACACGCTGGGAGGATATATCGCGTCCGGACTGCAACAGCAGCAGTCAGAACAGTCTCTGGGAGGATATATCGCGTCCAGACTGCAACAGCAGCAGTCAGAACAGTCTCGGGGATCTCGTCGTCAGGATGGAGCTTTACTGGGATCTCGCGGGTCTTTGTGAGTATTGCATGGGCAGGATATGGTATGGAGAACAGACAGGTAAGTGTATGGTGCATTTTACTTTATGTGTTGGTGCTTTTAACTGGAGTGTGTGTGTGTTAGCTGGTGCTTTTAACTGAAGCTGGGGTGTGTGTGTGTGTTAGCTGGTGCTTTTAACTGAAGCTGGGGTGTGTGTGTTAGCTGGTGCGTTTAACTGAAGCTGGGGGGGGTGTGAAAATGCCCCAGGTGCTTATGGTGGTGTGGTAGGGAATACCTCAGGCTTGAACCCTGTACCCTGTATGCAGGTGTTAAAGACTTGAGTTTCCCTACCCACCACCATTTGTAAAAAAATTGCAGATTTTTGCCTCATATTTGATCTGATCTGTTCCTCATAATATCTGTGGTTTGTAAATGTTGCAATGCTTGATATTTGATGGTGTAGTAGTAGCATTGTTGCCTCACAGCTGCAGGTTCTCAGGTTTGATTCTTGGCTGGGGTTCCTTCTTTGTGGGGTCTGTATCTTCTCCCTGTGTTTGTGTGGGTTTGCTTTTGTGTCCTCCCATGTTACAAAGACATGTCTGCATTATTTCTTCCTGGGCCTCTGCTGAAAATTGTTTTTTTGTTCCAAGTCAGACTGTCCTGATTAACAAATGTTAAATAAAATTGACAGGCATTTGAATTTCAGACTTCAGGTTTCTGAATGTTTAATACCTTGCAGATTTGATGGTGCTGTGGTAGTATTGTTGCCTCACAGCTATAGGTTTTCTGGTTTGATTCTTGGTTGGGGTGGCTTCTGTGTGGAGTCTGCATCTCCTCCCTGTGTTTGTGTGGATTTGCTCTGGTGCCCTGCCATTTTACAAAGACGTGTCTGCAGTATTAATCCCTGTGGTGCCCTGCCATTTTACAAAGACGTGTCTGCAGTATTAATCCCTCTGCTGAAAATTGTTTTTGTTCTGTCTGCAGTAAAATTGACCGGCATTTGAATTTCAGACTTCAGGTTTCTGAATGTTTAAATCCTTGCAGATTTGATGGTGCAGTGGTAGTATTGTTGCCTCACAGCTATAGGTTTTCTGGTTTGATTCTTGGTTGGGGTGGCTTCTGTCTGGAGTCTGCATCTCCTCCCTGTGTTTGTGTGGATTTGCTCTGGTGCCCTGCCATTTTACAAAGACGTGTCTGCAGTATTAATCCCTCTGCTGAAAATTGGTTTTGTTCTGTTTAAAATTGACCGGCATTTGAATTTCAGACTTCAGGTTTCTGAATGTTTAATTCCTTGCCGATTTGATGGTGCAGTGGTAGTATTGTTGCCTCACAGCTATAGGTTTTCTGTTTGATTCTTGGTTGGGGTGGCTTCTGTGTGGAGTCTGCATCTCCTCCCTGTGTTTGTGTGGATTTGCTCTGGTGCCCTGCCATTTTACAAAGATGTGTCTGCAGTATTAATCCCTGCGTCTCTGCTGAAAATTGTTTTTGTTCTGTCCGCAGTAAAATTGACCGGCATTTGAATTTCAGACTTCAGGTTTCTGAATGTTTAAATTCTTGCAGATTTGATGGTGCAGTGGTAGTATTGTTGCCTCACAGCTATAGGTTTTCTGGTTTGATTCTTGGTTGGGGTGGCTTCTGTGTGGAGTCTGCATCTTCTCCCTGTGTTTGTGTGGATTTGCTCTGGTGCCCTGCCATTTTGCAAAGATGTATCTGCAGTATTAATCCCTGTGTCTCTGCTGAAAATTGTTTTTGTTCTGTCCGCAGTAAAATTGACCGGCATTTGAATTTCAGACTTCAAGTTTCTGAATGTTTAATTCCTTGCAGATTTGCTGGTGCAGTGGTAGTATTATTGCCTCACAGCTATAGGTTTTCTGGTTTGATTCTTGGTTGGGGTGGCTTCTGTGTGGAGTCTGCATCTCCTCCCTGTGTTTGTGTGGATTTGCTCTGGTGCCCTGCCATTTTACAAAGACGTGTCTGCAGTATTAATCCCTGTGTCTCTGCTGAAAATTGGTTTTGTTCTGTCCGCAGTAAAATTGACTGGCATTTGAATTTCAAACTTCATGTTCTTCAGAATACATAGTAGCACAACCTTTTTTTCTAGCAATTTTCTAAGTTTATAAGATGAATATTTTAAATTTGTCCCTATTTTTGGGACTGTATTCCCCCATTATTGGCTTCGTCCAGGTTTTGTGCTAAGGTTGACAGCTATGGCAAGAACTGAATTCACTGAATATGGACTGTAGAATTGTGCATATTTACTGATAAAGGTGCACTGTAGAATTGTGCATATTTACTGATAAAGGTGCACTGTAGAATTGTGCATATTTACTGATAATGGTGGACTGTAGAATTGTGCATATTTACTAATAATGGTGGACTGTGGAATTGTGTATATTTACTAATAATGGTGGACTGTGGAAGTCTGAGTAGACTTTTTATGATAAATGTTCTCAACTGGGCAGTTTTGCCATTATGGGTGCATATGTTTTGTTTCATTGCTTACTGGAAAAATGTTCAAAACAAATTTAAAACACCCTCTAACAAGTGTACTGTATTGTACAAGGAATATAATTTTAGTACAATGAGGAAGGTGTATCAAAGAGCACATGTATGTTTCATATGCAAGGGGCCTATGATTGAAAACAGCCCAAAATGAATCTTTATCTGCCACTGGCAAAATGTATTTTCTTTGAATGTGGGTTTCAATGCTGTTTCAATGAATGTGAGTTTCAAGGGCAGAGAAGTTTTAATGCTAAGTTTTCATTGTGAGACTGCATTGCTTTGTTTAACAGATGACTTAATGTTTGTGCTGTAAAATACAAAATAAAACTTTCAAATGAAGTCCAACTCATCATTGAAGTAAAGCAGTATGCACATTAGTGTTTATGGTAAATGGAGTGAAATAGCCAAGTAATGGTTCATTGGAATGGCTGCAGAGGCTCCATTCAACCATTATTTTGTCAGGGGGCAGCAAACTCAGACAGGCCCAGCTGAACTACACCTCCCAACTGTCCAGATTTTCAAAGAATGAATAGATTTTTGCTTCTTATTTTTGGTTTGTTGTTCATAAAATTTGTAGTTTTAATTCCTAAATGATTTGCCAGAAGTCACTAAATAATAAGTTTCAGACTTCATAACCTTCATAAAAATGCATGTTAAAGTAAGAGCCGTTCTATCAACTGTCTCAATTTATACAAGAGCAATTTTTAGTACTGTTTATATGTGCCCCCAATATATTTGGCCTTGTTCAGATTTACTGCATTAACAGGTTGAGAGGTGCATGCAAATAAATTGCTTTATAGAATTAGGCATAGCCAACCTCTCAACTGTCCCCACTTTTTGGCTCAAAATGTTGCCCTTCCCCCTAATAATCCCTCCGCAAAATAGCAATTTTGGAAGAAAACATGGAGGGTTTACAATTAAGAAATAACTGTAATAATCAAAGTTATAGATTACTTGAAATGCATGTAGATTATTTTATTTTGTCAGCTGCTCAAGGTAGCAGTACTAATATTAAAGTGTCTTTGACAGGTAGCAGCTGTATTGTGTGTCTATTTTATATTTTTGCATCACATTTTTGGTCCATTTTTCATAAAACTGTGTTTTTGGCAAATTAGTGACAAATCACTAAAGACTGAAGTTAGAAAATGACAGACATTTGAGTTTCAGATTTTATACCCTTCAGAAAATTCATACTAATGCAAGACCCATTCTATTATCTTTCTAAGTTTATTAGAGCAATATTTAAAATTGTCCTTATTGTTGTGCCTTTGTCCCACTTCTGTGTATGGCTTTGTCCAGATTTCTTGCTCTTGAGGTTGAGAGGTATGACAAATGTGTCAGGGCCATCACAGTCAGCCAGAGAGATTTCAAATTGTGACATGCTTGTTGTACCCCACTCCCCCATGTAGTGACTCTGGATGTGTCCAAGCAAGGCAAGGAGTAGTTGTATCTACCTTGGATGGGGAGGACACACTGCATAAGTACTACAGTGGCTTTTCATCTGTCCTTGATTTTGCAGAATGGTCTGGTTTCTGTCATATTTTGTATTGTTGATTTATGCTTATTACTCAGATTTATGCTTATTACTCAAAGTGCCTGTTGCTCTGTGTTTAAGTAGCAATGCTTTAATGACCATAAGGTAAGCTTGTCTGAGATCATAAGATGCAAGTAAGCTTTAATAAGCATACTGTTAAAGAATTGCCAACATTGAAAGCCTTTCTGTTGTTGCCATGCAGAGAATACTTGACTAGATAATGTATAAGCCTTGGGTATTAAAGGACAGGATTCCATTATTTTAAAGCTCATTACACTTGTTGGAGACTTCCAGTCATCTCTACAGACTTTACCCGTAAACTAAACAGAATGCCAATCATGTGTGGTCCATAACCTGTACAGTAATCCTTTAAGCAATGTATCTTGAGCTTGTTTCTTGTTTGCTTTTTGTTTTTTACTTTTATCATGTTTTCCCCATGAAACAAGTTGTCAGGCAGCAGGTCTTTTTTGGATAAGAAACATTTTTACAAGTGGGGCATCACATAGATTTCTTCTTTCAGCATGTTACTTGGTACTTTAATAAAGCTGAATATATTATAATTAGAACTGCAGTGCAAGGAGAAGTGGGTTGAGTTGAGTGCTTCTGGTTTTTCTTATACTTGATTTTGACTGGCATTCCAGTAATGTATTTAAAAAGTAATTTATTTTTTCATGCCTCACAACCTTTTGTTTCCATCTAGATATTAAGTAAGCTGTCATGCAGCCAATGCATTGAAATATTTTCATTCTTCTACACTTATTTTTGTCTTGATTGGACTTTCATAATGATGGTTTGCCACCCAATTTAATTAAAGTTCGTTTTTTGTGGTTTTGTGCATAGCTCCTCCCCTTTATGGTTGACCACACCCCTTCCCTTTGACCCCACCCATTCAGCGTCTCCTGCAGCCCCCCTGTGATTTGAAGTCACCAGCCGCCACTGGTTTTAGCACGTGAATTTGCTTATTCATGCTCAGCACTTGTTCAGAACTTGTAAGCACTAAATAAGCTACTAATTACTATAGCACTCAACCTTCCTCATTACCTAGAGGAAAACAGTTTTTGTACTTACTTTTCTCACTTGCTTAGAGAAAAACAGCTCTTGTACTCACTTTCCTCACTTATCTAGAGGAAAATATATTTTTATTCAGGCATGTCTAAGGGTCAGCTCCCAGTGTTCACTCCTGTCTATCTGATGAATCTGGGCATCTTGAGGCAACATAGAAATTGCCTCATGTCCACAGACAACCCTCTCCTCCTACCACCCAACACTACAACCTGTGAGAGATGCACTTATCTAGCCAAACTGGAGGTAAAGCTCTCTCCAACTAAGACTGAACTTGACAGTCATGAAGAGAAGGTAAACATTTGCACCACACCACACTCATCACATAGTCTCACTAAATCTACACCACCAAAATCCACACATAGTAACACAAAAACATTCACGGAGGCTCTCAGTAATAATCTGTCTAAGCAACAGAGACCTCCAAAGCAGAAATGCAAGCAACCTCCATCCCCCAACACAACCCAAATGACACATAGTCCACAGACTCAGTGCGCCACTCAACCACAGCCAATAAGGCAAAACAATGTACCCAACACACTAGTCATAGGTGACTCTATAGTAGGCACACTGACGTCCCACTCACCAGGTTAAACAAGGAGAAGGTTACTGTCAGCTTCCTGTTGGGTGCCAGGATCCGCCACATAACCCACGCACTCAGGTCACTCCACAACAAGTACAATATGGCTCTGTCATTATCCATGTTGGTGTGAATGACCTGAGACGTACCTCCCTGGACTACATGAAAAGAGACATGGAAAAGCCCTTCAATCTTGCAGCCCAAGCAGGTATGACCCTAGCCCTGAGTAGCATTCTGCCATCGCCCAGAATGATACCGCAGTACAAGGACAAAATGATTTACTTCAACAATTGGCTAAGCTTCTGGTGTCATTCTAAGGGGATCCAGTATCTGCCTGCTTGGGATGACATGGTCGACAGACCACGATGCTTTGCCACAGATGGGCTGCACCTGTCTCCCCTGGGATTCTGGATGCGCGCTAAGGCTCTTGCTGCCCCTATAGTGCCTTTTTTAGGCAAGATTCAAATAACGAATTCACCACCATAACAGGAACAGGCAAACAAAAATTGAGGGTAATGTTACTCAATGCTAGAAGTCTAAATTTCAAAATGCACTCACTCAAGGCACTCCTTAAAATGGAGAACATAGATATCTGTGCAGTGACTGAGACCTGGTTCAAGGCTCCAGAGAGCACCCCTGCACTACCAGGCTATAACTCATACCACACATTTCAGCCATGTAACCTGGACCGAAACACCAAAGGCGGAGGTGTGTCCATATTCATTAAGGATATCCACACCTTCAGGCTAGTTGCTCAGCATAATGCATCCGAGGTTATCCAAGTGCAACTAAATCTGGGCAAAACTGCAATCCAAATTGTTGCTTGCTACAGATCCCCCATCATGCCACAGGATTCCCACTACTCTTTTCTTGATGTAGCGGAAAATATTAGGGTTCAACCAAACACCCTAATAATGGGCGACTTCAACTACCCCATCATTAACTGGGAAAACTAGTTGTGTACCAACTCCTTAGCTCAATGCTTTCTGGAATTCATAAACTCCAATGCCCTGGATCAACTTATCCACACCCCCACCAGGGGCAATAATATCCTAGACCTAGTCATTACCAACATGAGTGACCGGTGTTCCACACCTGAAGTCAACTCCTCGTTGGTTCGATCCGACCATAAGCTAATCACCCTTGATAGCCACATCCCGCCCCCACCCCCCATTAAGGAAACCACAGTAAAAAATTTCTCCAAAGCCAACTTCATGCTTCTTAAGACCGAAGTGTTGAACTTCATGACACCCATGCGGATGGGCAATACAGTTACAACTGCTGAATCCTACACAAATGCACTCTATAAGCACTTACATGAGTGCATGGATCGTGCTATCCCAAACAGAACCAAGACACTATCTTCCAAAAAAAGGAAGCCAATCTGGTGGTCCCCTGCCATAAACAAACTCTACAACAGAAGGAAGAAACTGTTGCAAAAGAGAGTAAAATCCCATGAGTGGAGGAGCTCCCTGGTCAGCCTCAGTAAGAAGCTGAGATCCCTTATAAGATCCTCCAAAGCTGGCTACGAAAACAAAATCGCCATTAATTCTAAGGACAACCACAAAGCATTCTATAGCTATGTCAAGAATCTCGATGGCAACACCCAGATCTGCACAAAGGCAAGAAAATTACAGAACCAACTGATATTGCCACCATCCTGGCAGATAGGTTCAGTGCTAACTTTACCCCCCTCACACCCCCTAAAGGGCCCATATCTATACAGGAAGAACGCAGAGTCCCTGTAATCACAACGACGCAGGTAAAAGCTGCACTCTCTAAAGAAAAAAACACAGCATCCATGGGACCGGACAACATCCCAGGCTGCGTTTTATATGAACTTCAGAATGGACTCGCTTCCCACTTAAGCACCATGTTCAATAATAGCCTCACATCAGGCTT
Organism: Protopterus annectens; assembly: GCF_019279795.1. Lineage (NCBI taxonomy): Eukaryota > Metazoa > Chordata > Ceratodontiformes > Protopteridae > Protopterus > Protopterus annectens. The sequence goes on along the minus strand of NC_056743.1, from coordinate 1,970,648,390 downwards.
TGTGCCCACTGAATGGCTCACAGCAACAGTTATCCCACTCCACAAAGGGGGAGCCACCACTGATCCCAGAAACTATCGATCTATTAGCCTGACGAGTCTTGTCTGCAAGGCCATGGAACGTATCATCATGGAACTCATAAACAAAGACAATGGTAACCTCCAAACTTTGGATCCCACCCAGTTCGGGTTTGTGAAAGGCAGATCATGCCTTCTGAACCTGATCGACTTCTTTGAGGCAGTCACCAAAGCCGTAGATGAGGGTAAGGTTGTTCACACAGCCTATCTTGACCTCGCCAAGGCTTTCATCACCATCCCCCATTCTGGAATTATAGCTAAACTCACTAAACTAGGTATAAATCCCTATGTTACAAGATAGGTTGCCAACTGGCTCACTGGCAGAACCCACACTGTAAAAGTTGCAGACTCCAAATCTGACCTCATAGCAGTGACAAGTGGAGTACCACAGGGTTCTGTCCTGGGACCTCTCCTGTTTGGTATCTACTTCCCTGAAGTACAGGCTAACACAGAAGGCTTCTAGCTAATGAAGTTCACAGATGACTGCAAACTAGGAGCGATAGTCAAGTCCCCAAATGTTGTGGACATCCTACAGAAGGGCCTCGCTGAGACAGATGCCTGGTGTCAGAGGCATGGCCTCAAGCTCAGTGCCAAAATGTACAGTGTCATCCCCACTGGTATAAACTCTGTACCCATGAACTACCTCATAGGCAGCAATCTACTTAACACCGAATGCGTGATAAGAGACCTTGGGACCCAGGTAGACAGTATGTCTCTCCTTTGATAGTCACATCACCACAGTAGTCAGGAAGTCCTTCTACGTGGCACACCTCATCATAAAAGGGTTCTCATCCAGGAAAAAAGAGGTCATTGTTCCCCTCTACTCATAGGTTCATAGGTTCATAGGTTCATACTAGGCTATCTGCCCTAGGGCATTTATAAGCCTAGCCAGAGTGTGTTTGGCTTTCACCTCCCATTTTAAATTCATTTTGCTAAGCCCTTTTTCGAGGTTAGTATACTGTGCCTCTGTCTAACAGTGACACAGAAGTGATACCCGGGGTAAACCTACGATCTCCCATCCACTCATCAAGATTCCTCTTGAAGAGAGTCAATGAGGGACTCTGCCTAACCTGGACTGGGATTTTATTCCAGAGTGAAGGGAACCTCTGGGTTATGAATCTGTCCCTCCAGCATGTCCTATTTATTTCAGTGCTGAGGTTCAAGTCTCTCAAGCATGTAGTCGATGGGATTTGGATTTTCTGAGGTGCAGCATGTCCATTAATTCCGGGTTGGACATGGCTTTATACATCAGGCACAGATCGCCTCTGAGCAGGTGGTATGCCACTGAGTAGAGCTGGAGTTTCTTTAACCGGGCAGCATATGGCATCTGTTTGAGCCCTTTGATCCTCTTGGTGAGGTACTTTTGGGGTATTTCCAGTTGCTTCAGGTGTCTGGTAGGGTACATCCCAAAAGGGGCATTGTACTCAATTATGGGCCTGATGAGGGATAAGTAAAGAGGCACGATGACCTCCCCTGATCTAGATGTGAATCCCTTCATGATTAGGTGGGCTATATAAAATGCTTTTCTAACCACTTTGGCCACGTGGTTGTCAAATGAGAGATTGCTATCAACTTGGGTCCCCAGGTCCCTAATTACTTCTTCTGTACTTAATGGATTACCACCTATGTGGTAATTTGTGGGCACTTTGTTTTTCCCAGTGGGGATGGCTATACACTTTTTGGCATTTAGCTTGAGGCCATGGCTCTGGCACCAGTTGTCTGTTTCTATGAGGCCCTTTTGGAGGATGCTTGTGTCGGCTGGAGTGTCGATTATGGTGCCCAGTTTGCAGTCCTTCCGTGTTGGCCTGTACCTCCGAGAAATATATACTGAACAAGAGAGGTCCCAGGACTGAACCTTGTGGGACGCCACTTGTAACTGGTTTGGAGTCTGACATGGCTCCAGCAATTCTAATCATGTGGGTTCTGTCCTTGAGCCAGTTTGCAACCCATCTAGTGACATACAGGTTTATATTTAAGCTGGTGAGCTTATCTATAATGCCCAAGTGGGGTATTGCATCGAAGGCTTTTGCGAGGTCCAGGTAGGCTGTGTGGACCACCTTCCCCTCGTTAATGGCCTTGGTGACTGTTTCAAAGATATCAACCAGGTTTAAGAGGCAGGATCTGCCCTTAACAAAGCCGAACTGGGTAGGATCCAGTGTCTGTAGGTCCCCAATATCTTTATTTATGAGGTCCATGATGATCCTTTCCATAGCTTTGCAGACCAAGCTAGTCAGGCTTATGGGGCGATAGTTTACAGGATCCGTTGAGGCACCACCTTTGTGGAGAGGGACCACTGTTGCTGTACGCCACTCTTTGGGTACATATCCTGTAGTAAGGCTAAGATTGAACAGTAGTTTTATGTTTGGGTTTAGCTCTTCTTGGAGTTCATGTAGGATGCAGCCTTGGACACCGTCTGGTCCCATTGATGCTGTGATCTTTGCTTTGGAGAGGGCAGCTCTTACCTGAGTATCTGAGATATCAGGGGGGCAGCAGTCTGCTGGGATAGATATTTGCCCTTTTGGTGGGGGGGGAGTTTGCGCTGAACCTGTCAGCTAGGATGTTGGCAATGTCTGTGGGTTTGGTGTATTTTTTGTCATTTTGGACTAATTCTGTGCATATCTGGCAATTCCCACCCAGGTTCCTAACATAACTAAAGAAAGCCTTGTGATTATCCTTAGTGTCCTGTGCAATTTTTCTCTTGAAGCTGGCCTTAGACGATTTTATGAGTGCCCGTAGTTTTTTGCTAATACTGATCAGAGATGCCTTCCCTTTTTGGGATTTTGCTCTATCATGTAGTAGCTTCCTCCTTCTATTTTATAGTTTGTTTATGGCTGGGGTCCACCAGACAGGACATCTGCCTTTGGAGGATTGGGACTTGGTTTTATTTGGGATTGCATGATCCACGCATTCCTGAAGGTGTTCATAGAATGCGTTTATAAAGGATTCTGTGGTCTGGGCCGTGTTTTCCACAGGCCTGGGGGCTTTGAAGGATTCCACCTCGGTTTTGAGGAGTGTGAAATTTGCATTAGAGAAGTTTTTCACTGTGGTTTTCAGGGCAGGGGGTGGGGTCAGGATGTGAATATCCAGTGAGATTAGCTTATGGTCTGATCTTACCAATGAGGGATACACTTCTGGTCTGGAGCATAGAGTCCCCATGTTGGTGATGATCAGGTCCAGTATGTTTTCCCCTCTTATGGGAGTGGTAACACATTGTTCCATAGCATTTGAGTTTATAAATTCTAGGAACCTCTGGGCTAGGGTTTTGGAGCTAGAGTAATGCTCCCAGTCTATGTTTGGGTAGTTGAAGTCGCCCAATATAATGGTGTTTGGAGAGACCTTCATATTTTCCAGTGTTCTCAGGAAAGCTGAGTGGGGTTCCTGGGTTTGGGAGGGTGGTCTGTAGCAGGCTATAAACTGGAAGGCAGTTTTACCCACTGTTAGTTGCACATGGATAGTCTCTGATGCTTCATGCTGTGCCACCAACCTGGAGCTGTGGGTATCTTTGACGAATATTGATACTTCCCCTCCTTTTGTGGTTTGGTCCATTTTGGGGCTGAAAAGCATGGTATGAGGTATAACCTGGTAGTGCTGGGGTACTCTCGGGAGCCTTGAATCAGGTTTCTGTTACTGCACAGATATCGATGTTCTCCATGCTAAGGAGAGTTTCGAGTGCGTGCATCTTGAGGTTTAGACTTCTGGAGTTGAGTAGCATTACTCTTAGTTTCTTATCCCTTGTGATAACTATGGAGATGGGTTTGCCTTTTGAGCCTTGCCTAAAAAAGGCACTATGGGGGTAGCAAGAGCCTTTGCCAATATCCGAAAGCCCAAGGGTGACAGGTGCAAGCTGTCCCTAGTGAAGCATCGTGGCTTGTCGAGCATGTCATCCCAGGCTGACAGGCATTGGATCCCCTTTGAATGACACCAATACTTAAGCCAATTGTTGAAATTGATCATCTTGTCTTCATATTGTGGCATCGTTCTTGGTGAGGGTAAGATGCTACTCAAGGTCAGGGTCATACTGGCCTGGGCTACATGCTCAGAGAGCTCTTCTATGTCTCTTTTCATTTAGTCCAGGGTGGTACGTATCAGGTCATTCACACCAGCATGGACAATGACTGAGTCATATTTGTACTTGCCTTGGAGTGACCTGAGTGCTTGTGTTATGTGGTGGATCCTAGCACCCAACAGGCAGCTCACCGTGACCTTCTCCTTGTACAGCCTGGTGAGTGGGACGTCAGTGTGCCTGACGATAAGAGTCACCTATTACAAGTGTATCAGGTGTGTTGTTTAGCCTTAAGGGCTGTGACTGTTTGGCACACTGGCTTTGTGAGCTATGTGTTGCATGTCTTTTGTTTTGGAGTAGCGGTTGCTTGGGTGTCTGCTTTGGAGGTCTCTGCTGCTTAGGCAGATTTTTATTTAGAGTCTCCGAGTATGTTTTTGTGTGTTTATGTGTTTGGTTTGCTGTCATGGTAGGTCTATGTGAGACTGGAATTGTAGTGAGTGTGGTTTCCTTCTCCTCCTGACTGGTTTCACCAGTACTGAGTTGAGAGAGCTTAGCCTCCAGTATGGCTATATGGTTGCATCTCTCACATGTGTTGGGATTTGTTGGGAGGAGGAGAGGGTTGTCTGTGTACATGAGGCAGTGGTAACATTGCCTCAAGATTCCCAGATTCACCAGCTGGACCGGAGAGGAGATTGACAACTGACCTTTGGACATGCTAGAATAGTATTGGGAATTCCTTTATGATTGAAAAAAAGGGCTAATGGGGAACAAGGTACTCAAGGGGAGTTTGTGAGGGTGTAGTGCTTTTAATTTTTTAGTGCTGACTTATATAATTGCTTTAGTGAGCAAGTGCCAGGTAACTTAAATGCAATATGTTACAGGTAACTTAAATGCAAGAACGACAAACAGTAACTTTCTTTCAAGTGAAACAAGGAAATAAGTACAGTAAGCAATGCAGCGATCACTAGGGATCCACAGAAGCACTGAAAAGCCGTGTTTTAGGTGGAATTAGCGTTTCAGGGTAATAACAAGCAAACAAACAACAAGCATATAAACAAAACTAGATTCAGCAGGCCTGGATCTAGTCTATGCTACAACAAACAAGGTGTACCAATTTCAGTAAGAAACAGTTCAAATATGCAGGCACTATAAGCCTTTAACCAGAAATTCCCAGCTCAGAAGGGCAGAGTCCAGCCTCTCCTCCCACAAGAGTGCAGACCACGGACCTTCTTAATGTAAAATAACTGGCCTGAAGCCCAAGTGCTTAAACCAGAACTAATACACTTTTAGAATAGCAGACACTGAGCCCTCAATCAGCAGTTCCCAACTTAGAAGGATGTAAGCTACCTGTCCTGCCACCACAGTGCAGGCCACAAACCTTCCTAATGTAAAACAACTGGTCTGAAGCCCAAGTGCTTAATCCAAAAGACTTAGAATGATAGCTACACTTTAATCAAGTTACTACCAAGCAGTAGTAAATACAATTGAATACTTTAAAGAATGCCTGGAATAGTGCTCAAGTTATACAAACAAAGCTAGATTCAGCAGGCCTGGATCTAGTCTATGCTACAGCAAACAAGGTGTACCAATTTCAGTAAGAAGCAGTTCAAATATGCAGGCACTATAAGCCTTTAACCAGAAATTCCCAGCTCAGAAGGGCAGAGTCCACCTCTCCTCCCACAAGAGTGCAGACCACGAACCCTTCTAATGTAAAATGACTGGCCTGAAGCCCAAGTGCTTAAACCAGAATTAATACACTTTTAGAATAACAGACACTGAGCCCTCAATCAGCAATTCCCAACTTAGAAGGATGTAAGCTACCTGTTCTGCCACAACAGTGCAGACCACAAACCTTCTTAATGTAAAACAACTGGTCTGAAGCCCAAGTGCTTAAACTAAAAGGCTTAGAATGAGATACACCAAGCAGTAATAAATACAATTGAGTACTTTTAAGATAACGCAAAAGCAAAATAAAATAGGAAGAAACACAAATACAGTAAAAGCAGATAAAATTTTTTTAGTCCCATTATAGAGTACAACGCCCCTTTTGAAATGTACCTCACAAGACATCTGCAGCAGCTGGAAAGGCCACAGAAGTACCTCACAAAGAGGATTACTGGCCTCAAACAAATGCCCTACACTGACCGCCTCAAAAATCTCCAGCTTTACTCTGTAGCATATCGCCTACTCTGAGGTGATCTCTGCCTAACATATAAAGCTATGTCAAACCCAGAGCTGTTGGACATGCTACACCTAAAGAAATTCCAATCCCTCTGAGCTACATGCTCTAGGGACCTAAACCTTGTCACCACAATAAACAGGACATGCTGGAGGGATAGATTCCTGTCCCAGAGACTTCCTATACTCTGGAACAAGCTACCCATCTATGTCAAGCAAAGTTCTTCATTAGCACTCTTCAAGAAAATCTTGATGAGTGCATGGGAAATAGGAAATACACCCTGGGGATCACTTATGTGTCTCTGTTTGACAGTGGCACAGGAAAATAACTTTCTTAGGTGGCGTAAGCCAGGGAACCTTGTTGGCTAGGCTTATGTAGGCCCTTGGGCCGATTGCCTAGTACCTACCTATGAACCTATAAACCTATTAGCATTCACCTCATGCTGTGCAGCTTATTCACTGACAAATAATCACACTGTGAACAGTGAACAGAACACGGATCATACCCAAAAACATGGCTCATATGATGAAGCCCTATTCACTACTATTGATCCCTTCCTTTAGAGCATATCTACTCTGGGGTACAGGGTACCCACACAAACACACGCAGATGTTGCCATCCATTACAGACCCTTGTATAACTACATATATTCAGACGTTTGATTGCAGTAAAATGAATGAAAACATAAATAATGACCATGAAGTGTATTTTTGAGAACCATACATGCACCCCATTGCATTTACATCACGCTCCCCAACCCCTATGCTTAAAAATCAGAGACGAAGACCCTACAATCAAGAATAGAGTTTAAATGTTTCACTTATATACTTAGAAAGTTACATTATCAAGCATTTTCTAAAGAAAACTCACATGCCTGACATTTAGTGACGTCAGTCGACAACAATTTGCCAGAAAGCCATATATTTTTACAAGGAACAGACCACAATAATCCTCAATTTATTTTCTCAGGAATTCATGACAAAGCCAAAAGTTGTAGGGAAAGCCTCAAAGGGAATCATTTTAAACGCTACGTTTTTTCTAATTGTTAGACAGGTAAACCCAATGTAAAACGTTGAGTACTTTGTGAGTGACTTACTCACAGGCACACCATAACCAAATGGAGATGGGAAGATTTAAACCCTGTTCTTTCGATTGCAGGAAGTAAAGTTTAAAGTGCCAGAGAACTCTATCTCATTTAAAAGTGAAGTTGGGGACTGGTATAATAGTTAAGGTGTTTACCTCCCAAATGCAAAGAACAGGGTTTGATTCTCACTTTTGAAGGGGAAATTGGTTAGGCATAAAATTGCCCACAAGAGCAGGTAGCCTGATACTCATCTATGTATCATGAGCCTTTCTTTGTTCATTTAAGGGATGAGAGCTAGCATAATAGTTTACCTAGTGTACATAATGTGCAGGGTTTGATTCTCAGCTTTGGTCACAGTCTGGTTATTTGCTAGATGTGTAATAGTTTGTAGACTGATTACCTAATATTTACCTAGGAACCTATAAAGAATTATAATACCTACAACAGGTGTTGCATAGCTATGCACTTTCCAAACAATGAAAACTAGGAAATTGCACCATAAAAAAGAAGTTGAGAGGTCCCACAATTGGAGTAGTGGATTAACACTCCACTGTTAAAGAGCTGCATCAAGAGTGCAGAGTTTGATTCTCCAACTGTTCAACTCTGAGCAAATCACTCATTCAGAAACCTCTAACTAAGTGGGGCATTTCACACACACACACACACACACACACACACACACACACACACACACACACACACACACACACACACACACACACACACACCTGTCTCAACTGATGCTGCTTAAAAATTGTAGTAAAAGGACACTGCATATTTCATTCTTAATTGCTGCTCCTTATGTTGGCAGAAGACTGCTTACATTTTGGAGTGCACTTCTCCCAATTGGTTCATCCCCTTTTCCAAATACCTACACCATGCTCTCCCATGATGTAAGAATGTACTTGTGGAAAGAGTCAGCTGTGAGCCATTATAGTATTATAGTGACTGGGAAACTCAAGGGGGCACACACTTTCACAAAGGAAGCATGTACTTCTCTGTGCCTCCCAATAGTGCCACCCCTGATCACAGAGGCCAGATTCTGTCTTTCTTTCTTTCTTTCTTTAATTGCTGGATAGGTATACTGGTCATTTGACGCTTTCAGCCATAAACAGGGTCCAGTGAGTAGCACATAAATGTAATACAGTAAGCAGAAGGCGTAATTTGGGAGTATTGTTGCACAATGTTATATAATAAATAAGCATTTTTATACATTAGTCAATCACAACATATGCGAGAGAAGCAAACAGATTAAGTCAGCTATATATCTTTATACAATAGGTGTTAACAGTATGCGGGTGAGTAACACAACGTTTCAGACAGCAGTGACAGAGATCAGAGGTGTCACCAGAAATCTACATTTTGTATTGAGTCCTAATGTTTTTGTCCCCACCACCCACCTACCATTTTAAAAATGTACTCAGCCCTCAAAATGCTACCCCCAGACATATACGGGTCTATATTATCTTGTCGAAAGACGTGTTCAGCGAACACGTCTTCATCAACAAGTAAACAGCAAATGCTGTAATCACCAAACGGCCAGATCAGTGACTTTTTCCCGAGGGAAAAAAAGCGCTTGGCCTAATAAACAAAAAACAAATGTTCAAACTGTACATAGTGGGGGGCTGTGCCCCCCAACTAAATATACCAACTAGGCCAGTGCTTTTTCATGGAATACTTCATTACAGCAAACATGAGAAAGGCAACCAGGTTCTCTCACCACGAAACTGTGTAGAATAGCGATATATCCAAACCGGACTGAAGCTCACAAAAAGTGTAGCGGCAGAGCAGTAAAAACAGAAGCAACAGCTTCGCTGATTCAATATGCAATGAGCTTCAATTAGCAGTAAACCATAAAGTCATTAGATCAGGAACCATAAATTCACTTTGTTAAATAACAGAAAATCCAGTAGATAAAGACCAAAACGTTTATTGTAAGCGCTTTCGCGTGGTCACCACCACGCTTCTTCAGAGAATACAATTAAAATTCAAACCATCTATTTATACTAATAAATCTGGAAAAGGCGCCAAATTAAAATAAGCAAATCAGGCAATCTTTCAATCAAAAAGTTAATACAGACTTAAAGAAATTTTCAAAAGCTGCAATCATTTTATAAAGAACCTAGATGCATCAACAATACTGAAATGTTCGTACACCATACTATAACTACTGGTCAGTACATTTTTAGACCCTTTAAAATTAAGGTTAGCGACGAGTGTTTTCATGAGCATTAAAAGTAGAATTAGACTAAATTAGGATAAGCCACCTGATATAAAAAGGATTAGCACATTTAAAACATTCAGAATATTTGAAATATTTAAAAATACATGTCATTACAGAACATAACCTGTTACAGTAACATAAATATGAAGCTTACTGTATTATCTTACATTATAGATTATTCTATTACAATGTAGTATATGAATGAATGAGTAAATAAATAAATATTCTTATACTTAAAAATCAAATAAATAAATAAATAAATATAAGAATGAATGAATAAATAGGGAAATAAATATCTGTTCGCTAAAAGCGTAAGTCCCCTATTTCTGAATCAAATAATTTATATTTCTGTTATTTAATAAATGTTTATATTTGATACTATTTTTGTTCATAGATGCAATTATTGATCAGGATTAGTAGTCGAAATTTAAATTATTGATCAAGATCATAAGTGAATAAATATTAAAAAACAATTAACCTGAAATATTAAAATCTAAATGAAATAAATATTAAATATTAAACATTGAATCTATAAATATATATATGAAATATAAAAGAATGTTTTGAAAAATATATACATAATTAAGTTGTATATTTATAGAATATATAATATAAAAATATATATAAAAAATATATGTATATATGAATATATAAATAAATGAGAACCTGCTGACATAGATAAAATGAATAAGTGATGATTAAAAATGAACATTGTGTGTGTGGTACCGAAAAGTAACAAGTAGAATAGGTATAATACAACTTACATTGGTGGATGAATACATACATGAATAAATATAACCAGTTGGGTACACTGTGTAAAGGAGCCTTTGTATATAAGGAATATTTTTACTAGTTAAATTAACAAAGGACAATGTACACGACTAAAATATGAACATATAGTAATGTATTTATGTTAAAGTATATAATTAAGAAAAAATGAGAACTAAAAAATTTTTTGGACAGTTATGATGAACCAGGGTTACCCTCCATTAATAAACCTTCATGTACAGAGTTTTATCTGGATTCCAAAACTGGTTTAATAGAGACTTGGTTATTAATACCAGGAGGGATATGTGCAGCCAATCTTAATATCCATTTTAACTCCTTATTATTTAGAAGTAACGAACTATCCCCACCTCTTTTATTAGGCGTAACTATCTCCAATACCTTAAATTCAAAGCTATGGTGGGGCTGTTCCAAAATGTGCTTAGCTAAAGCGTTTAGTTCATTTTTCTTCTGAATGTCATAAAGATGACCATAAATTCTGTCTTTCAGACATCTTTTGGTAAGACCAATGTAAAACGATGTACAATTTTTACATGTGGCCAAATAAATGAGATTCTTGGTACAGCAATTGGCATAAAACCTAGGATGGAAACTATAGTTCAAAGTAGGATGTTTAAAATCTATTTCTTTTGAAATGTAGCTGCATCTCCTACAATTATAACAGGGAAAGGTACCTTTCTTATTAATAAATGGTGAGCTTAATTCATCACTGCTAACTTTATCATTACATAGTAGTTGTTTTAAGTTCGGGCTATTATTAAACATGAAGTGTGGTTTGTTCCCTATTAATTGTTTAACAAAGGGATCTATCATAAGTAATTTCCAGTTATTATAAAAAACCTTCTTGATGTCATTAATGATACTAGAAAAATTCAGAATTATAGGTACGTAATCCTTGTATCTTGTAGAATATCTATTGTTAATGGTATTTATCTCCTGGTTACTTAATAGTGTGGTCCTAATTACACTATTTCTTGTTTTTGTAACTAGATCTGAATCATAGCCTCTCTCCCTAAATAATGATTCTAGGTGATCCGCTTCAAGTTGTAACAAGTGTGGATCTTTACAAAGTCTTTTTAATCTGATAAATTGGCTCTTAATGATGCCAGGAAAAACATACCTAGGGTGCATACTGTCAAAAGATAAAAGTGTGTTCCTCCATGTTGGTTTTCTGTAGATGGTCGAGGTTATGGTACCATCATCATTAATATTTAGTGTAACATCCAAAAAGTTAATGGATTTGTTGGAGCATTCCATAGTGAACCGTAGAAAGGTGGAGGTGCTCTCAAGATAGTTTAAAAATTGTGCAAAGTCAGACTCTGTCCCTTTCCATACAATAAAAATATCATCCACAAAACGTTTATAAATCATTATCTGAGTAAACAGGGGGTGGGTGAATAAATAAGTGCGTTCCCAGGCCAAAACAACCAAGTTGGAATAGGTGTTCGCACATGGGGTGCCCATCGCCACCCCCCATTTCTGTAGATAATACTCATTTAAAAACATAAATACATTATTATTTAATATAACATCCAATAGTTGGCATATAAGTAACTGTTTGTCATTAGAAAAGGATTTATCCAACAGTAGTATGTCTCTTATAGCCTCAATACCCAAATCGTTGGGAATTGACGTAAAGAGGTTCTTCACATCCAAGGTAATCAATATGTAATCATGATGTTGGGTATCTAATTGTATCTCTGACAGACATGCTAATAGATGATAGGTATCTTTTAAAATAGTATCAAAAGAATCAACCACTGGTCTGAGTAAAAACTCTACAAAGCAGGAAGCATTGGCAGTAACCCAGTGATCGCCTGATACTATAGGTCGTAGTGGGATGGGGTAGGTGTTCTTGTGAATTTTCGGGAGTCCTTTAATAATAGGTATGGTGGGGTTTTCCACCATAAGATAACTGTACATATCTTCATTAATCTGTCTGCAAATGAGCAGATCATACAACATGTCATGTACATTCTTAATGATGGTCTTCACTCTACACAATTCTAATTTAATATATGTCATTTCATCAGTAAGCATTAGGCACATATTGGTGTTATACTCAACCCTGTTCAGTACCACAATCCCTCCTCCCTTATCGGCAGGTTTGACAGATATTTTATCAAATTGTTTTAAGTGTTTCAACGAATTAAATTCATCTAGATTTAAATTAAAAAAGCCAGGTTTCACTTTAGTGGAAAATAATTCATAAAAATCTTGCTCACAGATATGTAAAAAGCATTCTATACAATGGGGTAACGGGGGCATAAAAGTGCTTCTCCTTTTAAAAACAGTAGATGTAGCATTTTTGTTTAAATCAGGTTTCTCTTTGAAGAAAACTTTTAAGGCTACCCGTCTACAAAACAGTCTTAAATTAATTAAAACATTAGTAAGTGTGTCAGAACAGGCTGGAATAAAATTCAAGCCACGATTTAAAAGAGAAATGTCAGCATCAGAGAAACTGTAGTCAGAATAGTTATACAATAAACCAGTCACTTTTTTGTTCGTCCTGTAGATTGGAAGCTTTCTGCAGATAGCTTCCTTTTCCTTGGGCCTCGACTCGTAGACCGTCCTCTGTTCTGAAACCTTTGTTTCACTGGGTATGGTAGGAAGTTTTTTGACGAGGAACCCAAAGGAGCTACAATGTTAGGATCTTTTGGTCTGGCTCCTGGATTAGTAACAGCTTTTAACAACGCTAGTTGGTTCGGAGGGGGCGTGTCAGTCATATTAGGAACCAAAGAACTAGTATTAGCCCCCTCTAAACTAGCATTAGACAAGGTAACATTTGTCGGCAATGTTGTATCATTAACATTACTGGCAGCAGAAGTGTCTTCTACAGAAATAAAACGTTGTGTGTTTTTTACATTAACATTTGAGCCATCATTCTCATTGTGTGTTAAGTTATTGCCTCTTGGCCAGACAAATACCTGTCTTAATTTAAAATCTTGAAAGTCCCTTTGTAGTTTACGCATTTTTGTTGCCTTCAGTCTTTCGCTGAAGGCATTTACTTGTAGACATATATTACGTAATCTGCGAGTACAATAGTCCGCTTTAAAGCGGTTGCTAAGATCTTTGAAATTAGCATCAACCTTATCTCTCAGCTCAGTTTCTAAAGGAGAAAAATAATCAAGAAGAAGTCTGATGTACCTGTGTCCGAGGTCAGTGTTCAAATCCTGCCATTTTTTGAGGAGTTCTGGATGTGCCTCACCGTAAGACGGCATGCACATGACCCGCATCCCTCTCGGTACAATGGAGTAATGGAGACAAGCCTCTAGATGTTGCCTTTGCCAGGCATATCTTTGCAATTTGTACATATCATCCTCTAAAGCTTTAGATACAAGGTTGAAGTCGGCAATGTTAAAACCTTCTGTATTCACGGGAGTAACATGCTCAGTTTGCGAGAAGTCCAAGGTCAATAAAGGGTTAGCCTGTACATGTAACAAATCTTCTAGGTGCACTACTGCTTCCCTCGTCCCTGGAGTGTAGTCAAGTTCAATGTCAGCGATATCCATCGTGTGCTGGCGGCGAAAATAAAGTGTAGAGAGGGTAATAATCAAAAAAACTCTTCACCGGCAGCTGAAGAGAGAGTGCCTGTAACTGAGGACAAAAATGAGAAAGGCAACCAGGTTCTCTCACCACGAAACTGTGTAGAATAGCGATATATCCAAACCGGACTGAAGCTCACAAAAAGTGTAGCGGCAGAGCAGTAAAAACAGAAGCAACAGCTTCGCTGATTCAATATGCAATGAGCTTCAATTAGCAGTAAACCATAAAGTCATTAGATCAGGAACCATAAATTCACTTTGTTAA